>NC_060280.1:41094101-41420455 GCF_021613505.1 Equus quagga | reverse complement strand
AAAAATGCCATTGATATCTGTCATGATAAATGGGTAACCATTAAATAACAGGCAGTAATAATTCAGAGCAAGGGTTGTCAACCTGGCTGGATATGAAAATCACGTAGGGAGTTTTTAAAGAAATGTTAATGTGTACACTTCACTAGCATCTCTGGAGATGGGGCTCTAACACAAGTATATATCTACCTATATATATTTTAAGATCCTGTATGGGAGAAAGAAATATTTCTCTACATTTCTAGCTTCTTCTGACTGGTCTAAGAATTAAATTGACATGAGAAAGAATAACAGGAGAAAAGCACACAAATTTAATAGCATGTATATGTGGGAGAAACCCAAGAAAACTGAGTAACTCACCAAAATCACCAAAGCTACCACCATAAAGACCATCTTCAGTGAAAGACAAAAGAGAATGTTGGGAGTAGAGGTTTGGGATTTGAAAGGGAAGGAAAGTATTTCACATGGAGATGGAAAAGCAAATGTTTGGTAAACAATTGTTTGCCATGGCATGCAGAGATAATGAAACATGGAGAGGACTTTGATCAAATAGGCTTTGCTAGGTTCCTCCCTGTCCACGACACCTACTTCATATTACGCTATAGGTATCTATGGTGACCGCTCCTTCCTGAAACAGGCTTTCTATCTTAAATTCATTTAGGCAGTTAGGGGAAAGGTCAAAGTTTCTTCCTGAGTCTTTTGTTCTTAAAAATGATCAAGCCGAAAAGATACACTTTGGGGTAGCAAATTTTGCTCCCCTACAATCCCCAGCTGATTATAATCACAGGCAGGGTTGTGAACCAACAGTCTCCCTTGCTACTCAATGACTGATCCTCTGACTGGTAGTAACAGTATTACCCTCAGAGCTAGTTAGAAATGCAAAGTCTCGGATGTGGCCTATGATTCTGTATTTCTAAAACCATTTCTAAAAGTGACCTATGGAATATTACAGAGAAATATATTTAATGAACATTGAATTACACAAAGTTAAACAGAATTATTTAATGCTTTTATTATGCAAATGTATGAAATGCCTCTCTAAGAAGAAGTGTAGTATTCAGAATTGAACAAATTCACTTCGCACAGAATACTGTTACTTTGTTTTTTGAGTTGTTGGTTTGTTTTTCATGGAATTTCCTGGGACTAAAATGCTCCACAGAACATGCTTTAGTAAATATTGGTATAATGATATTTCTCACAGGAGAATGATTGGTATTTGGGGTGGCGTAATTACAAAGGTAGTTATTATTAAGGGCCTGTCCTACACATTTCCGGAAGTTTTGCATTCCTGAGTCCTGTTCACTAAAAGTCAGCAGAATTCTCTAATGATTTTGGTAATTAAAAATACTCCCATAAATTACCAAACCTTCTCAAGGGGGTGGTACTCCCCCAGTTAAGAACTATCTTGGAGCTGGTTGTTAGGCACAAAGAATAGGGGAGATTTAGTTTACCATTTGGGAGTGGTTTTCACAGCAGATCTCTGAGCCTTGTTAATATTGATCTAGATCTTTCTTGTTGTCTTTGTTTGGAACATTATGTAAAACATCGATCCCTGCTACTGCCATATCTAGATTTGTCAAGTCCTCATTCAGAGCATTTCCAAGAGCTAATGAGCCCCAAAGTTGTCAAAGGGGTTCTGCCCTATGTGAAAATCATGAAACTCCTTACCTGATGGGGATGCACCAATGATGTGGATGGAGTTGCCTGCATCAGAAAGGCCTTGAGGTCACATCAACTTTAGCTTTCCATCTTCACCTTCCACATGTCCACTAAAGATATTTTTTCCTAAATCACTGATCAGATTGTCAAACCTCTACTGAAAATTTGTTTATTGGTTTCTGATTGCTGAAGACGAAAATCTAGATCCTTGGTGTGACATTTTTTAAAAGAACCATAATATGTGAACAAATTGCCTTTTTCACACTCAACCGCACACTCACACACACACACTACTCTTCATTTCTCCCTCTGTCAATTCCAATAACATGAACCTTTTCTGAGTGAATTCTCACTATTTGCCAAATGAGCTATATATTTTATATCGCTTAGGTTTTGCTCTTGTTATTTGGAATGCCCTTTTCAACTTGGCTGCCTGATAAAAATCCTACTTAATGTTCAAAATGTCTTACAAATGTCACCTCCTTTGCAGAAAGTTTTCCAACATTTCTACCTACCAATCACTTCTTTCTGCTCATGGCTTCAGCTTCATATCTTCCATGGCAGCAGTCCACCTGGAATTATAATGAATGGTGGGTATAGTGGGAGATATCTTTTTCCCTTCTTCACATTCTCATTTGTGCTCTTAGAAACAAGCACTTCTGCAAATCTTATGTCCTCTGGCATCATGATAAGAAGGCAGCTTCCATCTTCTGTGAATCTCTTTACTTGCCCCTGATCATAAGAGAAATAATAGTTAATCTTATTTGAGACACTCTGACCTGTAATGAGCAACATTGTTCTTTTAGCCGTTAGAGTCACTTTGCCTAAATATTAAGAAATACACTGTACCCTTTTTCTTGCACTGCTTGTCTCATAGATGAATAAGAATATCAATGGAAGGACTCTCCTCTGTTTCCTGATTCCATGTGCTAAGAATCCTTGAGTCAGGGTCCTAAGGCCCTTCTAAAGGCAGTTATCTCTCTATTTCTGTCTCTCTTTCTCTTTCTCTGTCTGCCCCTGTGTGTGTGTCTTTGTCTCCTCTTTCTCCTTACCTACCTCTGCGTGCTTTCTCTTTTGCTCTCTGTCTCTGCCTTCCCTCCTCCTTTCCCTGTAACTGGTAAGTGTGGTAGGCCTGAATTATTTGTAGCTGATGAAGTCAGCTCCTTCCATAGGTGGGTGTTCCAGGCTGTAAGTATGAGTGGATTGTAGAAGGATTCTATTTGACTCATCTCTAAGCCACATTCTACACTCTGCTTTACCTTGAGAGACTAGTGCTTTGGGGTGATTGGGCATTTGCTTGGCTAATTAAAAGGTCTTCATTTTGTTTTTATTCTCTTGAATCTAGTCTTTTAATTACATAGAACCTATAGAAAACCCTCCCATTTGATCTCCAGCATGTTGGTATATTGGAGGATGGTGGTTGCAGGGAGTGCTGGGAAAGAGGATGGCAGCAGCTCTGTTGTGGTTATGTTGATTCTGATTCTTTGGAAATGTAGAATAAATAAGAAAGCTTAGGTTTTCAGAAGGGGAGTATTATAAAGAAAACTAGGTTCCATTTAAGGAAGACCCTTTTTGGATGAGACCAAGAAAACTAAGATGTTGATGTTGCAAGACATTTGGACTTGATGTGGGAAAGACACTAGGGGGAAGAAGGCAGCCTCAGTAAGACCTAGTGTCTAGATGTAACACTATTGCAAATTTTTAAGTTTTGAAAGAGTATAAGAACATTTGATATTTTTTGCATGATTTTTCTCACTAATTCTCATCTCCCAAAATGCCACCTAGATGTCTTTGCTATGGTCTTTTGTAACGACAATCTGAACTATACCAAGTCTTAGTTGCTGGGAACAAAATTTGGTTGAGCACAATTTTTTAAAGCACAATGTTTAGTTTTGCATTTTTTAGAGAGAAAAAGCCTGTGTGGCTGTAGAGCTGATTATATGATATTCTTCTGAATCTTAGTGACTCTTTGGATTCTTTATAAAAGCGGAACTTCCAAGAGTCTTACAGTAGAATTAATATAACTCTGAAGATGCTGAAGGAATCAGAGCTATGCAGAGGAATCCAGACGTTATTTGAGAGAAATCCTTTGGGTTGAGACTGAGCATACTATGATATTAACTAGTTAAAAACTTCTGATGTGAATTTCTTTAGACTATAAGGAATGGGGGATTTCATCTTTTGGACTTGGATTTTCTTGCTAAGAGTAGAATTAATATTATTTAAATGTGATTTTTTTTACATATATTGCAAAGGCTGTATTATTTTGAGTAACCTTATTCAGCCTCACAGCACTCATTGCCCTATATCCCCTGGTGAGACACACTGATCTACATGACAAAAAAACTCTTGATGGGAAATTAAACTGGAATGAAATATAATTAATATCCTTATTTAACCATTTAGATTCATCCGAATATAAGCACTCAACTATCCATGTCTTGTCCTAGGAGAATAGAAAGGATCAGTGGCAGTAGAGATTAGGGGGCAACCTGATGAAAGTGAGTGCAGAACAGCCATGATTTTGTTGCTAGTCTTTTGCCCCAGTAGGTTTACGGATATCCTTGATGGACCACCCCTATTGGGATAAAGCAAAAAAATCTGAAGAATGTCAAAGATAACCTCCCTTTTTATGATATTCTCACTTTAGCCCCTCTGGGAAAGGGAATTTCTGTCTTGCTACCCCGAATTTCCCCCCTGCTCATTCTTCCCTGTATCACTCAGAACAAGTAATTGGACTGGAGAGAATTGCTCATTCAATAGACCATATTTCTTCTACAAGTTGTGTTCTGTATTCAAACTCACTTCCAATGGAATACATAGTCTCTTGCTTTCACTATATTTGCTCTCAAGTGCAGTGGGTGCTCATATTCTCTTGTCTTCTCAAATATGCATCATTTCCATGCAATAAACACACCATCAGACAAGGACAGATACATCTGCTGACTATACTACCTCTTCCTTGGAAATTGGCCTTCCATTTGGAGCTCTTCATTTCGCAGGCAATTTGGTGCATGAACAGTCACATGGCAAAGTGGATAAAGCTTATGCCACAGATCTCAGATCCACATCAGTATGTCCTAAGTTTTAGATTCAAGGAAGGAGTAAGATGGCTGATTATAATAGCAATTTAAATCCATGCTCTCTAATCCAATATTCCAGCAATCCTACATTTGTGGATAATTGAGCACTAACTTGTCCCTTAATAAATATTCTTTGATCTCCATTTAGACTGCCTTTGTGTTTATTGTTCCTATTATTTATAACTTGGATGAGAGGAGGGCTGAAGGCAGGCTTTTCCTGTTCCCTCTGAAATGCTTGTGCTCTAGTTATTTATTCGGCTTACTCATTTTCTTCATTCTGTTCTCTAAATATCCCTTTTTCAGAATATCTTCATCTGACAATCCTCTTTAAATTCATGTTCATCTCTCTCTGGTCCCTTCTTTTATTCTAATTTTTCTCATAGCATTTATCAACTACCTGATATTATATTTTACATTTGTTTCCCTGTCTTCCTTTTAGAATATAAATTCCAGGAGTTTAGCATCTTTCATTCGCAGCTGTGTCCACAATGGCTAGGCTACAGCATGGCACATAGAAAATACCTTGTACATTTTTGTCAACTGAATGATAAAAAGATTAATCTTTTGATGATATATCTGTTTGATACATCATCAATACTCAATTACTCTGTTGATTTTAAGTGCAAAATTGTAGTGCTCTCATCCATTTCAGGGACTCTGTAACTAGAAGAGACGTAAAAACAATCTCTCCAAGATTCATCCAGGATGAAGCTATCACCAATAGCTTGTCCCATCACTGTTTTATCTGCTCTTTTCTCAGTCCTTCTAATTCCTATTCTCAAATTTGGCTTCTGGCCTTGACATTCTCTTTGATGGCTTATTTAGATT
Source organism: Equus quagga (assembly GCF_021613505.1). Lineage (NCBI taxonomy): Eukaryota > Metazoa > Chordata > Mammalia > Perissodactyla > Equidae > Equus > Equus quagga. The sequence goes on along the minus strand of NC_060280.1, from coordinate 41,414,888 downwards.
CCCCTCTCTGCTTTAGTAATCTTGCCTGACTCATCACCAATTTCCTCATCTCTGTTTACTCCCTTGATTTGATATCACCCATAGTTCCAGTGACCCACACTCACCTTGTCTTCTGATCCGTCCCTTTCCCATCACTTCTCCTGGCTTGATTTCCCCAAGAGGAGACTGAGCACACATTGTTACGTTGTAATTATAAAAGTATGGAATTTGAGTCCCTTTCTCCCCAATATTGCCTAAAGGGGAGTCATGATCAACACAAAATCTTCTTCAACCTTCCTGAGATTAATCTCTAGAGTTAAACATGGGCCATGCTTTGAACTGGGAACAAACAAGCTGGGAGCCCAGATTGAAAATTCATGTTGCTTACTCTTGGAGAATTCAGAGTAATTGAGCTTTCTGAACAGCCAGTGTAGCTAGTCCACCAGGGATCCATTTGTAAGATGCATTGAGGAACTTTATGGAAAAGAACTAAACCCAAAAGCGTAGAAGCAATCTGACAAGCTAAGTTCATGGACAATAAGGAGGATAGTTATGAATCTGAGAATGTGATTCTCTGTAAGGCAACATAAATAACTTAAAATCAAATATGGATTGACCAAATAAAGTATTAGATATGCCTGTTCTCAAAAGCCGTCAGCCATTGCAATATGGCCCTTGGCCTTCCCTCCTCTCTCTCCTCTTTTCTTTTCCTCTAGTCCCATATTTCTGTTCAGTTACAATATAGGGCAGCTTAACTGTCTTTTTTGTCATTTTGTCATTTACTGTCTCCTCATGTCTTCAGTGTCTCAACTTCTAGGCCAAGTGACTTTTCAAAATATTTCTTAACGTATAATTCACTCCATAAGAGGAAATATGCTGTGAGTTGTTAAGATCATAATTCTTTTTCACCCTGCTGGACAACTCTCTGTTCTCCTGTGTATTCCCTACAATACCAGACATGCTGGACAGTCACTGCAGGGGCCTCATCAATATCACTTCAGGCTGACATGGTCATGGAGAATGGATTGCACAAGTATTTTGTGACAACTATTGATTGCTGTTTATTTGATCCATGCAAAAGAATGTTGATGATAAAATCTATTTAAGATCATTGCTGGATGTGTGTAATTTGCTTATTATAATTGTTCATGATAACATTAGTTACAATTCAATACTTCATTTCAGTGTCTGGATGTTTCTAATCTTGATTAATTGGTCAATTTTGTATACTCACATTGTGGCATTTTCCTTAAATTTTGTTGCACACTTAACTCTATAAAAATATTATATATATAATATTATAGATAATATTGTAAGTAATTACTGATAGCAGCATCTTTAACTTTCTAACTTGTAGGAGATTATATATATGTTTATATATGTGTGTGTGTGTGTATATACTGCCATCAGATCATCAGATTATAGTTTTAGAAATGACTTAAAATACAATTCCTATCCTAAACATGATCTGTTTAAGGTCTTTTTGAGTTGTTCTCAACTTAAACCTAATTGATGAAATACGTGTGTGTGTATATGTGTGTTACAATTTCTTTTTGGGTAGCATATGTTACATCATGTAGTACATTTACATTTTTTATCTTATTACATGATAGTTTATTTTGAAACATATATTATCCATAACATACCTTACATAAAACAACATTACCATAAGGGCACGTTTTTTTCAAAAGTATTGTTGAATATTTTAAAGGTTGTTGTTAGTCTTGTCAATTTTCACTTTTTATGTATCCTCTCACTCTGGGTCTTAGGTTGAGTCCTTTCAACTGGTTTGACTTTAATCTTTGGTTTTATGAAAGAATTATAGAATTTCAGAGCTGGAAGGCCTTGCCAAACATCAAAGGACTAGAGCTGCTTATCTTCGAAGAAGTCAGACATTCTGACTCGGCCACGGGCTCTGTTCCCCCAGCCTGGGTTGTCTGACCTAAGTGTGGGGAAGACTGTAATTCTTTTTTGCCCCACTGCCCTCAGAGAACTGCAACATTCTCTATATTCTGCAGAAAGCAAAGGAAGAAAAGTGGAATGCTAACTCCCATGTGTCTGAGCTGTGATGTCGAGCACTCATATTTCTCTACCAACTTGCCTTTGCTTTGATGATTTTTAGCAGGTCATTCTCAGCCACGGCTCAGAATTCCTATGCAGCTTGGTCTTTGGAGCAGCAATAAGATGGAAGGATGGGCCAAGGTGATCTTAAGTCTGCATGCTGACAGAATGCACACTGTTTTATTTAGATTACATAATTCAAAAACACAAAAGAGTAAGCACACTTTCAAAAAATGACTTTTTTCTGTTTTACATGAAGTTGATGAAATGTCAGTTATCTTTATAAGTTAGTATTTGGTGTGATGATTTGGGTGGTTTTGGAGATTATTTTGGGGTGGGTGCTAAAACTCTCTTACAATATTTCTTGGCACCATCATTAACCAAGCAATTTGGCTTATTATTTGAGAATAGTGCAAGTTTTATACACAATAAATTTATATATGTATATATAAACTGTTATTAATTATCTGTTTCTTATAGTATTAATTATCAAGGCTTGAAAGCTAAGAGTAGTCAAGATTAAAGAAACATTTTGCTCACAGGAAAGTAACCTATTATACTAATGATTCTTAACCTGAGATCCAAGTGCAGGTAGATAGACTTCAGTGTATGCAGGAATACTCTAAAATTTAAGCAAGTTCACAAGGATATATAGAGAGGATTTATAATTCCATAGAACTATGCTAGATTATACTGGTTCATAGGATATATGTAAAGCTATATATGAGAGGAGCCCCCAATTTTTAAATCTTAACATGATAAAATTTATTTCTTCCTCACTTAAAATTTCAGGCTAATAGGGTGGCTTTACATTCTCAAATGGTCACAGATCCAGGACCCTGTGATTTTTTGTTCCCCCATCCTATTATATTTATTTCCAGATGGCTCAGAAATAGATCAGAATTTCAGCCAACATAGAGACACCTTCCCTTTAAAGGCAAACCCGAAAATTGTACAGTGCTTTGAATGAACACCGCATTAATTCGAACTTAGAAATAAACTCCTCATTCTGAGTCCCCATGGGTCTAACAAAAAAGCAAGTGTTCTATTACCTTAGAGAAAGAAAAGACTAGATATTAGGGAAAATCAGCAGTCTCCTACAAGCATACGTTGTAAAATGCTTGGGGCAATACCTGGTACATAATAAGGGCACATTAAATTTTAGCTATTTAACCTTGTTCTTTTAAAGAGTTCTGTCACACAAAGGCTAGGAAGAAAGAGGCAGCAGCAGAGATGTCAAGGTAATATGATTTATAAATTACCTCAGGTAGCATTGTCTTCTTTGTTTTATATAATGTGTTTGAATTCTACATTGATAGGAATTATTTACTCTGATAGAGTGGGATCCATAGCTGTTTCTCCCACAGAGCTAGGTATGCCATACAGGTCTTGTTAGCTGACACAAATCCAGAGGACTAACTTTGGTTTGTGACAATTGAAAAGCATTCTGTCTGGTGTGAGACTGCAGTCTTAGATATTATTTTTCCTCTGCTACAAGGGGAGCAGATATTCTCAATTTGGACTAAAGGAACAATTGTTCTACAGTGACTGATTATCTTATGCCACCCACATTGTTCTATTTAACGCAAGAGGAAGGATTTTTAACTTTTTAAAAAAATTATATCTTTGTATATCTCAAAGCAGAGTTCTGGCGTATTGTATGTCAATATTTCTAAATTGTCATAATAAATCAGTATTATTACGTAAGTATATTATTACCATTATTATTGATATTAATTATTTCTACATGAGGAATTTGGTAGTTAGATATCCAATCAAGAAGATGGGGTATTTTGAAGATTCTGAAATTCATAAAATCTATTTATAAGCCCCATAAGAAACCAGATCCACTACTTTACAGACACACCACATGTCTGGGATCAAATAGCATTAGTATTTCCCTTATCCAGTACACTTAGAATTAAATATCACTAATTATTCCTATCACTATGGAAAGCAATGTGCTATAGTAAGCATGATGGTTATTAATTTGACATTTGTTAGAGATATTATCAAGAGCATTCACGTGTTAGACTAGGAATTAGAATAGGTGAGTTTTATTGCTCTTTTCAGGTCCAAAGGCTCATTAATTTCTTATAATATCAGTTACAGGGCCTGGGTTCTAATTCTAATTCCACTCCTAACTGTGTGATCATGGATGAGTCATCCAAATTTCCAGTTCTGTAAAGCCAAATGATCCATCTCTAGTGTCTAAGATTTATAATCTATACTTAAGCATGGGATTATTAATCTGAGGGAAAGTTTTTTAAAAGAATGTATGGATTAAGACTATAATTTCATATGAAAGTGACAGAAATACAATTGTAAACAAATTAATAAAATAGGTGCGGGAGGGATTTTTTGCAGGGCAGTGGAGGCATTTGTCTTTGCCCAAATTTCATGACCGGATGAATTGTGATGGCTAGGTTTACGGGATAACACGATTGGCTAGCCTTTTGTATACATCCACCTTTGTGCTTGCAGTCAAGTCTTGGTCTAAAGCCACAGAAACAGGAAGGAAGAGTATGAGATGCCAACCACAACACTAAAGTTAAGTCCCCAAATGGTTTTGATTAATGGCTCCATTGTTGCTGTAAGTGAGCTTTCTCCACATAGGGAAATTTGAGTGGACAACAGTTGTAAATATACAGTTTAATATATCTATGACATAAAAATTCATTAATATTTTATACAGTATTTATGAATTGATGTCTTCCTACAGCTCTAGAAACTCACTTGTTCTAATAAAGATTCGTGGATTAGTTTACTAGGGTTCCCATGATGAAATACCTCAAACAGAGTGGCCTAAACAGCAGAAATTTATTCCACAGTCTTGGAGGTTAAAAGTCTGAGATCAAGGTGTTGGCAGGTTGCTTCCTTCTGAAGGCTGTGAGGGCAGGATTTGGTCCAGGAATCTCTGCCTGGCTTACAGATGGCCATCTCCATATCCTCATGGAAGTCTCTCTGTACAGATGCATGTCTGTGTCTAAATTTCTCCTTTACATAGCACCAGTTGTATTGAATTAAGATTCACCCAAATAACCTGATTATTCTCATTCTAACTCGATTACCTCTATAAAGACCCTGTCTCCGAATAAGGCCCATTCTGAGGTGTTGGGGGTTAGGACTTTGACATATACATTTCTGAGGGACACAATTCAATCCATAACAACTAGGTCTACCCTGAAACTTAAGTTACAGATACATAAAATTCACATCTTTTTTTAGTAATCCTCTCTTCCCCTCCCCCTTTCTATGTTAGTAGAAAATGGACTATTTCTTTTTGGGGTTTTTTTCCAGTTTTATTGAGAAACAATTAACATACATCACTGTATAAATTTAAAGTGTACTTGGGGCAGACCCAGTGGCCGAGTGGTTAAGTTCACGTGCTCTGCTTCAGCGGCCCAGGATTTCGCAGGTTCAGATCCTGGGCGTGGACATGGCACCACTCGCCAGGCCACGCTGAGGCAGCGTCCCACATGCCACAACTAGAAGGACCCACAACTAAAATGTACAACTATGTCATGGGGGGATTTGGGGAGAAAAAGCAGAAAAAAAACAGATTGGCAACAGTTAACTCAGGTGCCAATCGTAAAAAAAATAAAAGTAAAAAATAAAGTGTACAACATGATGGTTTGACATACATATATTGTGAAATGATTACCACAATAAGTTCAGCTAAAATCTGTCTTCTCATAAAGATACAACAAAAAGAAAAGAAAGGAGAAACGGAAAAATATTTATCCTGTCATGAGAAAATTTTCTCTTTGTGTGGCGTCCTCCTTTGAGCTGCATAGTTTATGAATTCCAAAATTGATTCAGTCCCAAGGAACCAGTCTGCCTGAGAGTACCGTAGAGCAAGAAACCTAATGAATCTGATCAGTCTAGTAGTGGTCTTTCTTTGCAGCTGCCATTTCTTCTGTCACCGGCACACAGTGTTCCTGTTATAAGGAGATCCCATTTAGTTAGGAGGTCCTCGTTGTCCACCAACTTCAATGGCTCCTCTACTGGCCAGGTAGGAGTTTTTAAGGTTGTAAGAAGTGGGAGACAGAAAAGGTGTTCCTAAAGTATCATGCTGGGCACTGGTGGCCATATGGACAGTTTGGATTGTCAAGCCGACTGTCCCTGAACAACCCATGCTGATGTAGATCCCTTCATGGGTCGGCAGTGACTCAGTTGGAGGATAGCCAGGAGCGCTCTGCCTTTGGGTCTCCAGGTTTGCTGTTTGTATGTGGCCTTAGATACCGAATGACTGTTCCCAGAGCACTCCCTCTGGACCAAAGTAATTGGGGGAGGGAGGAGGGCAGAAGGTTTTCAGTTTTATCCACACATTTTTTTCTTTGTGATACTCCCTTTCTCCACAATCACTCAGCACTGGACGTGAGCCTGATTCACTTGTCAGGACAATTCCAAGTGAGTACCCCTTGGATGACCTTGATTTCTTTTCTGCCAGCATTCCTCACCTGGCTGACTTCAAGCCATGGGAGCAGAGAGATGGTAATGAAACTGAGCCTCAGAAGGAGCAAGGTCGAATATAGGCTCTAGCCTACAATTTTTTCTCTCTGAGTCTCCTTGCCTCTATGTATATATTTTGAGCCCCCACCAGTGATGTGAAATGAATAGACATTACTAATTAACCACCACAACTCACCAATAAGTGTTCAGTCCACTTTGCTATAGTGACCAGGGCCCCCTTTCCTTTTGTGACCTTAGCTGGAGGGGAGCATTCAAGGGATTCTTCCTGGAACAACAATGACTTCAAAAGGGTCCACTCTGTCAAAATAAAATTTTTTAAATGTTAAACAATGTGATTCTTGTACAAATATATATCAACACATTTCAAAAATTTAATTCTTTGAGGGAGCCAGCAGGATGGTAAAGCTGGTTCAAAGAACATTTGTTCTTTGCATCTCGTAGATTCAGATAACTGATTGGTGCTTGGCAGAGGCAGGGGGTGGGGGGAGAGTGAGGTGGGCGAAATGGGTGAATGGGATCAAAAGGTACAAACTTCAAGTTATAAAGTAAATGTCATGAGGATATCATGTACAACATGGACTATAAGTAATAATACTGTGTTGCATGTTTGAAAGTTGCTAAGAGAATAGATCTTAAAAGTTCTCATCACAAAAAGAAAAAATTGTAACTATGTATGGTGACAGATGTTAACTAGACATACTGCAGTGATCATTTTGCAATATATACAAATATTGAATCATTCTGTTGTACACCTGAAACTAATATAATGTTAAATGTCGACTCTATCTCAATAAAAGAGAAAACATTCACACAATGGAATCCTATTCAGCAGTGAGAATAAACAAATTACAGTTATATTCACTAACTTGGATGAATCTCGCAAATTTAATGTTGAATTAAAGAAGGCAGATAGGAAAGAGTAATGTATGATTATATATTACATGATTATATGTATGACGTAGATAAGTTTTGCATTATATATAATTTGTAAATACATGATACTCCCTCTATAAAATCCTTCATACTATATACATACATATATAAAATGCAAAACCAGTCTATGTGATTAGAAGTCAGGTAGTGGCTGTACTTTCTTGTCTCAGCTGTGATTGGAGAGGCTTCTAGGGTGGTAAGCATGGTCTGCATTCTGATTCAAGTGCTGGTTCCTTTTGGTGGGTTCAATTGGCGAAAATCCATTGAACTGACACTTATACTTAATCTTCCCGCCTCCAAAAAATGCAAAGAACATTTGTAGAACATATTTATTTATTCAGCTAGAAGAGAAATGTATAAATACATTTGCTAAGTTAGATACAAAACTAACTAATATCAATAATACTATAATTTTGGGGGTTATCTTTTCCACTGGACAACAATTATTTTAATTTTTTTCTGGATAAAAAAATTTGCAATTTAGGAATTTTCCAAATGTTTAAAAAATTTGCAACTCCAGAATCTATGAACAGGGCCCTAATCAATAGTATATAGTAAGCCAAATACACATTAATCTAGGAAATAAGGTAATCCTGGATTGTGTCTAATTTAGCAAACTTATTCTTATATTCTTTTCCTAACTGACTATACGCATTTTTATTTCTCAAGTACTCTTTGAAATCTTGGATGAGTTTATTAAATGGTGCCTGAATATGACATTGAAAAATATGAAATAATCTTTTTGTGTTATTTCCACATTTTGGATAATTTTTTGTTAATTACTCTAAAGTTATTTACTGTATAAATAATAGCTTTCGGAAGGAAATCAATTTTTAAAATGGCAAATTCTCCTAATTAAAAACAATTTTTAAAAATTTTACATTAGCACACGCCCAGATATATGTTAATTATTATAAGCAACTAAGGCCTTGAACTGAGGTATTGGGGTTTAGGACTTTAACATATACATTTATCTACTTATATTACCACCTTCCTTTCAGCAGGTTAGTTGACTAGAAGAAAATAAAAAATTAGTTTCCTTTAAAATAATTATTGAACATCAAAAATATGCCTATTTATCATGATAGGAGTTTAATCCTTGCAACAACTTGTCAAGGTTGATGTTAATTCTGCCACTAATTCACCAAAGTATTTAAGTAATTGGTCCAAGATCACTTGACCTATAAGTAGTAGAACTGGATTATGAGCCTTGTTATCTTGGCTCTTAAATTCACAATCTTTTCCTTATACCACCTCGGAGATGACTTCTCAACAATTTGCAAAGGGGCCTTGTTGGAAGAGTGAAATTTAATGAGGTCATTATCAAGAGTTTAGTTTAAAAGCTCTAATAGGATGAAAGCAATTCTGTTTGAAATGATTAAGTGAGCATCAAAGAATGTCAACTATTCTAATTCCACATAATTGAAAACCGATGTCTGTTTCTTTTCTTTCTTACACTGCATGTCAGATATGATAAATGTGAAAAAGAAGGGAAGAAGATGTCATTAAGGTTATTGTTACAGTCATTGCTATTGGCTTGAATTGATGATCTTTAAAAGTCCAGGGAGAAACTGTTAATGGAAGGATTACAGCCTGAAGATGTAGAATAAGTCTGGAGTCCTCGATTCTATTCATACTCTACCACCAGGTCTGTATGAGCTGACCAGGTCAATGTGCCTCTCTGGGCTTCAGTTCCCTATGGTGTAAATTGAAGTAGTTGAGCTACGTGGTCTCTAAGGTCCATTTTAGCTTTAACATTCCTTGAACTTATTAAGGACTCAATAATAGAGGACAAACAATATATACACAGCAACATCATTTTCTTGCTTAAAAACTTTCCATGATTCCCCATTGTACTATAGCATGGTGGTTAAGAAATTGCTTAATTGCTCTGTGCCTCAATTTTATTATTTGGGTTATGATGAGGATTTAAGTAAGAATAGATATGTAATAAAACCCCACAATGCCCAGAAAATGATAAGCATTCAATAAGTACAGGCTATTACTATTGATGGTAGGATTAAATTAAATTTTTACATGATTTACTTAATCTCTTTTAATCTGGATTTTGTACATCTCACTATTCTCTGCATTACTCATCATGCTGAAAACCACAAAAGAGTCGATTTTTCAGTCACTTTTGAAGGATCGCTTTGCAGGCTAAAGAATTCTACATTAATAGGGTTTGTTTTTTTTTTTTTGCACAACACTTTAAATATTTTGCTCTCTTCTTGCTGGCATGGCTTCTGAGGAGAAGTTGGATGTAACTGTGTTTTTCTTCTGACTTCCTTCAGGATTTTTTCTTTAGCTTTGCTTTCCGCAATTTAAATATGATATGCCTGGGTGAAAGTTTTGGGCATTTATGCTTCTTGGTTTTCTCTGAGCTTCCTGGATCTATGATTTGAGGTTTGACATTAAATTGCAGAAATTCTCTGCCATTATTGCTTCAAATATTTTTTATATTCTTTCTATCTCTCTTCTCCTTCTGGTATTCCCATTACATGTACGTTATACCTTTTTCGGTTGTTCCATAGTTCTTGGATATTCTGCGTTTTTTCCAGTCTTTTTTCCTCTTTGTTTTTCAGTTTCGGTAGTTTTTGATTTAGCTGTCCTCAAGCTCAGAGTTTCTTCCCCCAGGTGTCCACTCTACTAGTAAGTCCATTAGAGACGTTCTTCATGTTTTTTAAATCTCTAGCATGTCTTTTTTATTCCATCTTCTTAGAATTTCCATCTCTCTGCTTACATTGCTCCATCTATTCTTACACACTGTCTACTTTATCCACTAGAGTTCTTAGTATATTAATCATAGTTGTTTTAATTTCCCAGTGTGATAATTCCAACATGCCTGCTATATCTGAGTCCAGTCGTGTTGTTTGCCCTGTCTCTTAAAACTGTGAATTTTGCCCTTTTTGTATGCCTTTCAAATTTTTCTTGGTACCTATATATGAGGTACTGGGTGAAGAACCTCCTGAATAGGCCCTTGGAAATGTAGTGGCCAGCTGGTGGGGGAGGGGAAGCTTTCTATAGTCCTACGATTAGGTGAGTCTGTACTTCCAGACTGTGAACTTCACAAGTGCTTTTCAGTTCCCCCTGCCCATAGGTGGGAAAGGATGGCTAGAGTGGGTTGGAGTTGGGTATTTCCTTTCTCCCACATGGAAGGGTAGAAGGGTCTAGAGGTGGGTATTTCTCTTCTCCCTTGTGGAATGCTAGAGGGGGCTAGAGTTTCCCAAGTTAGTTAGGCTCTAATAAAAACACAGGCATATTAGGCTCTGATCAAATAGTTTCTCCTGAGGGAAGACCATGTTAAGAACAGAATGCTCAGTCTATTTCAAAATGGTGATGTTTCCCTTTCCTCTGCAAGAAGCATGAGGGGATTTTTCTCCAATATTCACTATAAGAACCTGGTCAAGCTCCTGGAGGTAAAACTCACAAAAGTATGGGACCTCCCTACTCCATGCCTGGGGCCACTGGAGTTTTTGACTCTCAAACTTACCCACACTGAATCTCCAGCAATTCATCAATTACAGTTCAGGTTTTCCCCTCTAGCACTTGCTCCCTCAGCAGTTTCTGTTCATAGGTTTTTGCTCCGGCAAGATGTGATACTCTGTATCCGCCTGTCTGTCTCTCCAATTTTGGGGACAGTGGTTTTTCCCTGTGACATCACTTTTCTCATGGATATAAAAGGAGTTGCTGAAATTTTACAGCTTGTTCAGCTTTTTACTTGTTCAGATCAAGTGGCAATTTCTAAGCTCTTTATATGCCAGACCAGAAATTGAAAGTTGCCTTAGTAAAATTTGAGGAGTTTGCTTTGTACACAGTGCAGATATCCATCAGATAACTAAAAATTGATGTTGACAGTTCACAAAAATTTGAAGGCTAAAGATATCAATTTGGAAGATGGAATGGAGGCATTATTAAGTGGATGAGCTCTCCCAAGAAAAGGGCATAGAAAAAAGATATGTGATGCTAGAATCTTGGAGCTTTTCTCCCTCGTTTTTGACAAGGTAATATATGATTTCTTACAGTGTTTGTCCTCTTTGTTCTAAAGATGTGATCCTGGAGTAGTTTAGAACACTGATAGTGTAAATATTAACATGGTATTAAGTAAAATCTATGTGGCAAATGCACATGTCATTTTAAGACACCATTTACATGGAAAATCAACAACTCTCAGGTAATAATTTCCTTACACAAGCCTTATAAATCTTCTTGATTTCACTGACACTTTAATTATCAAGTGACACATCTAGTCTCAAAGCAGCAAGTCTGCATAATCAGTCTTTTCACCTCATGTGTTTTTACTAATCTTGGTACTGTACTCAACATTTGAACATCTTTCCTCTACCATTGTGGAGAGCACAGACAATAAGTCTAACATACTTATCATTTAACATTTCGACTTGTGCTTTCCTGTGAATTCAAAACCTAGAGCAATTTCTTTTCTTGTGAGAAAGATTTTTTTTACAGTGATGCTGGCCTTTAGGTGTGTTTGACTTTGTAGTGTTAGGATAATCAATTTGCTTGATTTTACCTTTCACGGTGCATTTATTTTCTCAGAGAAGATTTCTTTTCCTGTCCTGCTATCATACTACTCTTCTCAGTGATTATGTTAAATAGGGAAATTCATCTATTTCCAGGTACCATAAAAATACAAGTTTACTTCATTGGTTGTTTTATACCCCATGCTCTCTTCTCCAAAAAAATCTTTGATATAGCTTATGAGGTAATCTATTTAGACACAATATACCTGGTCTTGGAAAGAACAAGTATTTTTCCTGGCACTGAATTTCAAAAAGAATTTAATACATGGGTTCTTAGACGCTTTTAACAACAAAGTAGAAAATACCTAACATCTTAATCTAACAACCTATCTTTCTTCCATGACACTTGTGAGGCCAAACAATATAACAGAAGGGACCACCACCTCCTAGATTTTCCCTGATGCCTAGCATCTGGCTCAGTTGACCACTCCCTTTGCTTGCTAACAAATGAAGAAACAATAGCATCAGCCGCCAATGAATAAGTGAACAGAAGTCAGTTTGAGTGATGTGCCCCGATTTTCACTCTTTCCATCTACAGACCCCAAAAAGCACACTTCGTGGGGTCACCACTCCAAATTTCATCTCAGTGTCAAAGCACCAGCCCTGAATTTCATGTGCTGGTGTCCCTTGCTGGATAGAAGCTGAACCACTGAGAGCTAAGCAATTGATGTTGAAAAGAGAACAGTATCCAAGAGACACTTATACTGGTAAGGCCACCTCACCTGGAAGAAATATTCCTTCTATGTTAGGTGTCTTTAGAATAATGAAATTATAGGATTGTTTTTTTTCTACATCTCTAGGATGTGAGTCTTCCCATTTCTATTTTGATTTTCTCCTTTGGGAGATGAATAACTCCTTTATGATTATGAAATGATCCTTTTAGTTCTGGTAATAATCTTATTTCTAGTATATTTCATCTGATATTAAGTTTGCCATTCTACCTTTTGTTTGATAGTGTTAGAATGATATATCTGTTTTCCTCCTTTCATCTGATTTATATCCTTATAATTAGGCAACATAGAGCTGGGCCTCTTTATAAAATTCAGTATGACTTTCTTGCTTTTTGATTAGGTGTTTACATCCTTTACATTTTAAATGATTATTGATATGGTTTGGATTAAACTTCCCATCTTGCTATTTATTTCAATTTTTTAAAAGGAAAAATTATATTCACCCACATATTTACCATCTATTATTTTTTCTTTCCTCTGAACAACTTCCTTTTACATTCTGGCACATTGTAGTGAGGGTCTGCTAGAGAAGAATTCTTTGCACATTTGTATGTCGGAAAAGGTCAATATTTCACCTTCATTTTTTTTGAGGAAGATTAGCCCTGAGCTAACATCTGCCACCAATCCTCCTTTTTTTTTCCTGAGGAAGACTGGCCCTGAGCTAGCACGCACGCCCATCTTCCTCTACTTTATATGTGGGACGCCTACCACAGCATGGCTTGACAAGCAGTGTGTAGCTCCACGCCCAGGATCCAAACCAGTGAACCCCAGGAAGCCAAAGCAGAATGTGCAAACTTAACCACTGCACCACTGGGCTGGCGCCTTCATCTTCCTTTTTGATAGATATTTTCACTGGGTACAGAATTCTTACATGATAGTTTTTTTTTTAAATTTTATTTTCAGTAGTTTCAGGTTGTTGCGCCATTGTCTTCTGGCTAACATTGTTCCTGACAATAAATAAGTTTCTTGTTATTTTTTCTTTGTTCATACAATACAAAAGAGACATACAATATGTCTCTTTTATCTCTGGCTGCTCTTAAGATCTTTTTCTTTGCCACTTTCAGAGCGATTTGATGTGTTTTGGCTATTATCTTTTCAAACATTTTTTCTGCCTCCCTCCTTCGGTGACTCCAATTATGCATAATATTAAAGCCGCATTAGTTTGTCCCTTAGCTCCTTGATGTTAAGTTCTCTTTTAAAAATACCACTTTCACTATTCTGTTGCATTTAGGATAGCTTCTTTTGCTATGTATCAAGTTCACTAATATTTTTCCCCACAGTGTCTACTCTGTTCTTAACGCAACCCAGTATAGTTTTCATCTCAATGTATTTTTTTATCTCTACAAATTCAGTTTTGCATATTTATGTCCTCTGTGTCCTTAATATTGCCACGGTTTTGCCTTCTTTCCTGAACATATAGGATGTAGTTGTAATTCTATTATCTGTCATTTTTGTTTCTATCAATCAATTTTTCTCCTTATTAGCAGTCATACTTTCCTGCTTCTTTCATACCTATTAATTTTTATTAGATGGCAGACACAGTGGATTTTATCTCATTGAGCACTAGATGCTGGATTCTTTAAATATACCTAACTTTTATTCTGTGGTGCAGTTAATTCTCTTAGGATAATTTTCATCCTTTGAGGTTTGCTTTTTAGCTTTGTTAAGTTGGTCTAGAGCAAGGCCATGTTCTTCCACACTATTCAGGTCGTATCCTCCTGAGCCCTCTACTGATGCTTCGGGAGTTATAACACTTTCCACTCTGGATAGTGGGAAGACAGACTGTTTCTGGACACTTGTGAGATCCACAGATTCTCCCACCCTCTCTTTTCTGGTGGTTCTATCCCTGGCCCTGAGTAACTCCTCACTCTCACACACAGCTCTGGACTCAGCTGAAGATGCAGGGGGAAGTCCTCTGCAGATTTTTTCAGCTCTCTATGTAGTTTTCTCCACTCTGTGCAGCTTTCTTTGCTGTGGCACATTTCCCCTAAATTGTAGCATTGAGTATAAAATTAAGCATATCTTCATTGCCTTACTAGGTTGTTATGAGGCTTAAATGAGATTGTCTGTGATATAGACTTAGTTTAATGTCTTGGCTTATCAAGGGTTTATCAAATATTTGTTTTTTTGTGCTCTATTCTTTTTCCTTACTCAAAAATAAATTAGGATAATTTGAGTATGCACTTTAGCCTATAGGATAATATTATTTTTAGAAGGAAGGAGTGGAAGATAATTTACCCCCTTAAGAGCTTTGTCTTAAAAGTGTAGCTGCAGGACACACTTTCCACTATGCTTTGTTGAATTAGACTCACAGCTTCCATCCTTCTTCCCAAATTGCACAGAAACTAAGCAGAATAAAAGCAGTGAATTACTTATCCATGCTTTATATATCACATGTAAGTTGGCTGTCTTCACATATAAAGGTATCGAAGGTTGTCTGTGATTATGCCCACATGTAGTAGCCAGTCTCTAAGCTGGACCTCAAGGATCCTCCCTCCTGATACCCTTGACCTTGCTTACCCGCCTCGAACAAGACATCAGGTCTATTGGATATGTTTCTATGTGCAATAGAATAAAGCATAAAGAAAGAAATAACTGCCTGTGACTATGGAGACCATAGATCATAAAAGATACTGAAACTTCCTTCTTTCTCACTGCTTCTCTGTCTCTTTCTCAAATCACTCACTGTCGGGACAGCCAGCTGCAATTGTTTGAAAATCCATAGGGAGAGGTTCATGTCATAAAGAACTGAAGCCTCCTGCCAACAGCTACAAAAGTGACTTGGAAATGGATCCTCTTGCCCCAGTCAAGCCTTCAGACGACTACAGCTTCAGCATACATTTGACTGCAGCCTCATGAGTCATCCTAAGCTAGAACCACCCAGGTAAACTGCCCCTAGGTTCCTGGTCTTCAGAAACTGGGTTAGATACTAAATGCTTAATGTTTTAAGTCACCAAGTTTTAGAGTAATTTTTTATGCAGGGTAGATAACTAATACCGATTTTGCTATTTAGATGTGGGAGTGGCTTTGGAACAAGGCAGTAGGAGAAGCTGGAATATTAAGAAGCATGTCATTGAGGAAACTCTCTGCCAAAAGTTATGGACTTTGAGAAGGCTTCCTGCAATGGTTTAAAGGGGAGTGAGGATAGAATTGGAAAATAGAGAAAGAAAGATCCTAGTTATGTGGTAGCTGAAATTTTAGCAACATCTACACATCTACAGTGATGTGAAAAGTAGAAAATGTGTTTATTGAACTAGATGATCCAGCTAGTGAGATTTCCAGGAAAAATGTTGAAAGTACCTCCTTTTAGCTCCCTGCTGCTTGTAGTAAATGAGATAGGAGAATGGTAAATAAAAGGAAGGACTGTTATACAGGATGACGTTGGGATTTTGTTGTTTTAAAATTTTTAATCCTCTGAAGATAGCAAAGGATGTTAAAATTAAGAAATGGATCCTGAGCAGAGAGCAAATCCAGGGAACTGACAGGAAAACCAGATCCAAAAATGCAGCAAATACTGTGACTCAAAAATATTTTGATAAGATCTCAGATAGATTGACGCCAGCATTTCCATGTACAATTTAGTCAGGCAAAAGGCCCTCCAGAGGGATTGGACCTCTAGGAAAATTAAGGGTGTTACCTCTCAGCATTATCTAGGGACCCATGGTAGAGAAGAGCTTAATCACAAAGGGATTTGAGGTTATGGCTTCTGTCTAATAGAAGTTTCACAAGAGATCTAAAAAGTTTAAGACGGTTTTGTCAGTATAAGCAATGCCAATTTGGACTAAAAGGGACAGAGAGCGTATGTAATGAAAGGCCTTTGGACCCCTAAACTTCTACTAGCAGGAAATGTGCTGAGGAGACCACTCACCTACAAACACATACTACCTCCCATAGAAAATGAGGAATGGTTCAGTTGAAACAAGACCCGAGAAGGCAAAGCCATGAGCTGTGGAGAGTAACAACTGGGCAAGAGTAGGCTGAGTTTGGATCAAAGAACTTTCAACATTTTCCCAGATGGATCTCAGAATTGCTAGGAACCAAGACTCCAATGTGCCACTTATTTCCTCCCTTTTTGAAAAGGAATGTAAATGTATGCAGAAGTTGCTCTGTGCTTATGGTTGATGTCTGAGGGTATATAACTAGTTTGCCTAGTTTATAAGACCTCAAATTGGAAGGAGTTATACTTTTTATATTTGAACACATGAAACCATACCCAAGGATCCCTATAGGAATCAGGGCTTCATTTAGATTATAAGATTCTAGACTTCAAGCAGATGCTGTAATGGAAGAAGGCTTTGGGGGGCTTTGAGTGTATTTTGTATATTTTGCATGTGGGAAGAATATGAATCATTAGATCCAGAGAGCAGACTGTGATAACTAGCTTGGTAGATGGCCTCTGCTGATCCCCACCTCCTAGTACTCACGTCCTTGTATGTTCCCTTCCTAAATTATATTTTGTGGAGGCCCTGAGTGTCCCAGTGCCTCATCCAGTGCCATGCACAGAAAGGGTGTTATTACTAAATATTTTCTGGGTTATGGAAAGAACGAACAGATGAGACAACACTCTGACGACCCCAGATGAATGTGAAATACACAATAAAAACTTAATAACCTTAAGCTCTAGAATAAATAGATATCATATGGAATAGGTAGTGACAATTATTATTATACTGTTTCTAGATATATGAGTCCATCAAAAATTACAAATATTTAACATATAACAAAGACAGACCGCTTGCTTTATTATAGAACTAGACTTCTATTCCTACAGGAAAAAAAAAGCTGTGTTTTCTACTCTGGAGATTATTGGTGGGACTAGTTGAGTATAATAGTCACAAAGCTGCTGTATACCTATTTACATTTCTAGAGGTCATGCATTATGTTTCATGGCTAGCATATCTAGCAATGGCATAAGAGAAATCAGGCAATTGAACTTAGCCAAATCGAATTCCAGATTCCAGCATGCTTCAAAAAACAGCAGGTAGCAGGGCCAGGAAGAGGTTTCAATTGACTTCTTAACACACTTTTACTAAACATCTGCCACATGCTTGAGCTTAATAATCAACATGGGTCCTGCTTATTAGGGTCTTACAATCCAATGCAAAAAATAAAGGAATGTGGCAAATGACTCTGACAGAATGACAGAGAAGATGCCAAAAGAGAGTTAACAGAGAAATTGAGGAAAGAGAAACAGGAATTAGGAAGAATGGTAGATTGTGGTGGGCTTGATGGGGAATGTGGCATCTGAAATACGATTTGAAGTATAGATACACACCCATATATTCAATGAATCATTCATTGATTATGAAAATTAGCATAGCCTAAGATTAAAGCATCACAATTAAAGCCAAAAAGAACAGAGCTAGAATCCTGCTTCTCTTTCTAACTGATTTTATGACCTTAAATATACTATGTTACATTTCTGAGTCTCAATTTTATCATTTGTAAAATGAGGATAATAATAATAAAGCCTCTCCCACAGGATCGTTAGAAAGATTATGTGAGACTATCAATGGAAAAATATTACGCAACCTGTCACAAAGGCAGCAACAAATGCATTGAAGTTATTATTGCTCCCATTATAGCTATTATTATTATCATAGCTGCTTGGAGACCCACAAAGGCAAACTTAAGCCTTTACTCCTTCATACTACCACGAGTGCCAGTATGACGCCAATATGATGCAGCTTCCATGTGAGCATGAGAAAAGACCAAGAGAATGATACAACGATAGAGGTGTTCACTTTCTTTTCATTAAGCCTTTGATCCATATCCACAGCATCATATTGCAAGACTGTTATATAAGAACCATAATCCATGAATTTTAAGTCACTGTTTAACAGATTTTATTAACTTGCGTGCAAAACACACTCCTAGCTGATATATTAACCATCCACCAAAGCACTTTTAGAATGACTAAGATGTAGCAGACACTACATGGGATGATGATTTTGATAAGTGGAAGTAGCCCCATATTTGTTCTGGAAGATAGTACTGCAAAGGCTCACTGGATTCCAGATTGGGAGTAGAGAGGAGGACAATAGCCTCCTCACCTCAGACTGCTAGCCTATACTTTCCATTCTCATGACAGAGTCTGAGTGTTTTCATTCGTAAGATGAAAGTAAATAATAAATACTTTATAGAGTACATGTGAGGATTAAATACAACAGTATATGGAGATTTCCTTCCTTAGTGTCTGGCAATAGAAATCACTCATTAATTGATAGCTAGCTATGTTATGATAGCATCATATTATCATTTCCTGTGGATTTTTTTTGAAAAATTCCTGTTATTTAATATGCAATGAACTAGTTTTCTCACTCGAAGAATAAATTCCTCCTGGAGAGGGCCCCAATCTATTTTTTTGACCCCTTTCTCTTACCTCCAATCCTATGCCCCAACCAGTCAGTGCCCAGCTCCGAGAACACGCTTATTGAATTAAGTATTTCCAAACCACCTTTATGTATAAAACCATCACTACACCTTCACATATTTGCCACTGCTTCACACTTTCATGACAGAAATGCAAAAACTTCAGTTTTTTGTTAAATCCTATCATACTAATTTATCTTGTAGAGTTAAAATTTCTGAAAGTTAAAAAGGAATCCTTCTGTAAGCTTTTACTTGGCATATACACTTATTTCTTGGGTATAATGAAGGGAAGTTTGCAAACTGTGAGAGAGTTTCATCGGAATAGCTCATTTGGATTATAAAGTGATAATAAGGAAACATCCTAACTAATGGCTCAATTAGCATATTTCTTGGAAGCCATGTTAACTCTGTGTGACAGAGTTGAATCTAAATTAATGAATAACTTAGAGATAAGAAGTTTCTGCTGTATCTCTAATGGCATTTGCAGGTTCTTGAAGTTACGGAGCAGAATAGGTTTAAGGCCACAGGCACTGGGGTCAAACAGACCTATGTGATCGGATCCTGATTCTATTTTCTATGGATTTTGAGAAAAATTACCTAATATCTCTCAGTCTTATAGTTCATTTATAATATTTATAATATTTCAAATGAATATTATAGTCACTTAACAGAGTTGTAAGAATTAGATAAAACCATGATGGAAAATACATTAAACAAGGCTGGCAATAGAAATTGCTCAATAAACATTGGCGAGTCACAACATGGACTGCAAATATAATCTAGACCTCAATTGGGCTCTCCCTGCTTCATTTTTTTTGAGGGGGGCGAAGATTAGCCCTGAGCTAACATCTGCCACCAATCCTCCTCTTTTTGCTGAGGAAGACTGACCCTGAGGTAACATCTGTGCCCGTCTTCCTCTACTTTCTATGTGGGACTCCTACCACAGCATGGCTTGCCAAGCGGTGCCATGTCCGCACCCGAGATCCAAACTGGTGAACCCCGGGTCGCCAAAGCAGAACATGTGAACTTAACCACTGTGCCACCAGGCTGGCCCCTCTTCCTACTTCTTAATGCCTGGATTGGATTAACTTGAACCCCATTGTTACATACCAAATTTCTTCTCCAATATTTCTAAAATTCCAAGAGAGGTCGATTCTCATAGTCGTCTCATCTTGGATTTCATGTTTGCTGAATTGTTGCTTTTTGGCATTAATTTCAAGATTGTCCCTTTATTGCTGTTTGGTGTAATTCAAGCAGAACAAAGCATATCCCTTCGATTTCCTTATGAAAAAGTTTAGTTCTTACTAGATCTTGCTGCCAAACTCAGCCTTAAATTTCACTTTTTGTCACTATATCACAAAAAACTCGTTAATGCATTCTGCCAAACAAACAACTGGACTGACCCCACCTGGTCTCTGTTTCTGTCCTTATCTGATAATAATCATGCCACCACTCCCTGACCTCCTCCAACTGCTCCCCCCGCCCCGACACATACACATTAGAAAGTAGCAAGGGCTGTGATTATTTGTGTTTAAAATAACAAGGTTTATTTTTTATGTCTTTTCAGCATTTTGAATAAGAAAATGCAAGTTTGTGTAAGTTTCTATCGCCTTATGTATGCACAGGTTGAGTTGTTACTAAGCACCCATCTAAGACTCAAGGGAGCCAGCCCTGGTGGTTGAGTGGTTAAGATTGGGAGCTCTCACCACTGCAGCTGGCTTTTTCTGATCAGGAAACCACACCACCCATCTGTTGGTTATCAAACCGTGGCGGCTATGTGTTGCTGTGATGCTGAAAGCTATGCCACCTGTATTTCAAATACCAGCAGGGTCACCCATGGTGAACAGGTTTTCAGCAGAGCTTCCAGACTAAGACAGACTGGGAAGAATGCCCTGGCCACCACTTCAGAAAAAATTGGCCCTGAACACTCTATGAATAGCAGGGGAGCATTATCTGATACAGTACCGGAAGACGAGAAGATGGTGTAAAAAAGACCAGGCAGGATTCCACTCTGCTGTACACAGGGTCCCTAGGAGTCAGAATTGACTTGACAGAACTAACAACAACAAAGCCTAAATGGACAGTTCTTCTACAAAGACCTGCTTTTGGCCTGTTCTTAGGTTATAATTTGAGCAGCCTGCACCATTTTACAAGGGAAGCCATTTGTTCAAGGAAGATAGAATTTAGAGACACAATTCATATGTTCCCATTCTGTCCTCAGTATCCTCATCTACCCAAAGAGAGAACTATTTTACCTGCCCAATATGGTGCTTGTGATGGATAAATTAGAAAATCAATATTAATGTGTTTTGTAAGTTATAAAACGTGATACATGGATCACATCGAATTGAATTGGGAAAGCATGGCCGGATAGAAAAAACATGGATTCTAACATCAATAGACCTGGGTGATTGACCTTGAACAAGTCCTTTTACCTCCCTTTACCTCAATGCCTCTTCAAAAGGAGGCAAACAATAATAACTACAATTATAATGTCTTTCTACAGATCTCTTATAAAAGTTGAGAAAGATAATGCTTCTGAATATTTCTTACAGCATTGTTGGAAAGAAAAAGCTCAATACATCCTTACTCTTTTTCCTTTCTCATATATTTGGTTCTGGGAATCAAGAATATTATTTTGCTTCTTGCCCAGAATTCTGTTAATTCTTGTCCTGAAAGAGATGCTAGTAAATCTGCTGCAGCTGACAGGTGGCAGTGTCCTGGCCATCAAGAGCACAAGGGACGCTCCTGAGCTTTGGCCTAGTTTGGATCAAGGGTCATGGGGATGATCATTTTAAGAACATTCTGCTTTCCTCTAATGCATTTTTAACTTCATCTGTTCAGTATCACTGTCAGGTTGCTGCCTGAAGAGATCAGTAGGTGAGCGGCTTCCTGCTTGGTGCTGCTGACAAAGAAGGCATTATGTCTGGCTTCTGCTGAGCGTAGGTAGAAATGAAACTTGCCATACTGCTGCCTCTTTAAGAAAGAAGGACTGTAAAAATTGCCACTTGGGTTTATTGTCTTCTGTAATAATATGATGACTTCTTGCAATAAAAAATATTGAGTGTCAGGGCCAGCCCAGTGGTGTAGCGGTTAAGTTCGCACGCTAAGTTTGGCAGCCCAGGGTTCGCCAGTTTGGATCCTGGGTGCAGACCTATGCACCACTTATCAAGCCATGCTGTGGCAGGCATGCCACAAAAAAAGTAGGGGAAGATGGGCATGGATGTTAGCTCAGGGCCAATCTTTCTCAGCACAAAAGAGGGGGATTGGCAGTAGTTAGCTCAGGGCTAATCTTCCTCATATATATATAGAGAGAGAGAGAGAGAGAGAGAGAGAGTGTCTTTAAGGCACCAGGAACTGTGCTAGTTACTAGGTTTGTGGACAAGAACCCACAATGTTCTTGTTCCTGCCATCATGTAATTCTCAAACAACGGGATGCTCTGAGATTTCGTTTCATTCTTTATATGCTAACTTAAGGAAGGGATTCAAGATGAATAAATGTTTACCATGGAAGAAAGGAAAAGAAAGTTTGAGCCTTGAGATCTCATGGCATGCTTAGAGGCTATTGTGTTCTTAATGGGGTGAAATTCAGGAATGGGTTGACACTGTCAGGAAAGGAAGCTGAAGAAACAGGGGCCACAGTGCCAGTAAACATTTATGTCATGGGATGTACTTTGGGTATTTATCTAGCAAGAAATCAAATGTTTGTTAGCAGATGAGACCTTTTTAGAAAGTGCTCCAGAACTGTCACTCTGATATGCTATGCTCCCCCTTTCTTCCAGGGCATATGCAATTCCAGACTAGTCTCAGCTCTAATAAATGCCGTCTTTCTGGGGCCAGTGTGTTATTCAGTGAACTCACCTCTTGACTTTGACTACAGTAATGCTCTGTTTGTACAAAGTCTCTGGGGTAAGGCCTGTGCCAGCAGCAGCTCTTACTCTGCAACCCTCTGCTACCCTCTTCTGGTGGGAGTCTGTCACTACAATTAGCCCTTCAAATCTAGGAGAAATCTGTCATCTCTAGGTCTGGTTGATAAGGGCCAAATTAGGAAAAATGACATGGGGGCAGGCCTCATAGCTAGACCCAGTTCCAGATTCTCAGAAACCAAGTTTCGTCCTAGAATTTGACATCTGCAGGGTATGGTAAGAGACTTCAGGTGGTGGGCCAGGCAAGCAGTCCATAACAGGCCAGTGACCCATTAAATTATTGACATGCTCCCTCAAAGAGGGTAGACTTGCATTAGTAATGAAAAGATTACTTTTCAGTAACCACATTAGGAGGCACAGCAGCAGGTGGATCAGCATCTTTTTGGGAGGCATCTCCTGCTCATCCTATTTAAAATTGAAATCTTCTCACTTCTATTTCCATCCTTGTTTCAGTTTTTGCCACAACATTTACTCTTCTAACAGTCTATATTTAATTGTTTGATTTTGTTAATTGTCTGTAAATCCTATTAGAAAATAAGCTTCAGGAAAGCAAGGGCTTTTCTTTTCCTGTTGTCACTACTGTATCCCTAACACTTAGATTAGGGCCTGACACCTATTAGTTGCTCAATAAACACTTTCAGAATAAAGGACTATCAGTAGGAATCAGACTCTGGTCACTGGGCTGTAGATGGGGCCAGCATCTGCCCAGTACAAACACACTGAAGTCCCCCATTCCTGCTGCTTGTAAGTGAGAACCAGGTACAGGACAGGAGATTTGAATTGAGTTGCCAAAACCAAACCCAAGGTTAGTCCGACTTTTGGTAAGTGTAATTGGTGGGTTTGGCTAGAGTTCTCAAGTGTTACAGTTTATTAGAATCACTGGGGAAGCTTGTTTAAATGCAGATTACTGAATCCCTGCCCCCAGAAATGATAATTCGGTAGGTATGCATTGGGCTTCCAAAATCTGGATTTTTTTTTTAAAGATTTTTTTTTTCCTTTTTCTCCCCAAAGCCCCCTGGTACATAGTTGTATATTCTTTGTTGTGGGTCGTTCTAGTTGTGGCATGTGGGACGCCGCTTCAGCGTGGTTTGATGAGCAGTGCCATGTCCGCGCCCAGGACTCGAACCAACGAAACACTGGGCCACCTGCAGCAGAGCACACGAACTTAACCACTCGGCCACGGGGCCAGCCCCCCAAAATCTGGATTTTTAATAAGCATTCCCAAGATATTCCAGTAGAGGAAATCCTCTGATGACACTTTGAGAAAACAATGAATCCTTCATGGTTCAAGATTAAAATCATTCCTAGAGATTGAGAAAGATCCTGCAGGTGGGGATTTTGCCTGTGGAAAGGAAGGGTTGCAGAAGCTGGGAACAAGTGCAGCCTAAGGATGTCAGAGCATCATTGCATGCTCAATGTACATTCTGCGATCTTACTCTCAAAGATTATATTTTAATATCCAACCGGTGATTCTGATACTAGAAGCCCAAAAGTCGTACTTTGAGAAATACTGGCGTAAAGGTAAGAGAAGGGAAATTAAAAATAAGGGAAATTAAAAATTTTAAAAATTAAAAAAAAATCTGTTATGTGCATGTGCCAGGCTCTGTGCCAAGACAGCTTTACACAGAGGTAAATAATATTACTGTTATGTTACAGATGAGAAAAATGAGAACCACACACTGTGTAAGTCCCTGAGGTCACACTGATAGGAAAGAGGTGAGCTGTGACACAGATGAAAAATATCCTGAATCCACTGTTTATGGTCCTCCTGCCTTAGCTTTATCTAGGATTCACAGTGATCGTTCTGCAGCACATACATAATTTGGCCAACTGTATGTAGTTGTGTCACCCCTGTCAAATTCAGGTAGAGAAACTTACCACTAACCCAAAACATTCCCTGGTGCCATTTTGAAATTATTCCCTTTCTCCTGCCACTGGCTCTTGACAAAACATAATCTGATTCTGTCCTTATAGTTTTGCCTTTCCCAGAATTTACATAAATGGAATCATGTCTTGTGTAGTGTTTTGTGTCTTGATTACTGTAGCTTTACAGTAAGCATTGAAAGCAGGGGATGAGTCTCAGTCCTCCAACTTGGTTCTTTTATTATAAGTGTTTTGTCTGTTCCAGTTCTTTTATTTTGCCAAATAAGATTTTTAGTAAGTTTTTAAATCTCTATCCACCAAAAAGGCTTCCTGAGGGATTGATGTAGCTTGAATTTAAGCTATGTATCAAGTTGAGGAGAATTTAGGTCTTCTAATCAATGAAAACAGTTTATCTGTTCATCAACTTAAATCTTCCTTAATTTCTCTTAGCAACATTTTGCAGTTTTCAGCATATGAATCTTGCACATGTTATTAGATTCATCACTAAATATTCCAGACTTTTGGTGTTATTGTAAACTATCTTTCCTTATTTGAATTTCAAAGTGTTTATTACTAGTCTCACAATCCTAAAATTGAGTGCCTTCTTAAGTTTTACACTCTAGATTACTCTCCGGCCTCACTTAATATCCCTTGGCTAGTAGATAGAAATACAACTAAATTTTGTATATTGAATTGTGTCCTGTGATTTTGTTAAACTCACTTATTAGTTCTAGTAGCCTTTTTTCCTGGTATATTTTGGGGGATTTTCTCTGTAGACTATGATGTCATTTGTAAGTAAAGAATCATTTCTTCCTTTCTAATTCATGTGTATTGTTTATCTCCTCGTATTGCTTTAGTTAGGATGTACCTCCACTACAATATTCAACAGATTTAGTAAGAGAAGACATTTTCTACCTGTTCTTGATTTTTAAGGGAGAAAGCATTTAATCCTTCATTCTTAGGGGAAAGTGTTTTTTTACAGATGCTCTTTATCAGGTCGAGGAAATTCCATTGTATTCTAAGTATGCTGAGAGGTTTTATTATGAATAAATGTTGAAAATTTGTCAGAAATTTTTATACATCTATTGATTATAAAGCTTTCCCCTTTTTTGGGTACTTTTTCATATACTGAATCAAATTATTTTCCAATGCTGACATAATGCTGCATTGATGAGATAAAACCTGCTTATGGTGTATTATACTTTTTTGTATATTCCTGGATTCAATTAGCTATAATACACTAGGAAAATATTAGCCAAATTGTAATCTTTGACTTCAGAATAAGTGACAAAGATGGGCATGGTATAATTATAGGACCAATTCAACGAGAATATATAATGATCCAAAATGGGTGTGCACGTAACAGAGATTCATAGAACATAGAAAAAGCAAAAACTAATAGAACCAAAAGGAGAAATAGACAAGTCCACAATTATAGTTGTAGATTTCTATATTTCTCTCTTAATAATTGATAAAACAAGTTGACAAAAATTTGTAAGAATACTTGCTCTAAATTGTCAACCAACTTGGCCTAATTGTTTTTATAGAACACCATAAGCAGCAAAACGTCAACCACATTTTTTCAAGTGTGCACAGAACACATCAAGATGGATCAAATTCTGGACCTAGAAAATGTCTCAAAAAATTTAATGCAAGGGAAGAAATCAATGAACTAGAAATAGTAAATCTGAAAAATAATAGAGAAAATCCAATGAAATACAAAACTGCTTCTTTGAAATGATCATTAAAATTGAGAAATGACTAACCAGACTACAAAAATACAAATTATCAATATTAAAAATGAAAAAGACAATACATTTATTGAAGAGACAATAATTTATGTGTGAAGGCAAAGGATCTGAATAGCCAAAAATTGTTTTATAATTTTTATTATGGTAAAAAACATATAAAATAAAATTTACTGCTTTGACCTTTCACTGAGCCAAGATCTATGCCAATTTTCCTCCATTTTGTATGTAGGACACCACCACAGCATGGCTTGATGAGCGGTGGAGGTCCATGCCCAGGATCCAAACTTGTGAACCCTGGGCCTCCAAAGTGGAGCACACGAAATTAGCCACTAAGCCACTAGGCTGGCCCTGAATTTTAACCATTTTTAATTATACAATACAGTAGTGGTGATTATATGCACATTGTTGTGCAATGGATCTTTTCATCTTGCAAAACTGAAAATCTAAACCCATTGAACAATAATTCCCCTTCTCCATCCCCACCCCCAAGCTTCTGGTAACCACCATTCTACTTTCTGTTTCTAAGAGTTTGACTACTTTAGATACCGTATATAAGTGGAATCATGCAATATTTCTCTTTTTGCACCACATTTATTTCACACAAAGTAATGTCCTCAAGTTGCACCCATATTGCAATATATGACAGGATTTTATTTTTTTTTTAAGGCTGAATGATATTCCATTGGATGTATAACCACATTTTCTTTATCCATTCACTCATTGATGAACATTTAGGTTGCTTCCCTCTCTTGGTTACTGTGAATAATGCTGAAATGAACATGGGTGTGCAAATGTCTCTTTGAAACTCCGTCTTTATTCTTTTGGATAAATACTCGGAAGTGGGATAGCTGGATCATATGGTAGTTCTATTTTTAATTTTTTGAGAAACCTCTATATTGTTTTCCATAACAGCTGCACCATTTTACACTCCCACCAATGGTGCGCAAGGGTTCCAATTTCTCCACATCTTCACCAACACTTGCTATTTTCTGTTTTGTTTTGTTTTGATAATGGCCACCCTAACTGGTAAGAGGTGATGTCTCATGATGTTTTGATTTGCATTTCTCTGATGATTAGTGATGTTGAGTTTCTTTTCACATATTTATTGGCCATTTGTATATCTTCTTTGGAGAAATATAAATTTAAATCCTTCTTACCCTCTCCCAGTAATTTAAAGAGATGTTCTTGTCCTGCTGATCTCTCAGAAATTCTTAGAGAAAATTTAGACCTCATTTCTTCTCTGGAGACCACAACGGAGAAGCATCCTTACTGTCTTGCTGGCTTCATAAATATTAGTGTTCACGCTGTGTGGGGACTGATTCAGAGTTTTATACACCTACAGTTCTTTGCCAAAAATAAGATGAAATCATCTGTTTCCTGGGCAACAATTTCATGGAACATGTATAGTTTTCCTTGGAAGCTGTCTTTAAATGGTAAAATTTACTATTTACTGTTTTAATGTATTCACTTTTTTAAAGTAACAATCTGAACCATGTGCTTAACATGCATAGATTGTTAAGTAAGGCAACTAAAATCTGACCAAGGTCTAAGTTGCTCTTTTCTGTGTAAACTCTACACGGAAGATAAAAAGTGGGTGGGGTATAAGGATGGGGGAAAGAAGGAAGGAAGTACAAAAGGAAGGAAGGAAGAATGGATGGCAGGAAGGAAAGGAGGAGGGAGGGAGCGAGGGAGGAAGAACTTACTAATGAATGTCTATGGGATTGTTATGCAGATTAAAGCAAAATGCTTATCTTGATGCTTGGCACTTATTATAGGCTCAAACGATGGTGACATTATTATTTTTTATTTCCTTAAACTATAAACAGTTATTTCTGTGTCAAAAACTTAGGCAAGCACTCAAGTGTTGAATGTATCAGGGAAGTCTGCAGTGTGTCTGAGATGGTACATTTAGGTCTATGACATCAATGCAGGTACCGCATTGATAGATTGAAACAGACAGATCTTTCCTTTGTTGGCCTAAATTGACATTAGAATGTAAAGACATGCAATCTGGGTGAACTTCACCCAGTTTTTTCAACTATTTAGCCCCTCCCGTCTGGAAGGTTTTATAAGAAGCATCTTATATACATCAACTCTTTAAATTCTGACTGCTCTAAAAGAAAGATATCACTGTTGACATTGCAAAGATATAAAACAGATGCTCAGAGATTTTAAGTGTTTGGATCAAGCTTGCAAGAGCTATTTAAGTCTAAGATGTAGAATTCAAACTCAGGTGATATCCTTGATGTCCAATGATGCATTAATCTAGAAACTCTCTGCTTATTCCTTTTCCCCAGGGAAGTGGGTGTGGCATTCCATAATAACAAAAGTAGCTAAATAATATTTGACAAAGAAATGCTCAATAAATCAGGTGTGGCTTATCTAATAGATTAAGAAATCAGTATTCCCTGATACTCCAGGCTATGTGTGGGACACAAGCCAAAATTATAAATTATTTGGTAGTACTTTCCCACCAGAGACATTTAGAGCTGGGTTAATAACACAACTTAATAAATACATTTCATAGTAATTTATGGCATTATTATTTCAAACCTGAAATCTTCCTGGGTTCATACAGATGCCTCAGAAACCCAACTGTTACAGAGTAGGTTCATGGCAAACTCTAAAAGAGAATCACATCCTGTTCCTTTTTCTCCTCCATTTTAAGTCACTTCAAAAATCAACCTTGGAAAAGGATGCACTGAAACAAGACTTGAAAAATAGCCATTAAATGGACTGGCACCCAACCTTCAGCTAGTTTTATAAACTGCAGAATTATGACTTCCTGTAGTTTGCATTCGATTTTCTTACTTTGATATGCTTGCACATTTTAGAGGAAATAGCTTAGAACAAATATCAGTTAAGTCTTCTTGATGTATTTTTCAAACTATCAAAACATAATTGTTCTTGTCAGTTAAAAACGTATTTTCCTTTATCTTTTCCAGAGCTGGGGGCAATCCTATTATGGGCTGATGTCATTGCATGTGTTCTCATTCAAAGACTGGATTCTACGGAGACATTCAACTAGTTCAACTTTTCAGCTCTCTCCCTTGGACAATAAACGTAAATGTCTGGTTCCTTTGTCAGTTTGGATGCATACTATCGGTGCCATGTTGACAAATAAGATGCTCAGAGGAGTTTCTGTTGATGAGGCCCTGAAACTGAACATGCTTTTGCTGAGAATGGATTGAACATTTATATGCCCTTTTAACAGTGTTTTAACCGTGTTACCTTGGATGAGGCATGGTGAGGTCAACCACAGATCAAGAGCGAATATCTAGAAAGAGTTTTATAGTTTTGTTACTCACATTTTCCTGGGAAGAAAACAGCCTGCCATGCAGGGCCTTCCAGGGGAAATACCAGGATTGGTCACGAAGCGGGAGAGAGGGGAACTGTGGGCAGATGCCTTTATTGTGATTTCCATGGGTAAGCGTGTATAGAATTAGCTACTTTGAATAATTTCAGCGTGCTCTGGGGTATAGAGCCTGTCCTTGGGTATTTGGTACCTCGTGTTGGAACAATTAGGGCAGGTGTATAGTGGCCTGGAGTGTGAGAGCCTCATATGGAACCTGGTTGGGGTGTGGACTTAATTGATGACACAAGGGAAACTAGCCCTTGGTAGTACTTTACCACCAGCTGGAGCCTCAAAACTGGGTCAAGACCGCATTTTTAAAACTGTATTACAAACAGACATAGAGAAGTTAAGGTGTGTACCTTGCTGTTGTTTGTTTTGCTACTTCACTTTTTTTGTGGACTAGATGATAAAGTTTACGTGTTCGACAACTCATTTAATTTTCCTTCTGGCTATAACATCTTGGGAAAATTGTGTTTTCCAACCTCCCTTATAATTAAGTTGGGCCATTTGACTTAATTCTGGCCAACAGAATGTTGATACCACATTCCCGTCTGATCATAAAACCCTTACCTTCCCCTTTCCCACTCCATAGACATTTGGAAACTATGTATTGAAAATACCTGTGTTACACCATAGAAGTTGCCTAGCTCCTAAGTTAATATGTAGCAGAAAAGACCCATTTCCTGCACCTTAAACCCAGACTGCCCCACTGTCCCTGCTGAATAACATGAGAAACCAATAAGTCTGTTTGAGATTTAAGGATTTATCTGTTACAGAAGCTATGGTTAGTTACGCGAACAATAATTAACTTGTCTGTGGATTCTTGGTCTTTTTCTGAGCAATGACATTATTAGATGGGAAAATTTACAGTTCATGTCTCATAAGGTAGAAATTATGATGCTAGTTATATATGTCACTAACACTGTCACATTCCTACATAGTATGATGAAAACAATATTTTTCTGCATAAGTTAAGGGAGGTTGTTTTTTCTCTTTTGTTACTACTCTCAGTTACAATTTGTTGCTTTGGCCGAGATCAGCTCTGAGATAAGAATTCTTGAGATATAGGAAAGCTTTTCCTTGGTCCTAGTTTAGGAGTGTCTAGAGGGCAAGAACATTTCTTTTTTTTCTTTTTCTTTACTTTTCTCGTTTTTGTTTTTTCAACCCAACTTCTTTCTAACCCACAAACGCACTTGTCAGCATGGAGTCACCTATACAGTAGTTTTGTATTATATATCGTTTGTTTAAATTTATGGACACTTTGATATTGTTGCTTAAGCCATTTAAAGGTCTGTTTTATATTTTAACCAGCCTGACTTGAGGATATTTATGGAAAACACTCCAAAGCATCACCTGCTAGATTTCAAAGCATGAAGCTAGGACACCCCCATGGCATATTCTTTGCCATCTGTGGTACCTAACAGTGTTCCCCATGGTTACCTTATGGATTATTAAAAAAACTGCTTCCAGGAAATATGCAGAGATGTTACAATGGGTTGATCCTCGTAAAGCTAGACAAAGGACTGAAAACGTTGATGATCTCGTCTTACATCCAGTTTTCCCATTACTTAAAGGTTCTGAAAGGCAAAGGGATCCCTGAGAGATCATATACTATATTCATTACCCAGACTCTAGGATGTTTTACATATATGTGTCTGTGTTTGTTATATGTGTTATATTGCGATATATGTATATATGTATATACACACACATATCACAAAATCAGTTCTCTTTGTTTTTATTTAAATTCTCTAGAGATTCTTCTCCATTCTTGTAAAAAGTGACGCATATTGAAGGAACAAAGCTGACTAATCCCATTCCCCATTTTTCCTACTATGGAGACTGAGCCAGCCAAACAAATATGCCTTCCATCTCCCTCAAAGAATTAGTTATTCCCTCCTTTGTGCCCGTACCATTATCACCCTGTCCTTTCCAAGTCACATTCCTCTGCTCCCTTCAGAAGGTGAAAAAGTATTTTCTGAAAAATAACATGTCACTTTGACCTATTAATTAGATTTGTAATGTATAACTCTATGTCATTCGGATGCTTCTGTATGTTTCACAGTCCTGAGATTGGAGTCTTGCTCAGAGTAAATACGGAATGAATGTTTATTGAGTGACTTCAAATCTGCTTCATAAAAATGCCCTCTGCATGCCTGATCATGAATACTTCAGGGTAAAAACTGTATCTCTGTACCTGATGTCTTATCACGTGCCTCAGTTCAAGACTCTATGGATTGTGGATACTTCATTTATTTAACTCTGTACTAGATTTGGGGAGATAATAATATATTAATAATATACAAAATGAATAATGCAATATATAATATTTATCATAATACATGAGCTACAGCCATAGTATTTGTCCTCATGAAGTTTACTTTAGCAGTAGAAAAATACATAAATAAATAACAATACAAATACTTATTTAGTTACTATTGTACAAAGGGTTTTAAAAGTAACAGAGTGTACAAGAGGGTATCACAGGGAGACCTCACCTGGCCTGAGGAGTTATGAACGGTTTCTTTGATGAAGTAATGGTTTAAGCTAAGACCTGAGGGATGAGTAGGAGCAAGTCAGTAAATATCCTTGCCTGACTTCTGTGTTATTCACCAAATTCCTGACTGTGATTTTAACTATTTACTGACATTCTCATTATTATTTGTTAGATAAACCTATCCAGGGCATCAGATAGTTTTTATGTTTTTAATTTTTTAAAAAAATATTTAAAATTCAGTCACAGTTGACATACAGCATTGTATTAGTTTCAAGCATACAAATCATGAATCGACATTTATAGACATTACAAAGTGATCACCCTGATAAGACTAGTAAAATTCTGTCATCATACAAAGTTATTACAATATTGTTGACTATATTCCCTATGCTGTACATTACATTGCCATGACTTATTCATTTGATGATTGGAAGTTTGTACCTCTTATCCCCTTCAACTATTTTGCCCGTCTCCCCACCCCCTACCTCTGGCAACCATCAACTTGTTCTCTGCATCTACGAGTCTGTTTCTGTTTTGTTTGTTCATTTGTTTTTATTATTATTTTATTTATTTATTTTTTTGTGAGGACAATTGGTCCTGAGCCAACATCTGTGCTAATCTTCCTCTATTTTATGTGGGACGCCACCACAGCATGGCTTAATGAGCAGAACTAGGTCCACACCTGGGATCTGAACCTGCAAACCCTGGAGAGCACGAGCTTAACCACTACACCACTAGGTTGGCTTCTGTTCATCTGGTTTTAAGTTTAAAAAGTGACTCAAGGATGAAAAGCAGAATGCTGTGCAGGAACACAACGCAAGAATTCTAAATTCCTGATTATTTCCAAAGACCTTTCAACCAGAGACTACATGTAATTATATATTTACCCTGTTTTCCAGTGAATAGAAAGGAACTTTGAGAATGCAGCAGTGTTCTTGTTACTGCTGCGCTTATGGCTGTACTCAGCCTGTCTTCGAGTTGTAAAGTAGATAAATTCACAGTTGTTTCTTTAAACAAATAAGAAAAGCTTTGTTTTTACTGCACATTATCCAAATATGAACATACGCATTGCAATCAGTTACTTTTTATGTACAAAAATAAACCTCTATTTATAATAGGCATCCGACATGTCCTACAGGGACTGTTATGAGATTAGAATAAGAAAATAAATGTGAAAGAGCCATGAAAAGGATAAAGCACCAGGCAAAGCACATATGTCATATTTGTGACATTCTGTTCCAATTTTCTGGTTTTAAATAACATTTAAATATGTACAAACATGAGAATTTAGCAATGAGTCAAGACATTTCTTTTTTATTTTTAAAGATTTTATTTTCTTCCTTTTTCTCCCCAAAGCCCTCCAGTACATAGTTGTATATTCTTCATGTGGATCCTTCTAGTTGTGGCATGTGGGACGCTGCCTCAGCATGGTTTGGTGAGCAGTGCCATGTCCGTGCCCAGGATTTGAATCAATGAAACACTGGGCCGCTTGCAGCGGAACGCGCGAACTTAACCACTCGGCCACGGGGCCAGCCCCCGAGAGAGATTATTTTAATGAAGGATCAAAGTTACCAAGAAGAAATGAAAGAAAAGAAAGAAGAAAAACCTCAAAATAAAACAAGGTTTTTAAAAATGAGCAATGGATAACATTGAGAATTCCAATAAAGTTATGAATAGCAAGATTAAAGTGATTGTATAGCACAAAAATGAGAATGTACTTAATGCCAATGGACTATACACTTCAAAATGGTTAAAATGATAATTTTATGTTATGCATATCACAGTATAAAAACAGTGATTGTTTGGGGCCGGCCCAGTGGGACAGCAGTTAAGTTTGCACATTCCGCTTCTCGGTGGCCCAGGGTTCACCAGTTCAGATCCCAGGTGCAGACATGGCACTGCTTGGCAAAAAGCCATGCAGTGGTAGGCATCCCACGTATAAAGTAGAGGAAGATGGACATGGATGTTAGCTCAGGGACAGTCTTCCTCAGCAAAAACAGGAGGATTGGCAGTAGTTAGCTCAGGGCTAATCTTCCTCAAAAAAAAAAAAAAAAAAACAACCATGATCGTATAGTTGATAATACAATAGTTTAAAGTGTTTGGTTAAATACAATATAGTATTGATACAAAGATTCTTAATAAAAGATTAGTAAATAAAATCCATCAGAATGGTAAAAGTATAATAAACCATTACCAAATGAAGCTTATTTTAGGAATTAAAGAATATTTTATTATTACGTAAACTGTTGCCTAATTTTACCAAGAGTGACAAATCAAAAATAATCTCCAAAAATGTTATAAAAATTGTTAGAATTTAACATCTCTTTTGGATAAATTAACAGTAGATAGAGATGCATCATGCTTACTGGAAAACAGTATTCTCATTAAAACCAGAAACAAAACAAGGTTAGCTTTTATTACCACCATTATGTAGCATCATTGATGAGTTATTAGACAGCACAATTGGACAAGGAAGGAAAAAAAAGAGTTACACAAATTAGGAGGGATATAAAATTATAATTCTCTGGAGATCATATAATTGTTTATTATAGAAGCAAATCAACTTTTTCAGAACTTTTAAAAGTATAATAAAAATACAAAGTATAAGAAAATTTATTAAGCTGAAAATTAATTTACAAAAACTAATTAGTTTAAAATGAAGGACACTAATAAAATTTAATGAAATTAAGACTTCAATTTCAAGTAAAAATTAAAAGAAAGTAAATTTAAGAACAAACAGAGAAGGACTCAATTAAAAAAAGACTTTAGAGGGCAACTGAGGAACATAGAAAAAATGTTTTTGATGAAAATAAAAGATGCATTGGGAAAGAAGTCTCAAAATATAAAGATGGAAACTCTGCCCAAGTTGCTTTAAACTTAACACAATGCCAATAAAAATGCCTTGAGTGGGGGTGGCCCAGTGGTAGAGTGGTTAAGATCATGCACTCCACTTTGGCAGCCCAGGGTTTCACCAGCTAGGATCCTGGGTGCAGACATGGCACCGCTCATCAGGCCATGCTGAGGTGGTGTCCCACCTAGCACAACCAGAGGCACTCACAACTAGAATATACAAATATGTATTGGGGTACTTTGGGGAGGAGGAGAAGAAGAAAAAAAGAGATTGGCAACAGATGTTAGCTCAGGTGCCAATCTTTAAGAAAAATGCCTTGAAATTTATTTGGTGGCAGGAGGGTGGTTAGAGAAACAGATTATTATCATTTTTTTAAAACAAACAATTAAGAATAACCTGAAAAATTCTTAGAAAAGGTGCTGAAGAGGGATTAACTTTATCAGATATTATATTAGAAAACTACAATAGTTAATACTGTAGGATAGAGGTTAATGAACAAACAGATCAACAGACTAGAACATAAAACCTAGAACAGGGTTTCTCAATCTCAGCACTGTTGACGTCTTAGGATAGATAATTCTTGTTGGGTGCATTATAGGATATTTACCTGCATCCATGGCCTCTAACCAATACATGCCAGTACCACTTCCAAGTTGTGACAATCACAACTTCTCCAGACATTGTCAAATGTTCCCCAGGGGACAACATTGCCCTCAGTTGAGAGCTATTAATACAAAAATAAATCTAAATGTAATTGGCTATTTAGTATGTGATAAAGGTGGCCTTTCAAATTAGTGGAGAAAAGATAAATTATTTAATTTTATGGTTGGTACAACTGGATCGCCTTCTGGAATAAATAAGATTGGATATACACCTCACGATTTAGAACAGAATAAAATCTGGTAATTCAAAAACTTAAAATAAAAACAGAGCCAGCACTGATGGCCTAGCGGTTAAGGCTGGATGTGCTCCCCTTTGGCAGCCCTGGTTCTCTTACCGATTGTGGAACCACACCACCTGTCTGTCAGTTGCCATGCTGTGGCAGCGGCTCACATAGAAGAACTAGAAGGATTTACAACTAGGATATACAATCATGCATTGGGGCTTTGGGGAGGAAAAAAAAAAAGTGGAAGATTGGCAACAGATGTTAGCTCAGGGAGAATCTTTCCCTGCAAAAAATTAAATTAAATTAAATTAAATTAAATTAAATTAAAAAATAACAGAATAGAAACCATAAAAGTACTAGAAGAAAATAAAACAGAAGTTTGATTTTTAAAAATGATCTTTCTAAATAGTATACAAACCCAGAAACCATATTAGAATAGTTTGATAAATTTGATTCTTTAAAAAGTTTTAAAAATCTGGTTTAATTGACACAAAAAACAAAGTCAATAGATAAATGAATAGCTAGAAAAATAATCACAACTCACATCACAAAGATCTACTTTTCTCACTACAAAAAGAATTTTTACAAATCAATAAGGAAAGCATAATAAACTCAGAAGAAAAAGTAGCAAAAGATAGAGATGGTTGAAAGGAAAACACAATTGGTTCTTAAGCATATAACATGATATTTTGAGTTATTCACAATAAAAGAAATGCAAATTAAAAGCAGACTGAGATATCATTTTTTTCCTATCATATTTGCCAAGATCACATGTGATGACAGACTGAGTTAGTGAATGTGTAGAGAAGCAAGATTATCTTGAAGGGTGAATATGCACTCATTAGGAAAAGGAGATAAAATTAAGAGCATTTCAAAAAGATATATATCCCTGCTGAAGCATTAACTATAACAACCTCTACAGAGGGAGTTTTGAGGATAGCTGTCAAAATTACAACTGAAGATATTCTTTGGGTATAACCTAGATACATATTTATAGTTGTGTGAAATGAGACATTCAATAAGAATATGTTATATTATTGATAATATCAAAATTCTGGAAACAACTTATTTATTTATAGATTCCAGTTAAAAATTATAGTACATCTCTACAAAGAAATACTATGCAGCAATGAAAAAAACGAAACAGCCCTGATTGTACTGATAAAGAAAAAATAACGTGCAGAACAGTGCATTTACTAAGCTATACTCCATTTGCGTAAAAATAAAAATAAAGAACATATCCACATTTCAGATATACTTGAAAGGACATGGAAAATAGGAGGGATGCTTATTTTCACTTGTTACTCTATTGTACCGTTTAAATGGTACATCATATGCATTTAAAAATATTCCAAATGAATACACACGATTTTAAAATTCAATAGAGGATAGTGGTTGAAAGCATACAGAGTCAGTACACAGAGTAGATCCT
This sequence comes from Equus quagga, assembly GCF_021613505.1. Taxonomy (NCBI): domain Eukaryota; kingdom Metazoa; phylum Chordata; class Mammalia; order Perissodactyla; family Equidae; genus Equus; species Equus quagga. The sequence continues at coordinate 41,377,234 of NC_060280.1, read as the reverse complement.
GTGTGGCTGCTCTGCAAACCCTTTGATTGGAGTTACCTGTCTCAGAATCACACCTAACCAATGGAGGGGGCATCTTATTAGCCTTGCTTCATCAGTAGAAGAAAGGGACTGACTAGACAGAATTAATTTTGTCATCTTTGACCCAGTCTTGGCCTAGTCAAAGGGAAAACCAAGCATGAGCCCAGCAGGGGCATGGAACACATCCACCCTTCTTTAAAATGATTTTATATTTTATACCTGCTATTTGGAAATAAATATTGAGCCAGCCATCATGGAAATAAAGAACTCTGTAGGACTTTTTGCACTGTTTTTACAGACATTGACTTTATTTTGAGTTTTGTGGGTGTGCACCTTAATCATTTCATTTTTTGGGGGGCCTCTTTAGGGTTGCAACTCATCCTGGAATAAACCTGTCTCAGTGTCCAACGGAAATCATTCCCTGGGTAACATTCTTTCCCTGTGCCTTTTTGTCATATTAGCCAAATACTATCCCTACTGAAGTTTCCTGGTAAGGTTGAATCTTGGCATGAACCCCCAGCGCCCCTGTCTCATAATGAAAATTGCACAACCCTGGCCTGATCATTTCCACTAAAGGCATAAAAGACATTTTGCTTTCCTTCAGAGCCCCAGCAGATCACGTGGGACTAGGATGTCTCCATCTACCTGACTTCAAGCATCATCAGCCCCTTCAGTGCCCTTGTGTATATATCAGATTGCTTCCTCCAGATGGTGATGCCCACCCAAACCCAATACGACCTTGCTACCTTTCTTTGGTGACTGTGGGCAGAGCTTCTAGTCCTATTTACTCCTTGAGGCAAGCTCTGCAACTTGGTCATTTTCCATAATCTCTGTGAGTTTGCCTCTTGGCTGAGAGAATCTCAGTTAGCATAAGGAAGAAAGTAGGCCAAGAAATAAATAAAGCAGAGAGGATAAGCAGAATAACTAGAGGAGTGAGGAGGTATTCATTCATTCATTCTGAAAATATTTTTTGATTGCCAGCTCAGTGCCAGGCATTGTGCTGTGCTAGAAATCCTGACATGAGTAAGGCCCTGTTGCCGTTCTCAAGCACTCAGATATTATTAGAGTAACTTTCATCAAAATTATTTCCAAATTTTCATAGAAACTGCCAGAGGCTTTGCAACTGATGCTTTCATGCATTTTTTAAAAATCATCAGTGGCTACATTGTATTAGTCTGGGTGTTGCTGTTTGATGATGCCACTTTGATATCCACTGTAAGTAATTACTGCCGGATGGAGGCTCTTTGATATCATGACTGTGGGGCTGTGAGGCACCTTCAAGAGGAGATGGGGATGTTTCAAAATACCTGAGAGGATGTTGCCATGCCACTCAGCTCTTATCCTGCTCTTGCTTCCCAGTTATAAGTACTTGACTTTTAGCATATATAGCTGTGCATATCTGTAACTTTCTAGCATTTGATCACAAGATCTTAAGTTTGTGTCACCCAGGTGCTTTCCAAGTGCTTGTAATCTGCCCTCATGGAGCAGCTTGTCCATTGCCTATCCTGCCTCTCATCAAACCATATGGTCACTGTTTTCTCCCCAGTGCTCCCTACTGGACTGAGAGATTCCCAGGACATAGGGCAGTATGAGTATATGGCTTAAAATCAGGGGTGCCAGATTTAGCAAATAAAAATACATGATACTCAGTTAAATTTGAATTTTAGAGGAACAGAAAAGTTTATTTAGTATAATGATGTCCCCATGAAATATTTGGGACTTACTTATGTTAGAAAAATGATTCATTAATCTGAAATTCAAATTTAACTTGGCTTCCTGTATTTTGTCTGGCAACACGGCTCTAAAGATATCTTATAACCTGAAGATTCTATAATTCTGTGTTTAAGTATTCTTTAACAATGAAGGACATGATTTAATCACAAGCAATGAGAATTTTAAAAATTAACATTACATCAATCCTCTTATCAAATATTGTAGTCTGGGCAATCTACCTTCATATATATAAAATAAAAACTATATATATATACACACTCACATATATAACCCAATAGATTATAAAATCTGTTGGTTTTTTTAACCATAAGTCTTAATAGGTATTAATTTCAGTTTGTTTTTGTTTCTCAAGAATTCATGGTTTATCAAAATAAATGAAAGACAATGATAAGAATGCCAATTCACGGGCCAGCCCTGGTTGCCTAATGATTAAGTTCAGTGCGCTCCACTTCCGCAGCCTGGGTTTGGTTCCCAGGTGTGGACCTACACTGCTCATTTGTTAGTGGCCATGCTGTGGTGGTGGCTCACGTACGAAAAGAAGAAGATTGGCAGCTGATGTTAGCTTAGGGTGAATCTTCCTCAGCAAAAACAAAAACAACAACAAAGAATTTCAATTCATGTATCCATTCAGCAAAGATGTGTTAAGCTGCTAAAATGTGGCAGTCAAGTCCTAACCAAAGATGGTGGGTTGATAGTGAAAAGAAAATGAGCATTCATAGAAATAAAATTGGCCATATATTCACAGAAACAACACTGGATGAGCCAAACAATAAACAGCTAATAACTATATAGGGTAGGATTCTGTTATTATAGAAACTTGTTGAACTTTAGGAACAAAATAAGAGATCTGATAAATACTTCAGTGTAGGGAAGTGGGCAAGTGATGTGAGTGAGGTGGAGATATCAAGGTTATGTGAGGAAGTCTTAATTTTTCCCATTATTCATATATTTATTCAATGTATTATTTACCTGTTTCCAACTGGAAATTAATTATTCATAATAAAATACATAAAACGACCATGCAAAAAAGAATCAGATTACAAGTTTGAACTAACAGTTATGGATCTGACAAAATTGAGAGCCTAAATTTAGATGCAACATGCTTGTAGTAGAAAATGCCAAGGTTTCTAGGGAACTTTCTTAATTGTATTTTGCATATTATTTGATGCAGGAGAGCCATATTTAGAATGTTTTGAATTAAAAAATCAGTTATAAGTAATTAACTTAATCCCCCCTAAAGCACAGCTTATGCCCCCAAAATAGTGATGTTTCCTCACTAGCTCTTTATCATTGTGAACAGATCCCACATTTCCATGGAAGAAGGAAGTTTAAGTTTATATGATTTCAACAGAGAAGTGAACACAAGGCTCTTCTACTTATCTATCTATCTGTTATTTATTTATCTAAAAATTTAACTTGTAGTGCTCAATACCTCTTATTTACTTCCCTTTCTCACACCTTTTTATTGAGGTGATAATTTATTATCTAAATTAAAGGCTTTTAAGTTAAAGATAATCTTCCTTGGGATGCAAGGAATGGAGGAAAGATTCTAAGATTCTGAAAATAAGTGATGAGAAAAGATAAATTTTTCTTGTTATTTAAAAGACTCATGAAAATGGTCACCATAGAAACCAGACATGAGTCCATGAAACATCAAGAGATTAGAAGAGAGGTCTTTGAGCTGGGACTCTGAGTCTTACATCTGGAATGCTGACAGAGATTTTAACCCTCGTATAAAGATAACTTCTTCTTAAATTTCGTGATTTATTTTAGATTACAGTCTGGGGATTTAACAAGTTTTGCAAAATTCTACTCTGTGCTATTTTCTTTTCTTTCTCTTTTATTTCCCTCCTTCTCTCCCTCTCTCTCTTCCTCCATTTCTTTTTCTTCTCCCTATCTCTCTTTCTTTCTTTTAGTCTTACTTCTTTCATTCATTCTTTTTCTGTTCTTTCTCCCCCTCCTTCTTCTTTTTCTTCTTCCTTTCCTTCACTTGTTGAGTGAAGATCTATGGTGGGACATGTGAATAGAAAGAAGACGGAATAAAACCCCACTGGCTTTTCTACACTTAGAATATTAATAAGAACTAGGGAAAATCATATAGCATATTAAAATCTAAAACGAGAGCAATAATTGGAAAAAAGATCATTTAAATATTCTAACCAAGTAACTAGCCGGTTCAGAGTGAACTCATAATTTTTTAAAAATTTTGACCCTTTGTTGAGATCGCATATAATTACATGAGAATAAAATAGAGTAATACGTAGTGAGAAAATAATCATCAGTCAGTATATTTACACATACAGGAAATTGTTTACAAAACAATATTGAGTAAAACAATCAGAATGCGATTTATATTCCTGTACGATATAAATGCAACAAGACTTTCAGAACCTTGAGGTTATTTCACTTTGTATTATCTGTACTTAGTGCAAGATCTGACATGTAACAGCTGCTCAATTAATATTTGCTTAAGAAGTCTATAGAGGCATCAAAATACACACACACACATATAATTTTAAGGAGTTGAAAATAAAATGCAAGAAATTAAAAGCTACATTATTTTGAAGTTTCTGAACAATAAAAATGAATATTTTTCTCCATTTCTTTGTTTTTACATAGAACATTGAATCAATGATCTTGCAATATCTTGAATACTGTTATTCGTAAACGTATTTTCATAAAATGAATTGCTAAAATTACTTTATTTTGCTTCATTTTCTTAGAAATGCAGTGATACCAATTTGAGATTTTATAATAAAAATATTTTATTCTGGAATATATGAATCAAGTATGTCAATATGCAAAATTTACCAATTTATGTGTCAAAGAGTAGGGGTATTTACGGGGATAAGAGGCAGCATGAGATACTGGAAATAGCCCAAGTTTTGGGTTTGAGGATGTTATTTTACTTTTTGGAGTTGCTACTTTAAACTTGTGTGATAAGGGCAAACTAGTTCACCTCTCTGGGTTTTACCATCCACTTCCCATGATCGATGTGAAGAACATTTGGAGATGTTATGTGTGTTTCTGCTATAAAGTAAGACTTTGAAGTGTTTATAAATGTGAAATACAGGAGTCCATTTTAAAAGATTCCCATACTCAGAAAGGGCTGACAGGATATTAATCTCTTAGAAGTTATTTTATTTTCTTATGGTTAAATTCTGCTTTGTCTAACAGCATGGTTCCTACATTCTTATTTATGATATTATTTATGCCCAATTAATTGCAAATAAACACAAAAGTTTAAATAGGCTGGGCAGTGGTTCTGAATATTGGCTGCACATTAGAATGATCTGTGAAGCTCTTTACAAAGCTGATTCTCTGGCTCCCCACCTGATAACGATTAAGTCAGTGATTTTACAAAGCTCTCCTTGATGATTCTAATATGTAACCCAAGCTCAGAACCCCTGAACTAGAAAGTCTGTGAATCCAAACTCATTTTAGGCTGCTTTAGAATCTAGTTTACGAGAATCTGGATTGTTTGATAGAAGGTATTCATTAATTTATTCCTTAAGTATATGTTTGCTAACCACTGCATACTAGGTACAATGCTAGGTACACGGAGTACATAAAATATGACACCTACTCCCCCAAAATTTGCATTATATCACATGAGGTGGGAACCTAAATGAGTAATTATGATTTAATATTACCCATCTTCTGCTAGGGCATTTTAGCAAAGCTCTATAGTAGCACAAAGAAATGGTGGGTAGTCCTTCAAGTGGGTTGGGCAGTGTTTCATTGGAGCTGATCCATATGCACTCATTAAGAAAAGAATAGGATAAAAATAAGAATCTTTCAAATTATTTTTTTCCAAAGTCATGACAAAAATACATACTGTGTTAGGTAAAGGCAAGCCAGTCATGAAGAGACTAGAAAAGAGGACGGGGCCAAACAAGGAGGAGCCTCAGGTGCCATGCTTCAGAGTGTGAATGCTATCCTCTGGTCATTGCAGAAATAAGAGTACACAGCAGACAAAAAAAAAAAAAAAAATGAGGCTAGTAATATCTTCTATTCTTTCTGAGTGTCCTGAAGATATCTATTCCAATATAAGACTTAGAAACCCCCATATTTCACAGTTCCTTGGATTATCAGGCTCAATATCATTATAGGAAACTTTTTAAGTTGAATAATGACTGGATCTAAAATGCTTACTAAATTATTACATGCTAATAATGGCTAACATTACTTGATAACTATGTGCAAAGTGCTGTTCTAAAGACTTAACTCTTTTAATACCAATGACAACCTTACGAAGTAATTACCATTACTTTCCACCTACTTTATAGATAAGGAAACTAAGGCACAGAAAGGTTAAGTAATTAGTCCATACGCAACTAGTAAGCAACACAACCTCAAGTCAGATCCATGCAGACTGGCTCAGAGATCATGCTCTTACTGACGTGGTATAGAGCTTCTCAGCTACAATAATTATAACCAACAATGTGCTGAAAGCTTACCATGTGCCAAGCTCTGTGCTTTAAAAGTGTAACTTATTTAGTCTTCACAACTAACTTACTGAACTAGTACTTTCCCCGTTTTACAGATAAGGAAGTTAAGGAACAGAATTGAATGTTTTATTACTTCAGCTGTAGCACGTGGGCTCTTGGTCCATCTGTTAGAGCTCTTGATAGATCCATGTGTCTAGCACAGCTCAACATCCCTGCTAAATCTTGAAGAGATGTAAAACCAAATATTTAGTAACATAAAAGAAGGTATCGGTTCATCAATTTTTAAGTTTCTGGCATTGCACTGACTACTACATAACTTTAAATTACTGACTTTAGCTCAATTAACCCAAGAAAGTGAAACGCTGAAAAACAACAACAATCTCCCAAATCACTACAATGAATGTTAGATGTAATATTAGATTTCAGGTGGTTGAGTTAAGATTCCTTATAACTAAACGTATCATGAATAGTTGCAACAGCTGCATCTATACCATTGAGAGCATAATTGTCTCTTATGTATATAGTGCAAAGTTTCCAGGGATTCTATTAAGCAATGATTTCCAAGACTCTTTTTTGAAGGATAAAATCCTCTGTATAACCTTACTTGGCCATTTAAATTCAAAACAGAATGTGACTGCCATTATATTTAATCTATTTTTGATTGTGGATGAAAAAAATCACTGTCTTTGCCAGAAGTATTGACTAAGAATTACCACGAGACCTTGCCCTGCTATTTAAGTACATTTATAAAGAGATGGACTCTACCAGACTAGAAGGTGTTTTTTAAATTTCCAAGTGTCTAAAAGAGTAGACCTCAAGTCCCAAGCTATATGTCTAGAGCCTCGCCCATTCTAATGTACAGGATGTACTGGAATAACTGGAAATCAAAATAAACTAATCCTCTTTCCTATCATTATCATCACTAAGTACTATGTACTAACTACATTTTAGGGACTATACGATTGCTTCACACCCATCATTGCTTACCTTAGCAGCAATAGATAGATACTATTATCCATGTTTTAGAGGAAAATAAGGAATTTCTAGTCAACATGAAGACAGAATTCAGGGAGGAATTTTCTTTTGTTATTTATGACCCTAATAATTCAACATCATTACCAAAATTCTTGCCTACACATAATATTGTACTGGAACAATAGAGCCAGATTGTGAGGGAATGAGAGAAGAAAAGAACCGTGGTTTTCCCAAGATCTGTGTAACGACTTTTAGTTTGCAAAGTGACTAGACGTATGAACAAGAGAATTGGGTATTTTTTAAATTATATTTTCCATTTTCCCATTTCCAGCAAAGAAAATGAGGTTTTGAGGTTCAGTAGCTTGTCCAAGTCTCCTAGACAAGTAAGAGCCAGAGCCAGTTTTCAAATGCCAATCTGTTAGGCTTGAAAGCCAGCAGGCAATATGATATACCTTGTGGGTTGGGACTCAAAGTCTAACTGGATCTGGATTTTCACTGTGGGCTATCAGGGACATGCTTTGACTCTTGTGATGACAGAGTGAAGCATAGCCAATGATCACAGAGTGAAGAAGAGTATCTCTGCATGACAAGAGCCCTGGTTGGACAGGGCTTCTTCCTGGAAAACACTGACTTGGGTTTGCAGTTGTAGTTTCCCATGTACTGAGAGAATAAAGCTCTTTTATTATTATATTTTTACCCAGTAGCATGACAACTTTAAAAATTCCCAGGACCATATTCTAAATCTCTCCTGCCGGGAGAATAGAGAGAGAAGTGACTCTAGACTCATACATAACAACTTCTTCGAGTTAAATTTCCATGTTATGCCTGGAACTTTGAAGTTTTACGTAAGATCACATAACATGAAAAATATTTCTATTTTTGCTGTAAAGTCCTTGCTGAAGACATTGAGTTTTTAAGGGTCCTTTATACAGGGGTCTGCATAATTATATTAGCATTTAGTAACAATGGCAACAACAACAAAACTCTTTTTCTAAGAATGGACTCATTTTCTTATATTAGATAATGATAATTAAGTAAGACATTTTCTCTTTTCTTCTTGCTTGCTAGTGAATCATAACTAAATATTTTCTGGTAGACTACTGATACTACATTAGTCAAAATCACTTGGGTACTGTCACCTCCTCTTTCTGCATAGTTTTCATTTTCTATTTCTAATTACTTTCATGTATAATTGCCTGATTCACCTTTAGAAAGTGGGCAGATTAAATTTATTAGATAAAATCAGACAAAATAACAACGTCCATCTTGCAGTTGAACAAAGTGAGATATAGTGAAGGTTTTCCAAGCTCTACTTCATAAACACTGATGTCTTTTCAGTTTCTAAAGCATGGCAAGTGTGCTCCTTTGTCAAAAGTTTCAGCTTTTGTTCCCTACGACTGTAAACCCCCTTCCTTTCTTTCCTCCCTCTCTTCAACCATCCCTCCCCACCCCCAAACCACACAAATGGAAACACACACATAACGTTCTTTCCATAGTTGACGCTTATGGATCTTTACCAAATATTACTGTCTCAGAGAGAAGTTTTCTTCACGGTCCTATACCAACAAGAGAACCAGACCCCTCCTCATGCCACGCAATTCTTTATAACTTACCTTATTCAATTCTTCATTGCATCTCCCACAAGTTGCAAGACATATTAGTTTGTGAGCCATTTACTTGACTTGAAGCTCCATTAGGACAGGGACTAATTCTATTTTATTCAGCACTGAATCCCCAACATCTAGCCATGCCTAGCACATGGTAGTTTAATAAATAGCTAATAAATGGCACGAACTAGTCAACAAACATATATATGTTCATACACATATACCTAATAACTACAGGTTTTCTAAAATTGAGCCAGTATTTATTTTGTTCAAGAGTTTATTGCTGTCTCTTGTATAGTAACTGGCATTAAGGAAAAAATAGATGCTTGATGAATACTCATTAAATGAATGAAAATAAATTCCCTTGGAGAAATTATTTTAAAAAGCCACTTTTAATTTGTTATTCAATGATGCAAAACATTTAGAATTGCAATAGCTCTTTTGGAGTCTAGAACATGAGCTAGCTAAGTCTAAGAAGCACAAATGCAAAATCAAAATGCAAGAGGCGAGTAAGTGTGCCCAGGCTCACTTTCTAAAAAAGTGCCGTCACTAAGTGGTCTCGCAGATCTGCAAACATTTACATAATTTATCATGAGAGATGCCAACCAGGAAAATGAAGGGCAGCATGTAACATATATACAACTGTTTTCATAGATATTTATTTAAACATTTAAACATATTTATTGAGTGGTTTCTATGTGCTAGAATTTTCTTCTGACTGTTTGGAATATATCGGTAAAACAAATAACAAACAAAGATTCCTTTGTTTGAAGAGTTTACAGTTTAATGAGAGGGAGGGGAAGAGATAGACAATAAATAATAATCATAATAAATGAGTAAATTATACAGTTCATTGGGGTGTATTAAGAGATATGGGGGTAAATAGAGTTGGGTAAAAGGGATGAGGAGCGCTGAGATGGTAAGGGAAAATAGTTTTCAGTATTAAATGGGGTAGGCCTCATTAGGATGGGAAGATTTTAGCAAAGATTTCACGAAGAGGAATTAGCCCAGTGATTACTTGAGAAGAGAGCATTCCATGCAGAAGAAACAGCTAATGCAAAGACCACTAGATTGGAGCATGTCAGCCGTGTTTAAGAAATAGCTAGGGAGTCCTGGTGTCTGGAGTAGAACCAGCAAAGATGGAGAGTATTAGGAAATGAGGTCAGAAAGGTAATGGAGTGAGGATAGATTATGTAGAGTAATGGTAAAGACTTGGGCTTTGACTCTGAGTGAAATGGAAAGTTACTGGAAGGTTTCAATTTAAACTAACTTCCTAAAAAGAACATGCTGGCTGCTGTTTTTTAATACAACCTGTAGAGAAAAAGCAAAGAAGCTGAAAGACCAGTTTGGAAGCTCTTGCTGTAACCAGGCAGAAGATGGTGATGGCTCGGTTCCACGTGGTATCTGTGAAGGTGGTTAGAAGTAGTAGCTTCTAGATATGTTTTGAAGGTAGAGCCAACAGGATTTGCTGACACATGGTTATGTGTGAGAGAAAGAGAGGAATCAATGAAGATTGCAAGTTTTAAACTTAATCAATTAGAAGTAGAAATAACTTTTTCATTCTTTTTTACTATTCTACACAAAAATTACAATATTTTGATTATTAATAGCTCATTCTAAGGCAAAATTCATACCCTTGAGTAATTTACAATCAGAACTGACTTTTGGGACTGAAAATTGAGCCTTTTAATTTCATCTAATTCAGCACTTTACAATTATGAGGTAAAGTTGTATTATAAAATGTCACTGAGCAATTTAAAATTATATAATTTTGTTTTCCTTCTCATCTGAAAATATCTCTATTGTTCAAAATGGGATGCCCTTTGCATTTTAGCTTTCAGAGCATAGGAAGTGGATATGTCTTGGTAAACTATGTATTACATATGGAGTGCTTTATCATGTCTGACATGCTTTGACATCTCGTGCCTCATCCCATCCCCTCCATAACCCTGGGAGACAGCAGGGCTGGAAATGTAAGAAATTGAAGAGTTTAAGTGACTGAGTGGCCACTATGAGAACCGCTTCTTATCTAGGCTCAGCCCCCTCACTTGTGCTCTTTGGGCCAGTTCCAACTGAGCAAGAAGGCTGCAGAACTTAGTGTGTCCTATGCTCGCTCAAAGCTAAGTGGCTCATACAAGGATCAAATCTACGACCTCGTCCTTATCAACAACGTCCTAGCCAATTAGACTAACAAACCATTTTATACCTTAGACTTAGATTTAATCACATCTCCAGAATCAACTAGTCATTAGTTCCCCTTTATTTTCCTCAGAACTCTCAGTATTTTTGTATTTTCTCATCTATACCATCTTTCTTATTCAGGAAAATGGATCACAGCTTTGCAAAGGACAAAAGCTTGCTTTGTGGATTGCAATCAAAGAATCTCACAAATTAACAATGCCACCATCAGACAACACACGAAAATGGGGAGAAGAAAGATGCCATTGTAAAGATCAACAAGGTGTGATAGATACATATCTTTTTCTTGTTGAATCCTGAAGCTATCAAAGAACAACTTGCCTTGTTTTCAAGGCTCTGGTGGGAAATCTACATTAGTAATGTATGCATCAGTTCCAACTCCTTTGACTTCACATCCTCATCTTCTAATCTTGAGTGCAACGGCTGCAAGCACCTGGCTCTCAAAATTCAGACAGGGAAATATTATGGGAATAATCATAATCATATTTCTGCCATGTCTTGCTTTTCTTTAAATTGTCATGCAATTAATTTATAGCAATCTCTTTTTCAGAGGCAGAAATGAAGTCTGGTTTCGGAATGTAACGATAACCTAAGCATTTTTTACAATCTTGGTCAACTATGGGGCTATTGGGGGAAGGGGAGCAAAGTCATTTGAGGAAGTAAAAGATATTTCACTGCCACGGAGGAAGAAATTGTAATGGATGGAGAAAGAATCGTTTGTAAGAAGTGCAGACAAATGCAAAATGGCATTATTAATAAGTAATGCCATTAAAGAGACCGTTCTTTCTAATCACTCACACTTCTGAATCATCTTGGGGTTCCCTGACTTTCTGGTTCTCTCTACCCTCCAGCAGTGGCGCCCCTTCTCTCAGTCACTGTCAGGGGTTTAAGTGCCATCGTCAGATAGAAGCTTATTATCTACCTGCTCCTCCAGCTTCTCTCTGAGTGACACACCACCCACGCCTCCCCACTCAGCTCTTCTCCTTCCGCGGCTCCCGGAGGGAAGCTGAGGAGCTGCAGAGGGAGCCCGAGGCTACCCTCGCCTGAACCCTGAGACTCTGAGGCTTCAAGACCCTTGTCACCCCCCGCGTCGGTGCCCTGGTCATTCCTCCGCCCCCCGCCGCGCGCTGCAGGTGTAGGAGTCGGCCCTGCGCTGCGCTTCCAGCTGCGTCTGCCCGAGCGCGGCACGTGCTCCCGGCGCTGGCGCGAGACAGCGAGCGCCAACGCCGCGGCCCCCGGAGCCGCTCTGCCTACCGCCACCGCTGCCTCCATCGCCGCCACTAGCGCTCCAGCTGCAGCCGAGGCCGCCACGCGAGCGCTGGAAGCCCGCGACCAGCGGCTGGCTGGGGGCGCCAGGCTCAGGGCGCACACCTGGTAAGCACAGCGCGTTTTTCTTTCTTTTAGCTCTAGAGTCACCACGGATGTAGGATACCGCCGGAGCCCCTCCCCCAGCACAGGGATGGAGAGCAGTCAGGCAAGGGGCGGGAGCTTGGGCGAAAAGGACCCAGGAGGGCAGGTGGTGGGCAGGTGGAGTACTGGTGGAGCCGGAGACGCTACGAGGTCCTGCAAGTTTAGAAAAGTCACCCTGCAAGGACGTGTGCTGTGTGAATCAGACATGAATTTCTAGTCAGGAGCCCAGGCGACCGCGGCGTCGCTCCAATGAGAGGTTTATGAAGATCATTTTGCTTTTATTTGCATAAGTGAGGGATTTAAGTGGGCTTGTTTCCATAGAAAACGAACTAAAAAAAATCAGAGGAGAAAAAATAGAGATCTGAGCCAAAGGAGGCGTTTGGACACCTCTCTTTCTTTCTCTTTCTCTTTCTTGCATACCGATACATGTGCACAAAGGGGTGCATATAGCAAAGGAGGGGGGCTTCTCTATCTTTGAGGCCATTAGATGTCTGAGAGGCTAATAAGAGAATTTGCTGGTCCTGGTACCCTGAAAGGAGGCAGCAAAAGAGGGACCCGATTGGGTGTAAATGCCAGTGTTCCATTTCTAAAATGACACTTCCATGACTACACTACCGAGAGGGAGAGGTTTTCTAGAACAGGGGGCCATTTTTAAGGGAGTTCACTTGCAACTCTGGCTATAAGCTCAAGTTCATATACTCTCCGTGGGGCTAGGAAGACGTCCTTACTCTATGTTCCTTTATTGAACTTTGGCAAAGGATAAGGTCAGAGAGAGGGATATGGGGAGAGAGAGGGAAGAGAAGGGAGATGAATATGACTGAATGGGCTGTGTGGGGTGCTGGAAGGAGCAGGAGACTGGAAGTCAAATTTGGCATCACTGTGTTCATTCAGTCCCACCCTGGGTAGTCCCTGGGCTGGTCTCTAGGGAAATGTGTGACCTTGAACAAGTCCCTCAACCTTTACGTACTCAATTTCACCATCTGTAAAATATAGAGGTTTTTCTGTGTTTTGAGACACTAAGTTCCCATGCAGTAGTGTCTGTATATTATTGTATGGGTTCAAGGATCTGCACACAAGGAAGGAAGAACACACAGAAAATCCAGATAAAGCAAGCTTCAGGGCACTCTTCCTCAAAGTATCAAGGGCATTTGTAAGCTCCTGGCTGTGCTCTTGGTGTAATGCATGCTGAAAGGTCTATGGGAATGGGTGAGCAGGACAATCAGACACCTAGCCTACAGCCAAGAGAACCTGGAATTCTGAGTGCTGTTTGGAGAGGTTCAGATCCAGAGAGCTTAAAGTCACATGCTTTTTTATGGTAGCAATTAAAGAAGGAGGTTTGGTGGCAAGCTATGAAGTTCTTTGAATTTGAGGATTTGGGAAATAATCTGGATTGACTCTAACACAAGGAAAATGAGTGGCATCCCACTTTCAATATTGGGCACTCAGGATGGCAGGAAGGTTTTAGAGTGAAGATCTCAGAAGACTGTAATCTGAGCAGAAGGATTAGGAGGGAGAAGGGAATAGATATTCCTCCTGAAATGAGGGTTCCTAGACTCATAGGAGGCAACTGGCATCTACCCAGTGTCCTTGACATGTCTGCCACTTGTCCAAAGACGGCACAGGTACCCCTTCCCCCTCAATGTAAATTCATTCTTAGAATTTAGAAATCTGCATCCTAGGTGCTGAGATAAGAAGGTTCACATGGGAAAACTCAAGTCCTAGGGGTGCCCCTCATTTCCCCCCATGTGTGAGCATCTGTTTGCGGAACTGGTTTACCCATCCAGATTCGAACTGAAGTCTGTGTTCCTAAAGGAACTCACTGTGCCACTTGGTGGCACCAAAAAGTTGCTCTGAGAACTCTCTTCTCTATAAATACAAACTACCATCCCTCCCTCCTCCGCTCTCCCCTTCCCCCCTTCTCCCCTTTCTCAGTAGCAGGGAGATTGCTGCACAGCCGCCCTCAGCTCTGCTGTTCTGCGTGCACTGAGTGAAGGAGATGAGCTTAAGATCATCTTGGGGGGGAGCCCAGGACTGGAGAGGCTGGCTCTGCCCCGCTGTTCTGCACGGCCCAACTTTATGGGGGGCTAGCTAGACCGCGTCTCACTGCCCGCTGTGCGGCCAACAGGGGGGTAAGCTTGCTAAGTATCTGCGTGCCCAAGTGTCCCCAGGCCCGGGAAGGATGTAGGAGCTTTCAGCTTGCTTGCTGGGTAGTTAACAGTTTGGTTTGGGGGAGGGGGAGGCGATGGAGCTGGGGTGGCCAGAACCTCGAGGTTGAAGTCTGCTCCATTTGCGGACCGCCTTAGTTAAACCTGTTGGGAGAAAAGGCAAGAGCAATGGGGTAAAGGAGGGTTGAGAAAAGGATTCTGCATGCCTTCGGATCCGAGGTCCCGCTCTCTAAGGCCAGGTGCGCGTGTTTAGAATGCAGACTGTGCTCCTCCAAACCACCCGAGGGCTCGGAATTGGGAGAAGCAAAGGTGGAAAGGGAAAGGAAGGAGAATTGCTTCCCAATAGATTGGTTAGCCTCCGCGACGGTGGCGCTTGCTGCGAGAGGAGCGGGGACAGCGGGTGGTGCTGAAAGCGCCGCTCTCTCACTCAGGCTAGCGTGCTTCTTTACGAACCCCAGTCTGTGCCCTCCCGCTCTTTCCTCTCCCGTGGATGTATCTTTTTCTTCGGACACAAAGCCTGCTCCTTACCCCGGAAAGGCAGCATGAGCGGCTTGCGGAGGAGGGAGCCCAGGCTACAGCGACTTTGGGAAAGAGCTCGAGGCAGGCCCACCAGCTAGCAGGTAAACAGATCCTAATCTGCACTTGGGACTTCGCAGAGGGAAGTGAAGAGTCTACCTGGAGGGCTCTTGGAACTGGTGCTGGGATTTCTGACTGCCCCCATTTCCCTCGGAAGCAGGTGCTATGGGAAAAGGAAATCGAGGAGAGGTTAACAAGCACTTGTACTTGTTTAGGCACAATCTGGGTGCTGCCTCAGCTGAACTGTAAGCTTAAGTAGCCAGGCAGACAGACTCTCCAGTACTTTACTTCCCACAAAGAAATTGACACAAGCCAGTGGGAAGGCAGCATCTCCCTTCCACCTTCTTCTTCATTCCCTGCATGATGTTTTATTGTTCTGAGTCCCTTGAGATTGAGCTGTAGCTACTCTGTCTCCTTAATGCTAGCTGCTGGCCATTCGAGGCAGCCAAAGGAGCGTTGCCTTGTCCTATGTGCAGCCCCTTCCTCCAGTGGGACTAAGCTGATGTTTTCTGTGGTGTCCTTAGTTATATGACATTCTAGGCATTCTTTTGAGTTTTGGAGTGTTCAGGTATGCTACCTTTTGTTAGGTGTGCTTTGTGCTCCTCATTTCCCTCATCGAGCACAGGACGTTTTCTCCTTTAATTTCTCTCTTATATCCATGCAATTACACATTTAAGAATCAGTGACTATTTCTGTATTTTATGGATGCCTATTTCTATTTAAAAGGGCTTTTGGTTTGGGACTTGAAAATACTGCTTCCTGAACTCATCAGGTTAATGCACAACCCACAAAGTCTCCAGCCTTCTTCAGCGGAAACCTTTTCAGCACTCTGGACAGGTCCTCCAAGATGTCTTAGGAGAAGAATGTGGATACTTTCTACCTAACTGCTTTTCTTAAAAGAAAAGCTTTCCCTAGTCATTTACGCTCTGCTTGACAAAATACATAATGTAGGTATTTTCATTGCACCCCGTAGATCTCTGCTATCACATGGCAACATTTGGGCTGTGGGCTATGGTCAAAGAGAAACCAAACTCTCTAATGTTCATTTATTAAAGGGCATATTGAGGTTCTTTGGGGGAAGGGGGATGTATTTGAATAATCCAAGTACTTAGCCAGTTCTTCACTTTACTTTCATAGGTAGATACAGGACTTTACTGTCACTTCGCAGTGTACATTACGGACATGACAATAAACACCAAGGTGAAAACTGAAAAACTGACTTATAGGTACTAGGTCCAAGCAGCACAAAATATACAAACTTTGGGAATACTTGAGTAACTACATGCAATTTTCAATTTTTATTCTGATTATTGACATTGTTCTGTTTTCTAGTACAATAATTTATTTCATTAAAAATGCTTACTTTTGTGACTAAAGGATTTTATTAATTCTAATTTTCTTCAACACACATTGAGAAGTTTATAGGAGTCCTATTATATTGTATTTTATGGAATTGTCAGAGCATTTTAGATAGGAAAACTAAATTATATGCTGATAAACTGTAGGCAACATTACAGGTAGAAAATATGAGATAAGTTAATCATGAAAAATATTGTACTTGTTTGTACACCGTTTTCTCCCAGGCTTTCTATCCTCATGGGATGAAGAGAGAGACACATTCAACTATTCCTCCTTATACTTTTTTCTGTATTATTTTAGTAGACAGAGTGTAAACTAACTTCACAAAATAGTGAAGATTACCTTTTGATGTATGTTGGTATATGCTGAAGCTAATCAGCTTGTTTGGAGTTTGGATATACTGAATGTGTATTACTACAAAGCATGAAAATTCTACAAATCTAGAAATGTGTGTTATTTGTAGTATTCAAAGAAATATTAATTCTAGTGCAGAGGCATCCTTTAGTCATCATTTTTGTTAATGAATGGAGCTTAGGAGAACATAAGAAGATAGGAGCATCAAAAGAAATATTTTTTGGTTTATGATATACTTGTATAACTCAAGAAAAGAAAATTTGGATTTTGAATTTTCAACTATTTGTAAATGAGATAATATCTTCTTGATATTCCTTTATCTCACCTGGTTAAAAAATGTTATGCTATAGGCTTGCTTTTATTTCCTTTAAGTTCATGGAGAGGAGAAAAAAAAATCTAGATTTTACCAGTTCTAATCTTGTTTGAATTATATGTACCTTTGATCAGAGGGGGAACCAAGCAAGTCTTGGTGCATGCTCACCCCTGCTCTAATAAGTACCATTTATTGAGCACATCAGGCACCATGCCAAGCCCTGGATAGTTATTTAATCCTTATAGCAGTCATACAGGGCAATATTTGTTCTTACTTTTCTGTTGTTAAAACTGAGTTGTGTTTTTTTCTTCCACTGTCCTGTAACAAGGAAATGGAAATATACATATATATACGCATCTGATTTCTTTGGAACTCAAACTTACCCTTTTTCCATTACATTAGATAACTTTAATCTATGGTGTTAAACATCATAGAATTGTTTCATTGTGGTTTCCATTGAGTTGTGGTATGGTTGAAAGTGCAGACACTTCACAAGATTGCCTGATTTTGAATCCCAGTTTTGAGGCTTACTAGCTGTAGCTGTGTGATCTTGGGCAAATTACTCAACATTGCTCTGCCTCTGTTTCCTCATTTTTAAGATGGGGAACGGTTTGTAACACTATTAGCTTCACTGGGTGATTATGACAAATTAATTGCACAAATATAAGTAAAGAGCCAGACCCACAGTGAACACCACAGAAATGGTAGTTATAACTATTAATCCCATTCAGGCCTTTGAATATCAAATGTTTCCTAGGTTTCCCATGTTATTGAACTAAATCTTCTCAAGAGCCCTATGGTTGATACATAACTGCTGTCTCAAATATCTTCTCTTGTTTTAGTCAAACTATTCAGGAAATTTAAAGACTTAGATGCAAAACAATTGTACTTTATACAGATGTCATTCTGTTGGTATTGTAAATATGTCAGACCTAAAAATAATTCCCTAATGATTAGTGTTTACAGTAACTCTGGTTATAGGCCACTGACTTTAAACTTTTGAGCACAAATGTTCTCAGGAAAATTAAAAGCTCATAATCATAATAGCACTTGTGAGCACTGTAGTAATAATGCAGCCTATTTACATTCATATTATTTTGCAGAGGAATAATTGAAAAATATTTTTAAAAAGTCAGTTTGCCTTCATACACAGTAATATAGTAGAACCCTTTAAAAACCAGGAAGAAAGATAAATAATGTAATATTATATTACTTTTTAAAAAATAAAAATGAGGTTTTTAAAATTCAGTGTTTAAATTACTACATAAAGTTATCATTCTTTATCTTGTGGAAGTTGATAATGAACTTTGTATTTCATACTAAAAATAGCCTTGGGAATGGTGAAGTATATCATAGAATACTCTTCTCACATTCAATTTTTGTAATTTGTGGATACCCAGAACTATGCTTATTTAATGTAAGACAATATCATTCTTGACTCTCATGGTTTAATCTGTATTTCCCAAAATGAAGTTGCAAGCTTCAAGACAATATAATGCAGCCAGAAACAAGTTACAAAGTAAAGAAGGAATAAGGCAAGCCTATTTCAAATTACTCCCTGTAGAATTATTCGGCAGTTTCAGGAAAGGGCTTTGTGGGACTGACATATCCAGATGATTAGCTCCAAGTTGTGTTCTTTTTGGATGATTATGTAGACCTTGCCAGGATGAGTTTCATGTAAATCAGCTGTTTTCAATTGAGGATGACTTTGACCTGCAAGGGACATTTGACAGTGTCTGGGGACACTTGTATTTATCAAAACTAGAGAGGGTGTGTTCTATTCGCATCTGGAGACCAGAGATGCTACTAAACATTCTACAGTGCACAGGGCAGTAGCCCCCCCACAGCAAAGAATTGTCTAGTCCAAAATGACAACGGTGCTAAGGTTGAGAAACCCTGACCTAAGTGATTCCAGGAAACAGAGTTACCTGTATTTATTTGTTTGTTTGTATGGCTTCTGAATGTAGCTGATGGGCATTACGTAAGAATTTAATGGAAAGCAGAGTCTCCAGAATGTTTTGCAATCAATGCATAAGGTTTAACCAACCAGCCCATTTCATCCGAGGGGGGACATTATCATCTGATTATGTTAAATGTGGGCTATGGAACTAGAGAGAGTTGGATTCATGTCCTGACTCTGCCATTTATTGTAGGAATGAGACTTCTGGCAAGATTCTTCACCTCTAACCCTTAATTTCTAGAGATATTTAATATAGGTAGTAATCATACATACCTCATAGGGTCATTGTGAAACTTACGTTAAATAATGCTTATATATTATTTAACACAAAGTAGTGCTCAATAAATATTAGCTATTAATAAGTTGCTAGAGATAGAGTTAGAAATACAAAGCCACATTTTCAAGCATCTGATGATAGGTAATATAATATGCATAATAATGCTTTACCGTCTTTAGAGGTATGCCATAAATAACACGAAAGCAGCTGAAGGCTGCAAAATGGGTAGAGACCTAGAATCCCTACTTGATAATTAAATTGAGACTAGTTAACAGTGGATTACATCATTTTTATTGCTTTGCTGTGGAAGGCTGTTTCAGGTCTTCATGGACTACTAAACCAGTTGTTTAAATGATTTACCATGATTTAGTGAGCTTTATTCTACTGCCAGCACCTTTTAATTAGTGCATAAAATTACAGATTTCACTTTTGTACAATATTATTTTACAGCTTTTTGTTTGTTTAAGGGGCTTTCAATTAAAATATGGCATTTTTTTGGTCCTAGACTAAGCAGAGGGGGTGCTGGATTTGCTTGTTTACAAGGTCACAGATGTGTGCTGGAGATAGCTACAACAATGGCACTTTCCTCAGACTATAAAGCTTTCAGTATCATTAGACCTCAGAATGCGTCTTATCTATGGAATGCACTTGTTTTCAGGAAAATATATCAAAGGCATCCATGGCATATGCAATATTGACACCCCTGCCTATTTGTGATGAAGCTATTGCTCAGGCAGAAGGAATCATTTTAGTGTTAATGTCCTGAGCTGTGTGATTTGCTTGTGTGAGGATTAAGTTATATAAGACGCATCTGTGCCAAAAGATGGTCAGTATTTGAGAAGATTGTTGAAAATTAAAGATAAAGTGAGCTGTGAATCTGATTACAATATAAGTTGTCATTTGTGGCAAATTCTACGCACCAATATTTCTCTTTTATGTTCTTTAGGATACAATATGAGACTGTATGATTATCTGAGAGAAAATACTTTTATGCATATTAAGTATGTCTATTATTCTCTATAATGGAGTAGTGATTAATTTTATTATGCTATAAACCTAGAAATATAATACTGAATAAAGAAGCCTAGTGCTTCTGAAAATAGGACCCTGAACCAATATATAATATAAGTTGCACTATTTATGTAAACTCTCATTTACCACTTTTGATTGAATTAAATGTCTCTATATTGTTAGGTTGTAGATCTATAACATTTTGAAAGCTTTTTAAATCATTGTATTAGTTAATTCCTCCCTACCTATATAGCAGGAACCCCATTTTTTTTTTTGCTACTAACCTATAACCCATACCACTTCAGAGTTATAAACTAAAGCAAATGATTTATTCTCTTAGAGACTCTGTTTTCTGATGTATGAAATGAGGATAATCAGACTTTCTTAACAGTAATTTAGTTTTAGGTTGAAGTGAGATTAATAATCGAAAAAGGCTCTGTACCCTGAAAATAAAGTAATATTGTATTACTATTCCCCCTCCTTTTGTTTCCCACCAGACCCTTGCTTAACGAATGAATCAACCTCGTGGTGAGATAGCTAAAGAGAAATGGCCTCACCCATGAACATGTAGTGAAGCAAGAGAGAGCAGGTCCTCTTGGCAAGAAGATTGTATGGTACCCAGAATAGATGAGGTTAAGAAGAAAGGACCGAGAGTGAAGTTAATACCACCTTTTAAAATCTAACTGATAGACTGTAAAATGTGAAAACATTTATGTCAGCAATATCACACGTTTGTCCTGTAGAAATACTTTCAAAAGTAAGTAAAGTGCAGCATTGTTTATGATAGTAGGAAAATCTGTAAACAATCTAAATATCTAACAGTAGGGGATAATTAATAAAATTTTGGTGCACTCATATAATTGAAGACTATGCAATTGTTGAAAAGAGATGGATGTTCTAAGTGTGAATCTTGGCTCTGCTATTCATTTCCTTTGAAGTCTTAACCATTCTATCTCTCCGAGCCTCAGATCCTCCATCTGCAAAATATGCAAAATCTGTTTTTATGACAATTAAATGATGTTTCATGTGAAACACTAAGCATAGTGCCTAGCACATGGTAAGCTCTCTGTGTATTTTAATTATTGTTATCGTAGTCCCCATCATCAAAATGAACTAATATGGAAAGATATTTATAAGATATTATATCGAGAAGAATAAAAATATATTATGATACAGATAGATTTCATACTAGCATTCCATTTAAATAAAAAGATCTATTTATAAAAGATTATGTGCTTAGAAAATTATAGAAGAGCAGACGCCAAGTTGTAGAATGTGATTAAACCTGGGTTTTAAGATGATGCTTTGCTGGGTTCTGGTCCCAGCCCTGCTAAAAATCATTTAATCTCCATGGGTCCCAGTTAATCTGAATCATCAACAGGGCTCTCTAGATATATGATGCTATTTTCCTTTATGTTGTAAAGCCCTGGGGAAGACTAAAAGTTTCTCCCTGCCACATTGTCAGTCCCTGCTTCTCTTTTTGAGGTGTTCTGTTGCTTGGACCCATTGAACAGAAGGAGTTTCATCATACAGTTTTCAATTTTCTGGGGTGGTGCAGGGGGTATTTCCTTGGACCCTTAATCAGATAGTTGACCAGAAAGCCAAGTGGAGGCAATTCACTTTATTTGTTCATTCAGCAGGGTTTATTGAACATCTATTTTGTACAAGGATTATACCAGATGCTGGGTATGGCACAGATTTAACCTTTAAGGGATTTGAAGTTAGAAGACAAAACGTGTATAAATAGCTACTATACTAGCTCAGTAATAAATATCATTGGGAAGAGTATGGATAAAAACACCACGTAAGTTCAGAGAATAGACCAAACACTTCAAGGTGAGGCATATGGGAAGATTTTATGAAGGGACTATTTAAAAGCATTGCCTCATGCAATCCTCATTAAGATTCTTTGAGGTAGGTGCTATTCTCATTCCAGTTAGGCTCAGAGAAGCTAAGTGACCAAGGGCACACAGCCAAGAAATGGCAGTGCCAGGATTCAAACCCAGGTCTACTTGACTCCAAGCCCGTGCCGTTAAAAACTCTGCCATGAAGGCCGCTGAAATAAGAGTCTATTAGAGATCAGAAGCAGCATGAACACAGCCATTGGGGCAAAGAGGTGTCTATCTGGAGGCGACGCAAATTTACCTTGACTAGCAGACTCCCGAGGAAGGGCAGATTGAGGGGAAACAGGCCAAAAGGGAAGCTGTGGCAGAAACCTAGAAGGCAGATCCCTCAGTCCTATACGTTAAAAAAATCGCAAATAAATATATTTTGATAGTAAATGTAGAAATTTAGAAAACACAGATAATGGCAAAGAAGAAATACAAAATTACGCATATTCCCACCACCCAGACTACATCCTATTATTGTCAGAGTGTATGTTTCCAGGCTTTGTGCATGCGTACATACACACTGCTAATATTTCTTGTGAAAATAAAACTGTATCTGTTTTTTATTTTTGCTTATTATAACACGAGTACTTCACATTTCATTTCCCCCTATACACACATGCGCACACACATGTGCACACTTAACAAAAGAAAGTTGCTGTTCCAAAAAATTTTCAGTTTCTTTTGCTGGTTTCTCCTTATCTCTGGGAATTTAAACATTGGAATTCCCTGGGGCTCAGCATCAGCACTGTTTTCTGTTTCCATTTCCTGGGTGATTTCACTCAGTTTCACAGTTTACAAAAAAGAACATCCGTATGCCGATGCCTTCCACATTTATTATCTCCCATGCATACCTCTCTCCAGAAATTCAGCCTCTTACATCCAACTGCTTATTCAGTATCTCATCTTGAATTTCTATTAAGTGTCTAAAAATTGATATTTCAAAACTGAATTTCTGTTTTCTCCACCCAAATCTGCTCCTTCACAGTTTTCTCCACGTCAGTCAGTGTGACATTACATTTTATTTACTCAGGCTGAAAACCTTTGTGTCCTCATTGATTCCTCTCTTTTCTTCACATCCCAAGTCAGATCTGACAGCAAACTCTTCACTGTCTCTTCAAGATACATTCAGAATCCAACAGTTCTCACCACCTATACTACCATCTCCTTGATCCAAGCCACTGTCATTTCTCCAGTGCGAATTATTACAATAGTTTCCTACTTGCTCTCTCGGTTCTGCCTTTGTGCCTTTGTTCTTGTTAAAATGTTGGTCAACGTATGTCCCTCCTGTATTGAAAACTCTTCCATAAAATCATTCTCACACAATGTTAAAGCCAAAGTCTTTTAAGGTCCAAAATGACGCTACATTATCATAATAGCTCTTAAGCCTCACTTCTTCCTCTCTCCCTATTTTTACTTCAGTGTAGTCACACTGGCTTCCTTGCTGTTCCTTAACACGCTAAGCATAAATCTGCCTCAGAGATTTTGCATTTGACTTTACCCTTACCTGGAATGTTCTTTCCCTAGATATTTGCACAATTGATTCCTTTACTTATTTTGGGATTTTCTTAAATTTCACTTTTACAATTTATACTTCTTTAGCTACATAATTAAAAATTTCCCAGATCTCTGAGGCTTTCTATCTTCCTTCTCTGCCTTATTTTTCTCTTTAACCCTTATTACTGTGTAACATACAATATTTTACTTCCTTATCTCATTAATTGTCTGACAAACCCACTTAGATTATAGGCTCTATGAGGATGTGAATGTATGTCTCCTTTGTAACTTACTCTTCAAGTCCTAGAAGAGTGGTTACTATGGAATAGTTATTCAATAAACGTTTAGTGGACAGATCACTAATAAGTATCAGAAAATTGATGTCTGATGCTCATGGAGCTGGTGTATATCCTACTGGTCTATTTGGAATTTATACTATACTAAGTTCTCATATTTGGGGAGCAGTGGGATAACTTCTTATTTAACCTTATAGTTTTGAGGTATCTTAGCTTCATAGCTAATATCAATAAAATATAGTCATTGTATGTATCCAAGGCAGATTATGAAGAAGTTATTGCTTTATAATCTGGTGGGCTATAATCTAGTGGGGAATCCAAGGGTATTATAAATACACTTATACTAGATAATCATACACATTTCTACCTTCTAGGTACTGAATTATATCTTTTTCTGGAATATTCTTCACCCTCTAGTTTGCAAGGAAACTCCTGTAAGATTCTATATCTCTGGGAAGTTCAAACTGTGTTTGGGTGGCCCTTCTCATTTTCCCTGGACTTTAGAAATACCTCTTTTGCAGGAATGGGTGGTGAGGCAGTAAAGAATAAAGAAAAGGGTATGTTATGGAGTTGCTAAGCGTAGACATGCATTCTAACTCCATCACTTCCTAAGCGATTAGCTAGTTTTTAACTTATCAAAACACATTACATAATTTGTAAAATAGAGAGTAAAAATTATACCTACATCTCAGGATTGTTGTAAGGATTATTGACAAACACATGCCTTCCCCACAGAGACATACCCACACACAGACACAAAATGCAAATAGAATATATCTTCTGGGGGAATGGAATGTATTTATTCTCTGCAACATGAAAGCCTTGTGTATGTCTGTAAATATAAAGTGCCTAGGACATTCTCTTTTGGCTTCTCTGACATCACATGTCCTTACTTTCTCTCCTTACTTTCCACTTGCCTCCGTTTCCTTAGCTGGCTTTTCCACAACCTGACCTCTCTGTTGGGCTTACTTCTCAGCTCCACCTTTTCTTTATTTATACTTACTGTCTAGGTGATTGTATTCATTCCAAAGATTTTATATATTGGTGACCCTCAATTTACATCTCTAACCCACAATGCTCCTCTAGGTCCAGCCTTACATATCCACCTTCCTCTTTGACTTCTGTATCTGGATGCTTCAAAAGCATCTCAAATTTAACACATTCAAAAGCAAATCATTGTTTTCCTCTGCTCCTCATCTGTTATTGTACTAGTCTATCCAATCTATTTTAATGGTACCAAAATACACTAGTTTTTTAGACTTGAAAACTGGGAGTAGACCCAGATTCCTGTCTACGTTACTGCCGACATCCAGTCCATCAGCAAGTCCAGTTGATTCTACTTGCAAAATATGTCTGATTGTGTCTGCTTCTCTTAATATCTGCTGTCACCAATCATAGCCAAGCCACTATCATTCCTTACCTAGATTATTATAAGTGTCTTCCAGTCGGATTTCTCTAGTCCATTAATCAGCACAATGGGCAGCTAGAACAATCTTTTCTAAGATTGGATTGTGCCAATCATTTGTGTTCCTCTCCTCAATGACTTTCTGTTGCACTTAGCATCCAAATTTCTTTCAAGAACCTACAAGATCTTATGTGGTCTGGCCCTTTATTATTCTTTTCAACTTCATTTCGTACTACTATTCCTCCCATTTTTTATACTCTAGTCACACTTTTCACATGACGGGTTTCTTTTCATTCTTCATTTTATTGTTCTTTGCATTCATCAAATTCCAGTTAAAGTCACCTTTTAGAATACTGATCAACAAACCCCATCAATTTAGGAAGCATGTATACCCTTTTCACTCTTGAATATTTAATTCACAGGAGAGAGTCATAGCATAGGCCACCACAAATATTTGTTAAATGAGTTAATGAATAAATGCCTGGTGAATGATGGGTGCTCAATGAAAGGTAATGATAGTAACTATCCATATACATCATTGCATTTCTTTGTTACATCAGTCTTTCCACTCAATAGTTAATAGATATTTGTTGAATGAGTTAAATAATAAATTTAACCTGTAATAGGAATAAAATCTTTCAGTACTATATATATATTATGTCTCAGTGTATAGGGCTTGCTGAAAATAACTCAACTAATAAAATGCATGAGGTTGATATTTTAGTTTTACCAGTTTGATGAGTAACTTCTAGTCTCTCATATCACTTTGGTGTTCTTATATAATAAAAATGAGTCCAGTTTTGTTACTGAGTTTGCTCACTAACATTCTAGCTTTAATGAGAAATTGTGATTCCTTTTACTTCAGATTTTTCTTTTTGTCTGCAGTAGAATTCACATGATCATGAGAATAAGCATGGGTCCCCAGGTCTTTGGTCTAAGCAAAGTGAAGGGAAAGCTTGGGAATATTCAGATAATTTCCCAATGAGAAAATTAGTATCAGTCTTTGTTCCTTTTCCCCTTGTCTGCAATGCCAAATTCCATACCAAAACTGATGCTTTCCCCTAAATATTGCCAAACACCTAGTTATTCTGGAAGATCTAGTTATTTGTGAGGTGTTGTATTTTAGTGTTTGGCACTATACAGAGGCAGCCTTGCTCTGTTGCCATAGGAAACAGTAGAAGGAAATGGCGAAAATGAGGGTGAGAGTGATTAGAAATGTGATTCAGCTTATATTCGTTTTGTGTCTGGACTAGAATTTCTGCAGATCTGATGAGTTTTAAAAGCCATTAGTATTCTTGAAGAAGCATCGTCATTGCATAAATTCCTCAAGAAACATCACCTATCTTTGAAAGGTGGTGCTTAGGGAGTTAGTCACTTTAAAACAATTTGAGATCCTTGGCTGGCAGAGATGATGACATACAAAATAAGTCTCTTATACAATCCTTTAAATAATCCAAATCACTAATCTGCCAGTTCCCTTTTACAAATCATCCTAGAATTTGCTGTAGGCAACTTGGGACAAAATTTCCTTCTTCCCAGGAGTTTAAACTGAAATAGATGACGATGTTCATAGCTCTAGTGACTTGGAAGGGTAGTTCCCAATATGCATCCTCCCAGCCTTTTGAGTCTTCATAATGTGGAAATTTTTCCTGGATCAGGGATAGACGACTGATAACTGTGAATTTTCTTACAAGACTCTGTAATTACTTTGAAGACTCTGGAGACCAAGTCAGTTGCCAGAGAATTTTCTGTCCTCACCACCTAGCCACAGAATGCCCTTGGAAACTGAATAACAGAAAAGATCATATCTTGAATGTATACAGCCCTGTTCAATATACAAAACATTTGCATAGCTGATATCTTATGTTGGTTCCCATAAGGCAGTCGAGTACATATTATCCCCTCTTTTCAAATGTCGAAATTCTGGTACTGAGACATTAAACAACTTACTAATACTTCTTAATAGCAGAACTGGAATTTGAACCTGAATATTCTTTTCTCCAAAAATTGGTGCTCATTTTGCTATGCCTATGTATTTGGAGGGCATTTTACTTTGTAATCTCTCAATCCTCTTCCTTCTCTCCTACAGTTCATTTAACTTGGAGCTACCCACCTGGCCTCATTTATCTTTGTTCCGTCTCATATGGAAATTAGACATAATATTTATTGCGGAGATTATTCAACTTGTTTTACATTACATTTAAGGGGAGTATGTAGGCTTTTGTTTTAGGCTTTTTGTAATTGCGTAATTAATGAAAGCTCAATGCTAAAAATTTGGAAAGAAACAGAAAGCATTTTTAAAACAAAAAATATCATAATCAAGAGATCACCAATGATTAATATTTTGAGGTGCATACTCCCTAAAGTTTTCTTTTCATGGCATAGTTTTGCTTTCAGCATACTTTCTCTCACCTCCGTATGACAGTATAGTGTGGCCTGCCACACGTAAGATTCGATTTTGTGTACTCCAGATGAACAAATGAAAAAATATTACTCTAAGCAAAGTAGGATCAAGAAGGTATATCAGCTGCTTCAGCAAATCACAACATCACCAAGGAGAGTCAGAAAGATTTTTGAATATTTTTTGTAGGTAGATAACCTGCGTCCTCAAAGCCCTCTTTTTCTTTACCAGCAATAGACCATGAGAGCTTCCCAAATTAGTTGCACTTATGTTGTTAAATACCCATTCTATTTTTTTTCCAGATTTTGAAGATCATGATCACATGGATGCATCCAACTAAATGGTACCTGGGGACATGGTGGTCCTTTAGAAAGCACGTCTAAATTACTGGCTAATTCCTTGGTTTGCCACTCAACTTAAGACATTGTTTGAGCCTATCTATCAGAACTCTCCTAAATTTTCCCCACCATGCTATCTTTATTAGCTTGAACTCCTTTCCTAAAATGGTCCTTCTGTTGATCCTGTCAGTCCTGCTTTTGAAAGAAGATGTCCGTGGGAGTGCACAGTCCAGTGAGAGGAGGGTGGTGGCTCACATGCCAGGTGACATCATTATTGGAGCTCTCTTTTCTGTCCACCATCAGCCCACCGTGGACAAAGTTCATGAAAGGAAGTGTGGGGCAGTTCGTGAACAGTATGGCATTCAGAGAGTGGAGGCCATGCTGCACACCCTGGAGAGAATCAACTCAGACCCCACGCTTCTACCCAACATCACACTGGGCTGTGAGATAAGGGATTCCTGCTGGCATTCGGCCGTGGCCCTAGAGCAGAGCATTGAGTTCATAAGGGACTCCCTCATTTCTTCAGAAGAAGAAGAAGGTTTGGTGCGCTGTGTGGATGGCTCTTCCTCCTCCTTCCGCTCCAAGAAGCCCATAGTAGGGGTCATTGGGCCTGGCTCTAGTTCTGTGGCCATTCAGGTCCAGAACTTGCTCCAGCTTTTCAACATACCTCAGATTGCTTACTCGGCAACAAGCATGGACCTGAGTGACAAGACTCTGTTTAAGTACTTCATGAGGGTTGTGCCTTCAGATGCCCAACAGGCACGGGCCATGGTGGACATAGTGAAGCGATACAACTGGACCTATGTGTCAGCTGTGCACACAGAAGGTAAGTTTCCTTTACATCCATTAAGTATGTGATACTATGCACTCAAAAGATTGTCAGTTAAAACTTCAGGTTTTAGAAGGTTAAACTATTTCTAATTATTTGAGATCTTTTGAGTTGCTCAGTTATACTAGTAACATAAGAAGGCACTAGGTGGAAGATGTCTAGAGAGACAAAGATTTAAGCCAATATGGGTGCTTATGTGGCCATTGTTTGGCAAAATGGAAATTTTCTTTGGATTATGTACTACATTGTTTTTACTTCTGCTATAGTGATGCTAGAGATTTTCAAGTTTTCTAGATCTTCATTGAACACCTGACATTTTTAACATTTATTTAAGGTTGCTCCAACTACCTATTGTTTCTGATAGTTAAAGAGAAGTACACATAAATGCACACAGGGACTGAAGGCAGCCAGTCTGGCCTAGGTATGCTGTGATAGAAGATTATCAAATGGTTTTGTCTTACAGCTATTTTTCAATAGAGAGTATAGTTAAATCTGAAATGGAGATATGTATGAATTAATTTTACCCTTGTGTGAAACGTACTCAGGACATATACATTTTAATAATTCAAGACTGCTTTAAAATTTATTGCTTCTTTATGCTCAAAGCATAGTGAGGAAGGAAATCAGGACAGGTTTTATAACAATTAATGATAATATTAGCTCTTTTTTATGGTTTATGGCACTTTTAAAATGCTTTTGTATATATCATTTGTTAGTTCTCGACCAAGGCTATTTGGGATGGCTTCAGTTTGACGTACAGAGGTTAAGTGACCCAATTGGTGAGACTCACTCGTTATGCACACTCTTTCTAGGACAACATACCACATATACTAAGCACTATAGAATACCACAGAAGGTACAAAATATTTTTTATAGCTCGTTGAATCATTGTGAGGATTAGTTGAGATTTAAAAATTCTGCAATAATACTGTCACTGTGGTCCCAACAATCCAGTCCTGTAAAATGTGAAGTTGAGTTATTGGGAAATTAATGAAATGACTAGAGTAAGTCTACTTCAGAGGTTGGTGATGAATCACCAATTAGATATAGCAAACTTGTCATTATTACGTGGAATAATATGAATTTTACTGCATGGCCACTTTTATTAATATTCAGAGCAGTACAAATATAAAATGGGCTTCTATATTGGATTGAGATTTCTATGCCTCTGGAAATTTTCACGTATCAGTTTATAGTTTACTTGCAGAGATGTTGATATATAAAGATTTTGAGCAGTGGCTAGGTGGCTGGATTAGGAGACCTTTGAATTTTTTTCTAATGCTGAGATTTTTTTTATAAAACCACTATTTCATTTGATTCCCTTAGCAAGCCAGTGATACAGACAATCCAGATATTTTGTTTCCATTTTAAAATACAAAATCTTTAAGAGTTTAAATAATTCATCCAATGTATACCTAATAGCAATTTCAGAGCCAGGAGTAGGGCTCATAGCTACTGACTTCTAGCTTATTGTCCCATTATGATTAAACATAATCCATTAGAAACACACGCCAAGAATATAATTAAGCAACACATATTTCTTACACACAAATATATGCAAGGCCCTCTGATAGTCCTATGAAGGACAGCCCTGTGTTTTATACATCACTACCCTCAGTGGGTATGCAATGTGGCAAAGGAGATGAGGCATGCATTAATACTTATATAACCATTAATTCAAGATGACACAAAGTTACAAATATGTCTCTAAAGTAAATCGAGGGAGAACAAAATCAAGTCCTGCTCTCTGGTGAAGGAGGCCATGGTGGAAATCTTGGAGAAGGAAATGGAATTTCACAGTTGAGTTTTAACAGGAAGAATACTGACAATTTGTGGAAATTAAGAAGGTATGGATTTCCAGTAAAGGGCATGGGAAATATGAGAAGATGATAAAGTACAAAATAAGTTTGTAAAATGCCAAGGATAAAGTTATGTTTTGGTTTGCCTCAAATAAATCATGAATTTCATTAGGGACTTTCCTCTCTATTCAGAAGAGTAGGGCTTGGTCACTGTGTAGGAGATGCTCATCCAAGATTATGTTCTAGGAGAAACTCATTGTCATGACTACTGGCTATAACTAATTTAAACTGGTTTTTTTTTAACCTAAATGTACACCAATAGTGATCTAATAAAATAAATTATGATACAATGTTTTATTACATAGCTATTAAAATGAATGAGGCATTCTATAGGTCAGATAATAATTATCTCCAAGATCATTTTAAGTGAAAAAAGCAAGGTGCAGTTCTGTGTATGTGTGTAAAATGGGGTTTATATAAACCACTTGATTGATATAGAATTGCTCTCAGAGAAGAGCAAAACTGATAACAGTTGTGCCTTCTGGGGAGGATATCTAAGTAGATAGGGGATATGGTGGAAAGGAAGAGACTTACTTTTCATGTATAACTTTTACATGCAAACATTTTAAGTTGTGTATTACAAGCATAAACTACATATTGCAATGTAACAATTAAACAAAAAATTGTAGGGGCCAGTAAGTTCACGTGCTCCGCTTCGGTGGTCCAGGGTTTGCCAGTTCTGATCCTGGGCATGGATCTACACACCACTCACCAAACCATGCTGTGGCAGCATCCACATAGAAGATCTAGAAGGACTTACAACTAGGATGTATGACTATGTACGGGGGCTTTGGGAAAAAGAAAAAGAGGAAGACTGGCAACAGATATTAGCTGAGGGCCAATCTTCCTCACCGAAAACAACAACAACAACAACAGACATTCTGTTTGTGGGTAAAAAATAAGCCAGTTAAAATTCCATTGCCAAATTCAAGCAAATTTAATTATTTTGCCAAAAACCAGCCAGTAAATTTTCTTGCCAACTAACACTGGTAAAATATTTGGATAATACCACCAGGATTCAGGAGAGGACAAAGTTTGAATATAAAGATTCAAAGATTGGGAGAAATATTCTTTGGCTTATCATTTTATGTGGTTTCGTCAAGAAGCATTTATACTGCTTTGATCCCAAGCAATTATGTGGATAACGAAGTTATATGGTGTTACATCTTACAATTTATCAGTATAAGAGTGGTGTGGTAGGAAGTTTCAAGAGGTCAAACTCACCTCCAGGATGAGAAAAGTGCTGGAGTGTAATGAGATACAGCTCTGTTTGGTACTGTGGAAGCTCCCCAGGATGATGCCTAGTTTTCTGTTGCCTGGCCCTTCAGAAAGCCCTTGTGGGATTTTCCAGAAAAATGACAATGCCAGTTCTTACTTCAGCCTCTTTCTCTGGCTAGGTTGGGGTGATTTTCTCTAGCCTTCCATCACTCAGCCCCAGTATCCAAACTTGTTCTCATGTCCTTATAATTATCCTCCTTTGCTCAGTTGATATTCCTCTTTTTTGAAGGGTATGGAAATTTCCAAATGCTCTCACATGAGATGTTGATGTCCATGAAAAAATGTTGTCCTATTTTCCATAAAAGCTTTATCCTCCCCAAATTGCCCATTTATTTTATATTTAAACATGACAGGACTACGTCACTCAGTCCTCTTGGCAGCTGTCATGAGATCTTTCTTTGAGAAAGTGTATGCTGTTACACAATTTCAGAGGAAAGCACAAGCAGACTTGGGTTTCAGCTTCAGTGTTAATCTCTTATACTTGCTATTTCCTTGATTTATGGTTTCATAGATTACAGGACTGTGTATTTACTGTGGCTTGTTGTATTATGCAGAAATTGTGCCTAGGCCTTCTAAGCAAAGAGATTAATAGTATAAAAACGAAATAAGAAAAAAAGAAAGGATTTTTGTTTAATGGCAGACCACAGCAGTTCTTCAACTATATGTAGGAAAGAAACATGTAATGACTCAGAAGAAACAATTTCACTCCTTTTAAAGCAATCATTCCAGTTGGCACTCTCTCTGCTCTAAGAAAATTTAAGGGGTCCTTTGCCTCAGTATTTTTTTTTTAAAGATTTTATTTTTTTCCTTTTTCTCCCCAAACCCCCCCCGGTACACAGTTGTATATTCTTCATTGTGGGTCCTTCTAGTTGTGGCATGTGGGATGCTGCCTTAGCGTGGTTTGATGAGCAGTGCCATGTCCACGCCCAGGATTTGAACCGACGAAACACTGGGCCACCTGCAGCGGAGCACACGAACTTCACCACTCAGCCAAGGGGCCAGCCCCTGCCTCAGTATTTTTGCGCGTTGGTATGTGTGCCCATTATGGCACAGGATCACTGGTGCTTGACTGTTTAGAGGAGTGGCAGATCTATTGCTTTGATGATTTCCTTTGCTTTGCAACTTGTTAGTTCCCTTCCACTCTCATGCAGCACTAGTCTCGTGACTGCTTTGGTCAATACACTTTGGTGGAAGTGAGGACTTAGTCTGTCTGTCTCAGAACCCTGTCATCACTGTGTGATGAGAGCACTCAGGTTTTCCAGATGAGGCCATCTTAGAGCACTTGACCTCAACTATGTGAGAGCACCCAGTGAAGATCAACAGAATTGCCTTTCTGACTGACAGTTCATTGCAATCACATGTAGAGCTCAGCTGAAACCTTAAACATTACCCAGCTAACCATAAATTTATGAGCAATAATAAGTACCTTCAAGACAGTGTCCAACATAAGCATACTCATCCCAATGACTTTAAACTCTAACCCTCCCTTCCAAATTGGACACTACTACAATGTTTAAACTTCAAGATCAAAACAAAATAAATTTATTAACCTTAATTAATATTCTTGAGATTTAAATGTGAAACAAAACATAATGTATTATTCATAAATATGAAATAAGTGCTGTGGGCAAGAAGGAAAATTTGAACAGCTTCAGCCATACTCCTGTAGCTACAGATTTGATAATTTCCTTAAAGCCTGAATGCTTTAATTCATCAGACACTTGCATATATTCCATTATTACTTGCTTCCCCTTGACCTAGCTCAATTTCCTTGAGAAAAGTCATTCAGATTATATTTTATACACAAAACCATGTATATTGCACTTTATTACTGACTTATAAGATTTTCATATTTCACCATTTTTGCTGACTTTAGCTGAAACTCCAGTGTATGCCCCCAGGGCCAATCAGAGGGCCTAGCACATGATAGGTGCTCAAAGACTATTTGCTGAATGGATGAATTTGTGTTAGAATACCGCCTAGCTCACTATTTGTGAATATATAGTATGTGGATAATAGCTGGAACTTGTAATTTTTCGCAGTTTTGCTTCTTGATGAAAATGAGGTGCCAAAATACCTCCCTTGATTAATTGTAAAATGCTATTCACACTCCACTCCCTTTTTTGTTTGCACTGGTTCTTGAATTTATTGTTTCCATCTAATGATATAGGAATGCTAATTTGTTCTAGCCAAAAAACATGTCAGTGATGCTCTGGGAGAAAAATGCACCAATAAATTGTACCGGTAATGTGACATCATTGAAAACATTGTCTTCAGGCTAACCTACATATTGCAGTGTTGCACTGCTTTCAGGTTATGTTATGGTTTTCCATCAGTTATTTAAAAATGTGGTAACAATCAAGCTTTGGTTGAAAGAACTTCGATGTGATTCATAGTCTATGTCCTTAGTTTAACTTCTAAAAAGTAGGAGCACACTTTTCCCAAACACCTTTTCTACTAGTTGTGATTGTATTGAGATAACAATTCAGTTTGGAAACATGAGAAATGTCACTATCAGCCTTACTGAGTACTTTTTAAAGGGATTTCATTTTGTTTCTCCAGGGGTTGAAGAGTGTTGAGAGTTGAGACAAAATTTGAGATGATCATAATAGTAATTCAGACACACAAACTTTGTAGAATGTTAACAACAGAAGGGTCTTAGATGAGCATCTAATCTAATTCCTTTATCTCACGGTTGAGGAAACAGAGATAGTAAGGGCAAGTAATTTGGCCTTACTTGTACATAATTGGTTACAGATTTGGGTCTTGGAACTCAAGATTCCTGTCCAGAATTTTGCTTCCACTTCATTGTTGGGGATAATTACTGAAGTTCTTTTTTGCCATTGTATTATTTCTCCATTTCATTGCTTTCTTCCTTTCCCCTTCAATTCAATGATGCCAATCTGCTGAAAGTTTTAATGCCTATCTGAAATAGTATCAAGGACCACAAATGAATTCATTCGTATAAAAATTAGCTTTGGGAAATAGCATGACCCCTCTGCTCTTGACTTGTAAATTAGTTGAAGTGCTTCTTTGCCTGGACTATATTGAAAGTGTGCAGAGACTTTGAAAGATTTCCTTCTGCTTCACAAAAATTGTGAAAACATTAGACCCTCAGAAATCCTTGTGATTATGAATTGATTGGATAACTACATTGGTTACCATTGACGTAACAATACATGAAAACCAGAAGAGGCAGGGACTGTTGGGTGGATTCTTCACTAAATTAGATTAGATTATGGATCCATAATCTGGGAAAATGCAGTGGCAACTTTAATAGTAAAGAAGCAATTCTTCATATTCATATATCACTGTCAGGACCTTCATTTTTAGTAGTGAAAGAAATAAACTAGCTCTGGGAAGTGTGTTGAGAGGGGAGCTCTCTCTCATCTTCCCTTCCAGAGCGAATAGCCTATTTCTCTCAGCCAATAGACTCTAAGGAGCTATTATTGCCTCTTTCAGCAAAAAAAAAAAAAAATAGGATCCATTGACATATGTAGCTGTGGCCTGTGAAAGGTCTTCCCTATTTTCAGGCTTCTTTGTTTTTTTCTACAAGTTCTGGTTTGGCTTCTGACTCACCTGTAAAAGACTCATGACTGAGAGAACATCCCTGTTTTCATAGTCTCAGGCACTATTACTGTCCATTCACTGCTGAAAATACCAGAATTTTCCCTCAAACACTCCATACCCAGGATGACTAAGTTAGAAGAAACTTTGTTCTCAGAGGATGTCACTGTACTTCTACCCCAACACACACAAATAAATACCTGGGATAATGTACAAATGTGGACACTCCAGTTCCACAGATGCTTTCTTTAACATAAAGATAATCTTGGGGGGGTGTATGCCTAAATTAGTATTTATCTGTTTTATGGATGGGAGCTACACAAATTGTGTGTTTTCTCTTGATCTCCCTTATTCCAGATCTCACAGAGATAACATGATTGTCTGAGCACTAGATTGGAATATTCAGAATGTTCATTCATTCTATTTATTAAAGAGCTGATCTTGTGAATCAGTTCCTCAGTCATTAGAACCTTATTAGCTTCTAGGTTTGTAAAGTTTAGCCATGAGTAACAGAGGTTGCTGCTGAGTGAGGACAACGGTGGAATGGCAGGGCATGATGTGAGGTGTTTTTGTTCCAATGCAAAACAATTTCTGCACAGCAAACCCTACCCAACACACATGAAGCAAGCACCTAAGAAAGAACAGGGATAGAGAGCCACAAAAGTCTAAAAAGAGGATCTATTTCCTTCCTTTATTTTCTCTCTCCCTGTCTCTGTTTCTGTCTCTCTTTCTTATTTACCATATTTTCATCATCTCTTCTTTAGTTATTGGATTTTTTATATTTTCTAGGCTGTTCAGTAAGTCTGGTGATGAATAATAACCTTCTCATTATCCTATTAATTTGAAAGTGAATATATGAAAGATGAAGATTACACTCATGATATCTTGGAGAAGGAAAAAGCAAAATTAAAAGGACTAGTTTTACTAGAAGAAATATCACTGACATCGGAGCTAGGAATTTTTGCTATGTGACTCTGAGAAAGCCATTTCAACTCCTTCCTTCATTTGTGATATGAGAGGGGCTAGAAAAGATGGTCCTGGAGAGCGCTTCCAAGACTAACCTTCTGTTACCTGCTCTCTCATGATTCCACAGACCACACCTGGGCTGGATTAAATGTTTGGCATCATACTTAAAATAAGTGCAACCAAGTATGACCTGCTTAAAGCAGAGTGGCCAAAATGGTTATGAGCTTGAAACTATGCCTTCAGAGAATAAATTTAGCAGAGAGAAGACAAGACATGGCAGGGACTTGACTGCTACCTTTAGGTATTTGGAAAATTCAGGTGGAGAGGAGCTGTACTCACTCTAGATGGCCAGGAGCATTACAAAGAGAGCTAATTACTGAAATACTAGAGTAATAAATTATGGTTCAATTTTAAAAGGGATATTTTTATTCATTAACAGAACCATTCACTGAAGGAATTGCCTCTATTGGGAGGTAGTGAGTTAGTTCTCTCTAATTCCTGGAATGGATAATAGAGGGGCTGTGGAAAAATGAACTTAAACCTCAGTTGGAAGAAAGAGAAAGAGGGACTATTTGTCCTTCTTGATAACTCCCGATGTTGATGATCAAATGTCATTTAATTGAGATTTTATTATTCTGTGAGTTAAAACGTGGTCATATATAGTATAATATTCCATTAATTTGTTAGTTGATTCATTTATTCCATAAATGAATTCTATAACTGAATGATAAAGTAATCATTTTATAGGTTAGAGAAAAGGTATGGAAAGAGAAAGAATTTCCCCCATAATACTGCAACTAGATAGTGGCAGAGCAAGAATTTGGTCCCAAGGCCAACTCTTTTTAAATGAGTCCAAACCTCTTCCCTGTATGTTGGGATAGCTTCTTTTCTCTGTGTATACACTATTAAAAACCTGAGAATGAAGCACTTGCCAGCACATGACTTTTCTCAGATGTATATCAAGCCATGGTCTCATGTTACCATAAAGTTTACCATCATAGAAAGAATATGGTTCTGTGTAAGCAGAAACTCGTAAAGTGACACCTGTATGGCAAGTTGTAGTAAGCAATTAGATTGAAAGAAAGAAGTCTTTATTATGTATAACTTGGAAAATTATGGAGAGTTTATTTTTTATAAGAAAACAATCTCTGCTTACCTGTCCTTACCAAATAATAAAAGTGTGATCTGTGATCCCAGAAGCAGGATATTATATGACTAAGGTGAACAGGGATGGGCAGCTCTGTTGGAAGTTAAAAAAAGAAAAAGAAAAAGTGGAATGCACATCCACTGATTCTTTTTCCCTCCCGAGGAAACAAGAAAACACATTTGTTTCTCCACTGAGAAAATCTTTTGAGCATATTTTGTGTATCTTTTTATCTAGTTTTGAAAGAGCACCTTTCTTTGTTCCCATGAAAGGAATTAATTACAGTAAAAAGAAACTAAATTAAGGAGGAGGCCTGTGGCAACAAGTTGACCCCACAGAAGACCTTTTTGTGAGTCCGATGCTAAGTACAGACTGTACCTGGTTGTTTCTATTTACATCTCCATTGCAGACTCCACAATCCATCCTTCAGATGCCAATTATGGAAGGAAGCAGTATGGGTATGCATTTTTTCAGAGCAGGAGGACATATTGTTAAATGATGTAGCCTTATGTATGAAAGATTTCTTTGGATCATCAGGACTAGGAGTTATGAAATCTCCTTCTGGCACATTTGCAAATACTCCAGAAAGACTTCTCAATTTAGCCAAATGTTGGACCGAGGAGACTTTTTGGCAAGAGGTATGATAGTCAGATGTGTTCATTTTAGGGGACATTGAAACAAGAGATCATGTCCCAGTGGTGTGTTTTATACATCAATTTCCACATATACACAAAGTCTTTCAAAAGAAAGAGACCGTCTAGTCAGTGTTTTCTCAAAAAGTACATCACAGCTCATGAGTTATTTGTAAAACCAATTTAGTGGGTTGATCCAGAAGGTAATATAGAGTAAAATAAAACAGGATAGAGTAGAAAATAAATGCCAGAGTTTATTACATGATAGTAAGAATATATATTTTGTCAATTTTAATTTTTGTTGCATACCGCCATATGTGTACTGTGGGTTACCATTTAAAATGTATTTCTTACTAGATATTACAGCTAAAAGCTTAAAAGCAACTTACTCCACTTTTCTCTTTAACATTGTTAATAAATTCACATACACAGGTTTATTCTTCTGTGACAATGTTATTTGGTTTGTCTCTCTTGGATGGGTGGGTTTTAAGTTTTATTATTGAAAATGAGCAACAATTCCAAGGCACCCATGGAAGGAAATGGTAGAAACTTTGAACAAAATATAAATAATTAATATGTTGTTGATAAATGGCATAAGCATCAATGGGACAATGGCAAAGACACTAAACTAGGATGTTAGAGGCAAGTTCCGAGTCCTGGTTCTTATCAGAAATCAAGACAAGCCTGAGAACATTTTATTTTTTGAATATCCCAATACAGTGTGTTAAAAAATAAATGCCAAAAGATATTAATTACGATTTTGGTATTAAAAGTTTACATAGAACAGGGGCCGGCCCCCTGGCCTAGTGGTTAACTTCAGCATGCTCTGTTTCAGCAGCCCAGGTTCAGTTCCTGGGCATGGACCTACACCATAGATCATCAGCCTTGCCATGGCAGCGTCCCACATACAAAATAGAGGAAGATTAGCACAGATGTTAGCTCAGGGCTAATCTTCCTCAAGCCAAAAGAGGAAGACTGGCAAAAAAGTTTACATACAACAAATTAAAATGTCTGACTTCCCCTCAACACAACACACACAGAACAAATAAAGTATAATGTAGTGTGCTATAAGGCACAAGTTTTATTTCAGTTTTCTCTGAGTTTCCCAATAATTGTATGTACAATCTCATTTGATATATAGTCAAGTCTAAATCTGAAGTCTTCTGAGAATGTGAAGATCAGGCCAAATACCATTAATAAAATAAAGTGAGGTAAGATAGGAGACAGCACTTTTAGAAGTAAAAGTGGTTCTACGAAATGGATGAGCTGCAGGGGAGGCATGACCTTAAATTCACAAAGTTTGTTGCAAAGACATCTCACGAATTGAAATTTCCTGACCTTTTGGAATCAATGTATTTAAGTAGTAGCGTGAAACGCAGGCAGGCTTGAGTGAAAATCCTGATTAATATTCTTGCTACTGGAGGGACTTTGGACAAGTCGCTTAGTTTAGTTTCCTCATTATCAAACTAAAAAAATAATACCTGTCCCATAAGAGTGTTGTGAAAAGTGGATAACTATAAATCACTTAGTGTCAAGTTTGGCCCAAGCACGCAATAAGTATCTTCTAAATTAACCGCCCAGAATTTGCCTTGTCTTATCTTGAATATGAAGAAAACTCCCATAAATAATGTTTCAATTTGGCTTTGCTTCATTAAAATTGATTATTGAATGAGGTGGAGAATTAGTGAGGAAAGCGACCTGTAAATGAAGTGAGTTTTAGATTCTTACCAATTCTCCTTTTGGAAGTTAGGTTTGCAATCGTATAATACAACATAGGGTGCTTAGTGCTTTGGCACCATTATAACCGGACCTCACAACCTCTTCTCCAATTGCTGAGAGGCATCATGGTGTAGAAAAATGAGCAAAATCCCAGAGCTAGACTGTTAACATGATTATCTTCACTGTGTGTGTGTGTGTGTGTGTGTGTGTGTGTGTGTATGTAAACAGGAGATTGAAGATAGAAAGTTAATGCTGTACTTTAAGCACTTCTGAATTATTTGTACTTTTATAACAAGTATGAACAT
The DNA here is from genome assembly GCF_021613505.1 of Equus quagga. NCBI lineage: Eukaryota > Metazoa > Chordata > Mammalia > Perissodactyla > Equidae > Equus > Equus quagga. The sequence goes on along the minus strand of NC_060280.1, from coordinate 41,336,700 downwards.
CTTTTGTAATAAAAAAAATGAGCACAATGGATACATATCTTCTTTGTAAATTTCAAATCGCACCTGCTCCTGCACCTTGGCTGGTCAGTAACTGCAACTTTGTTAATAAAAGCTAAACTGGAGCACATTGAGGGTTCCCATGGGCCTGAGTATAAAACCAAAGCAAGTAATGTGGACCTTTGGGAAAAAACAGATTATATTTAATAGCTATGTTAGTTTGAAGATGAAACTGATGCTCTCCTGCAGATTGTTATAGCTCAAATAATAACAATGACAAGAATCACTATTATTTATCAAGTATTTACTGTGTTATCAGAAATCATCAAAGTTTTTTATAATCTATGAAGTGATATCAAAATAAAAATTTTGGTGCTATTATTAGCATATTATTATCATTAATATAATTTGAAAGGCAGTTCTACATGTAGCTACAATGAAAAGGAGATGAGTATAAATAGAGTAAAAAGGATATGTCTGTGTTCCTTTTCTCAAGGACTCTAAAAACAGAACTATACATATGTTTGACAATTTCTTCACAAACTTTCTTCATGTTTCTTCTGTTATATAGCTTCTTTTCAGAAGTCATATGTCTGCTTTTCACCAGATTTGGGTTAGGATTTCAAGCCTTGACTCTCCCTAATGAAAGTAGGAAACTATTTATTCCTTAGGAAAAATGTGTTATTGCATTGCCATACGATGGATTTTTATCCTTAGAGAAGCTGTAGAAATACAAAAGTTAAGTAATACATATTGACGTGTCGTGTAAAAAAATAAATTACGAATGAAGCCGGTAATTAATATGTTTTATTTAAGTAAACTGAGAAAAGAGAAAAACTATATCAAGACTGAAAAAAATTAAACAAACTATCTGGCTATGATATTTGTAATCAAACTTACTTTGATAGCTTTCAACTCCCAAATTAGTATACTAATCCCTCATTCATAGTCAGTTCTCATTTTATGTTTAGAGGAAATAAAAAAATATATATAACTATTAATGTTTATTCCATGTTAAAATGTTAAAATGTTAAAACTCTAGGGTTTATTAAAAAATATATGCTGAAGAATCAAGCTGGCACTATTAATTATATACATTTGTATTTGTATACATTTGTTAACAGTAAATGCTCACATAAATAATAAAATGCAAAAAAATCCAAATTATTTGGGAGTTTTGTGGTACTTTCTTTTGCCAAGTTGTATGAAGTTGTAAAATAATTAAAAGTTGATAGCAACATTTTGTATGATTTGAGAGAAATTTTTGCACAAAATATATTGTAAATTTTGACAAAGTGCAACATATTTTCAATGCAAGTATATAGTATATAAAAGCATACCTAATACAGCTTGAGGTGTATGTGATGCTACAACAAATGAATTTATTCGTTAATTTAAAAATATTTACTGGGAATATATTATGTGCTAGACTCTGTGTATACACTATGAAAAACCTGAGATTGAAGCATTTGCCAGCACATGACTTTTCTCAGATGTGTACCAAGCTGTGGTCTCATGTTACCATAAAGTTTACCGTCATAGATACTATATGGTTCTGTGTAAGCAGAATCTCATAAAGTGACACTTGTATGGCAACGGATGATTGTATTAAGCCACTAGATTGAAAGAAAGAAGTCTTTATTAAGTATAATTTGGAAAATTATGGAGAGTTTATTTTTTATAGGAAAACAATCTCCACTCACCAGTCCTTACCAAATAATAAAAGTGTGATCTGTGATCCCAGAAGCAGGATATTATATGACTAAGGTGAATAGGGATGGATAGCTCTGTTGGAAGTTAACAAAGGAAAGAAAAGAAAAAAGTCAGTGTAGTCATTTTGTTTAACACAATGTGATTCTGTATTTACCTACTGCGGAACCTTCTGGGATTGAAGGGAGCCATGTAGAGCATTGGTGACCTAGTTATTTCCTGTTGGTTTATACTATTCAATGCCCCCTGTCTACTATGAAGTCAATAAGAATTGTTCCATTCAAAATAGGAAGTCTGAGTTAGGTGCCATCAATGGTATTTTTTTAATAAAAAGGTAATATTTTAATCTCCTTCACTAATGGATGTAACAAACAACCTCAAATAGTAAACAAAAAAATGCATGATCACTAGGAATTAAGACATTCTCTAGCTTGTTTCACAAAATTGAGATCATTTCTTTTTATGAATTTTAGAACTCTGAGAATTATCCCATTATTTATGTGGAACTCCAGGAAAACTTAAATAAACACTTTTTATCCCTTTTAATCATACTATGTTTTTCTTGGTACAAATTTAACATTCTTTGAGTGAAATTATTCATAATCTCAAACCTATGTCTGATTTTGATGTTTCTTGGTATCTGCCTCTTTTTTGAAATTCTCAACCTTCTGCTTCTTGCCTGACTCTTTTCTAAGTCTTAAACTCTCCGGTATGTTTTGAGTTCTTTTGGGTAAGCAGTAGGATTGATGATTGCACTGAATTGGTTTTACTTATTTGAAAAGCACCTTCCTTGAAGGAAGCTGTGCTATTTTGTGGCCGTAGAGAATAGTAATTGGGGTTTGTTTGGCAGGAAATTTCTCTCCTAGCCTCAAAGTCTATTACATGCCTTTGCTTTACCTTCACTCTGTTGGTAGATGGCAAATTATTGCATATGATTAGAAGATTCAAAGAGGTTGAGGAGAAACCATCCATAGGAAGAAAGAATAGCATTTAGAAACATGAAGAAGAAAAATAAGCTGTCAAATTTTTAGTATATAGTTTACTACAGTGGCCATCACGGGACTTTCAGAAACTGCATGCAATTTCTAATCAAAGGCAACTGAAAAAAGTCTTAATCATTCCTGAAAAAGAGCAGAAACTCATGCTGAAGCGATTGAACTTGAATATGGAAGGCTTTATTTCTGATCCAGTTAGAGATTTTGGTTTGGAGGTCAGTGGTAAGAGCGCCAACCTTGGAATTACTCCGAAGGCCCTATTTGATTTCCCACTTTGGGATGACCTTGGGCAATTCACTTAACCTTTTTGAATACACAGATCCTTCATTTGCAAGATGGCAGATGGCTGTATCTTCACTCTCTGTACTAATATTTTGTTATGATGGTCAATTGAATAATCAGTTAATGCACTTTGTAAATCTAAAGCTGCATAATATATTAATTCATTAAATATTAAATGAACACTCACTGTGTGCCAAGATCTGTATGTTTGGACCAAGCTTTTATAAAATACTGAGTACAGTACTCTGAAAATTAGATGCTAATCAAAAGCTTTTCATTACTGATGTCTCCACCACAATAAAAACAGTGAAATTTTCATTGCCAGATGGGCAATGGAAAAGTTGGGGGAAAAGTTGAACTCCTTTTCCACATCACGTCCATGTCCCATCAATAATGAACAAGTATTGATAAAGTGTCAGATCTGGAAACAATCTGACAGTTCCAGCAGTGGGAGCACTGAGTAGTCATTAAGAAGGAACTCTGACATTGAATTCATATAGACCTGGATTCAAATCCCAGCCCCATCACGATTTGCTGTGGACATGAGGCAAGTTTTCTAAGCCTCAATTACATCATTTGAGAAAAGGCATCATTATCAATATTTTTGGCTCTTAGGGTAATTGTGATCATTGATACGTATAGTGTCTATACAATACCTAACACACAATGAGAGTTCAAGAAATCTTAGCTGCTGTTATTTTGTGTTCTTTTTTCGACGTTGTCATTCTAGAAAAGAGAAACTCAGGCCTAGGAATTTAAGCAACTTGTTGAAGGTCACAGAGCTCCTGGTGTCAGGACACTGATTGGAAAGAAAGCTTTATGTTCAGAGAATTTTTATTTTAAGGACACTCAGTTTTACAAACAATTCTATTTTTATTTTAATTGAAATACTATTTATTTACTGTTTTTATCATTGAGTTTAAGGGCTTGGACTCTTTGTTTAGATAGACCAGAATTTGGACAAGTTATTTAACGGCTCAAAATCTCAGCTTCTTCTGTTGTAAGAAGATTGATGATACTAGTGGTGATGATGATGATGAGATGATGATAAAGAATAGTTACAGGGCATTCACCAGCTGTTCAGACACTTTTCTGAATATTTTTACGTGTATTAATTCATTTAATGCATAAATATTATGAGGTTGTACTATTATTATTTCAGTTTTATGGATAAGGAAACCATCATAGAAAAGAGGATACTGGTAGATCCACATCAAATATTTGTTGTATAAATTAAATGAGTCTTTAAAAATATATAAAACATTTATAATGTGCAATTCACAGTAGGAAGTCAATAAATATCATCTGTTAATACTAATTTGGTTATTATAATTATCTTTTTTTTTTGGCCTAGTCGGTTCAAATGTAACTTCTTAGGCTACATTTGCATTTTGAATTATTTTCCTTCTGTCATTCTGGTGAAAACAACTTAAATGCTATTTATTAAGTGAAAATCAGGAGGGCACAAATGATATATTTAAAAACATACATGGATATTATTTCCAAATACAAAAGTAATACATAGGTGTTTAGCATTTGGAAAATAAAAAAGTGAAAAAAGAACTTTAAAAGTCATTAATATTCCAACAGAAGTAAAACAACATGTTGATATCTTTTAGTTTTACCTTTCTTAAGCACAATTTAAAAAACTAATTATAACTAGTTTTAAAACTAGTTATACGTAATTTTGTATTTTCTTTGTTTTTTTTTCTTTTGAGGAAGATTAGCCCTGAGCTAACTGCTGCCAATCCTCCTCTTTTTTTGCTGAGGAAGCCTAGCCCTGAGCTCACATCCATGCCCATCTTCCTCTACTTTCTGTGTGGGACGCCTGCCACAGCATGGCTTGCCACGTGGTGCCACATCCGCACCTGGGATCCGAACAGGGGAACACCGGGCCGCCAAAGCAGAACGTGCGCACTTAACCGCTGTGCCACGGGGCTGGCCCCTGTTCACGTTTTTTAACTTAGCATTGCAAAGAGAACATTTTCGCATATTTTTCATAGCCTTTATGAATGTGACTATCTGTAGCTATATAATATTTTACCTTTTTTCCTACAACTTTAAAGATTTTAGGGCCCTTGACTGTTTCTATTTTTCACAATTCTAAAAAAGCATATAAATGAACATATTCTGTGTCGTGTTTACCTGTGTATTTTAAAAAGTTTTCTTAGCTAAGGTAACAACAACAACAACAAAATAAGCAAGCAAGAAGATTAAATTCCTGTACAACTTGAAAGGGTATGAACAATTTTAATTACTCAATATTTATAACAGCAAGATTGTAAATTTTTAAAATAAATAATTGCTGGTATAAAAAGTCCAGGTAGTATAAATATATTTGTGGAATTACTTGCTTGCTTAGAAACAAAACATTGCATCTCTCCCTCCCCATGGATAACTCTATCCAAGTTGCTTTCAAAATAAAGTTTTAGCACTGTAAAATAGAATCTTGAAGTTTCAAATATATAGAATGTCCACGCATCAAGTGTGTAGTTGTTATTAAAGCTTTGTTAGACCTCATCTCCAGGGGAAATCATCTTTTAATCTTCCTGCATAAGTTCTACTCCTAAGCATACACATAAATTTTATTGCCACTCTTGTGATATTCTCTTTTTAAACAGCTTTATTGAGGTATAATTGATATAAAAAGCCTGCACATATCTAATGCTTGGACATATGCATACACCTGTGAAACCATCTTTTAAATACATCATGACCTTGGATGACCTTTTCCTCCTAGCTGCGTTTTATCCATCTTTGAAGCTATGTTTAGTCCTACTTCCTCCATGAACTACTTAATCAGGCACACATGGATCATTCTTCTCTCTTTTCTCCCTTAAACCTTACAGTATTTGTGCACATTATTAGAATACTTTACTTGCAATTTTGTGGCTATTTCCTATATGTCCTATGGTCTTAACGAAATATAGTAGGACATAAGAATACAGAATTTGGAGTCAGATAATCTAAACCTAAGACTCGATTTTATACTAATTTGGAAACGTGGCATAACCCATTTTAAAGACTTGGTTTATATATTTTAAAACAGTTGTTCTTTAAATATAAGAATACTGGTGGTGGTGGTGCTGTTTTCTCATTGCTATAGCAATACTGAATACTTACTATGTTCCAGGAACTGTGGTCTTATTTTATTTAATCCTTACAATAATTCTATGAGTTAGGTACAATTGTTATTACCATTTAACATATGAGGAAATGGAGGTAAAATAATAGAAAAGAATAAAGTAATAATAAACAAATGAAGTAAAAGAAATTAAATGATGAAGTAAAAGAACGTATTTGTCAAAATGCTCCCTGAAAAAGTCAACTGCATGGTCTTGTGATTGTTTCTGCCTTGTCTTTTCTCCTTTTGCTTGAGAAAACTTCCTCGATATCGATGCATGTTGAGACTTCGATATTACCACAAAGCTTTATAACCACTGCTAGGGCCACAGGGACACAACAAATTGTACACAAAAATTTAGCTGGGCACTCTTATGAAGGCCAGTCTTTCTGAAGACACTTGTATTGAAAAAGAATTGCCTCGTATAATTAAGAATAAAGCCAAATATCCAAATTTCGCCATTCAGAAAATATGTCAGGTCAACTGATTGAAAACAGTAAGAAGTCCCCTACTTGTACCCATCACAGTGGTATTATTTGTATGATTTGGAAAAATGGTGAATTCTGGTTGTTGGATTTTGTGGTAAATGTCATGCTCTCTGTGTCATTGGTGTCTGTTTGTTTTTAAAGTTGGCAATATCTGTCTTTTAAGAAAGAAAAAAAACAAAAGTAAATGAGAGTAACAAGCTATAAAGAATGACTTCATGGGAGTAAACATTGTCATGCAACATAATATATACGGGTTCTGTTGTTTCTTTTGTTGCCTTCCTATCTCCCTATTTCCACTCTCCCCCCACCCCACCCCTGCCCCAAAAGCAAGCATTCACTGATGTCTGCTACCCACATAACCAACTGACTGTGATTCTTCAGTAAAGAAATCTTGTAGAGGGGCCAGCCTGGTGGCATAGTGGTTAAGTTCAGCATGCTCTGCTTCAGCGGCCTGGGGTTCACAGGTTCAGATCCAGGGCACAGACCTACACCACTCATCAAGCCATGCTGTGGCAGTGACCCACATACTAAATAGAGGAGGATTACTACAGATATTAGCTCAGGGCCAGTCTTCCTCACCAAAAATAAATAAATAAATAAATTGTGTATGAAAAATTCAGTAGGAAATATTGACCAAGTGTTGTAGGGGCTCCTTACACAAGGCATTTAAAAAACAAGAAAACGTTTCTACATGCACCATCCTCACCAATCACCACCACAGTGACTTCTGTAAAATCTGGTTAGGGGTGCATCTGCAATAATCAAGTACACATTATTCTGGTGTTGAGAAAGCTCAAAGGACTAAATAGTTGAATTTTAACGGGTACAATTTTAATGTCACAGTGTTTGTTAGACTAGAAAAATCTTCTATAAATTGATTGAAACATTTACTTTAAATATGTATTCCCAAGGTAAAAATAGTTACCTTTCAAAATGAATGTGACCTGCTATCAAATTATATCAGAATCTTAGGAACAAAGCACCAATTATTAAAGGAACTTTTAATTTTTCTATCAACCTTCCCATCATCTATGGTTGGGTTAACATATCTGATTTTCTTATATGTCACTAATTCTTTCCACATTCGGCTTGCTTCTTGTTGTATTGAATTATTCCTCAAAAAATATTATATTGGCAGAATAATCAAAGAAATATTTTTAATAGTTTTCTACGAAATAATTTTTAACTTTCCTTCCCTCAATAACTTTTTAAGTTTTTTGTGTTATAAATTCTATAATATTTTGATGAGAAAAAATTTTGTAAGTTGTACCAAGGCACTTTTCCTTTTCAACACCTAACATTATGTTGTGTGTTTATTTAATGCCTCTAAACACTTTAGTTGTATGATATATATAAGCTAAAAAGTATAGTAGTTCAATTTTGGTATTGAAATTGTTAAAAATTAGGTAATAATTCTATTGGAGGGGCCAGCCCGGTGGTGTAGTGGTTAAGTTCATGCACTACATTTTTGCGGCCTGGGGTTCACTGGTTTGGATCCCAGGTGCAGACCTATGCATTCCTTATCAAGCCATGCAGTGGCAGGCATCTCACATATAAAGCAGAGGAGGATAGGCACGCATGTTAGCTCAGGGCCAATCTTACTCAGCAAAAAGAGGAAGATTGGTGGTTGATGTTCACTCAGGGCTAATCTTCCTTAAAAAAAAAAAAGAAAGAAAGAAAAAGAAAATTCTATTGGAGTAAGGTGTTACATAATTGTTAGTTATAATTAATGAGAATGGAAGCTTCTTGTAGTAAAGAATGACAAATTTCTTTAATGTCTTTCATAGCATTTGTCATAATTCTGAGTACATGGATATCAAATGAATACGTGTTGAACTACACTTATTCAAAGTTGAATTAAAATATGAGTATATATTCCAATAAGGACACAAAATGCTGAATAATGTGGGAGTGTTTTCTTTGAGGATCTAGAGGTTATAGTCTTATTTTATAGGCTAGATTGGGGTGACTAATTTATGAAGGCTTGGTCTGCACTGCAGCCTCGAGATTTTTAGTTTCTTATTTGATGTAGAAGTGTGAAAGTCTGAAACTGTGTCCAAAACTAATTTTATCTAATAAGTTGACTATTCTTGGCTTTCTTTGCTTCAGTAGCCTATTGGGCACTATAACTTAGTTACTAATTCCTACTAGGCTTTGAAATAGTTGAGTGAGTAGCAAGATGTGGTGTGGAACAATTAAGGATTGCCAGGCATGGCTAGCTAGCAATCCATCCATTATGAAAGAGAAAGTGGAAGACAAAGAGTGAGAGCCAGCTGGTTGCTGCCTCCTAAAAGGGTTTGATGAGGCCTTTTTCCTTTGGTCTGCCGTACCGTCACTTGACCATTCTTTGCTTCAACACTTCTACTTTGTCACATGGGTTACTTACAACACATGGCTTCAATAGTATATGAGATATTGTGAGAAAAAGAATTTAAGCAGTCATAAAAACTATTTTACCTGCATGACCTTCCATGCTTCCCTGTGGATTTCTTTTTTTTTTTTTTCTTAAATTATATTCATTCACAGGGACAGAAAGAGTGATTAATCTACTGTATTCTTCCTTTCTTTCAACAGGGGCTGAGAACATGAGAAATAATAGCAGATCCCATACATTGAATGACAGTCATGTGTATAGTATTTTTATATGTGTGATCTCATTTGATCTTTCTATTGACTTTTAATGCAGATACAGGTGGAATGATTGTATTTTATAGGAACCGAGGAAACTAAACTATAGAGAAAACAAATAATTTTACAAGGTTACAGTACGGCTGAGACAAAATTTCGTCGTAGGTATTTCTGATTCCCAAAACTCTTTCCATTACGTCATGCTATATTCAGCATTCCAAATTAAAATGCTACAGAAGTGTAAAGTGTACCTTTGAAATCTTGACCCTCCAATTCCGCTGTTGGAGGGAACTACTGTTGGCAGTTTTGTGTGTAATTTTCCACCTTTTCTCTATAATTTTTTTAAAATCAATTTCTTTTCTTCCTTCCTTCTCTCTCTCCACATTTTAACTGATATTTTTAACAAAAATTCAATCCTGTTCACCCTCTTGTGTAGCTTAATTTTAAAAGCAACAACAACAATATGCTATGGACGCCTTTTCAAATCAGTATGATGCATCTTTTAAGTGTAAATGACTTCCAGGTCATTGTTCAGGTGCTATTGCGTTGCTCCTTTGTAATTTCATTGACTCTGCAGTCTTTATGTCTGGATTACCTGTCTCACGTTTTTACTGTTGAAATCTTCATCATTTGGCATATATTTTTCCTTTCCACTATGTTTCTTGTTGCCATCCTCATCAACCTCTAAACATAACTTCGTGTCCATCTCAGGTACTGAGCTCACAATTCATTGTCAGCCACCAATACAGGTACAAAGTGCTATCACTTGAAAAGAACTACGTTATTTTCCTGGCAACCAGAGACACAATGGAGGCTTCCCCTTCAGAACAGGAAAGTACTGTTCATGTTCCTTTTTCTCATCTCCCACTGCTCCACACCTCCTCACATCACAAGATGTAGAAGGGAAAATGAAGGTCTCTAGAATATAAACAAGACTTTTTAGATTACATTCTCACTACACTTGGTTTTCAGCTCTCAGTTTCTACTGCCAGCATCTCATAGATTCCTGGCCAAACAAAAACATTAAAAAGAGAGGAATTAATCTTTCTTGGTGGAAGACTTGCCTAATCATGACGTAAACTTATTTTATTACTTGTCATTTGAGATAGTCATCTTTAGAACAGCCAGTTCTGGTTATTTAGATAATCTCCTATAATGTAGGGCAGGGCCAAGGTGTAGAAGATAACTTATAAACAGAGTGTTAGCGCCCAGTATTAGGTTACAAGCCTTGATCCATAAATTTCAAGCTTATAGGCCAGGCTATTGGATTTGTTCTTTCCAATTATATGAACAACAATTGAAAAAATGCCATTAAAAGTTGGACAAAGTTGAATGCATTGTTTTCCCAGTATTGTTGGCCATGATATATTGGAATAGAATACAAATATTTTCTGTTATTTTGATCTTGAGATCTTTGAGCTAAAAAAGTGATATGGTGGTATAAGTGAACATACTTGCTGGTATTTTGTGTTTAGTAACTTCTATGTGAACTGAAAAACACAATTCTATTATTTGGAGCAATTAAATTAAAAACTAATTTAATGCTGAAATAGGCTGCTTCATTATTTGGTGGTGCATCATAACTATTTGTGAGATAAGGATTCTGAAATCAAAGACAGGCTAAGGGATATTTTAAAGTAGTGATGGTGCAGTTGGGCCCCATTCAGCACACCCTCCTCAGTGTCTCTAGCATGGCAGGGCTAGCTGCCTGAGTCTTTATTTGTATAATATTTCGATGAGTATCATCAGGGTATAAAAAGAAAGACACTTTGTATGAGATGGACAACCTCAAGATTAAGATTTTTAAATTTGTTAAGAAATTCACCCTAAGGTAGAAGAACCTCAAGGAGCTGATGAAACACATGTGGCTGGTCAAGGAAACACCCTGCTGTGTCTGGAACTAGAGTTACAAACTAGTCTGTATCACCTTGAGACTGGAGAGTTTCTCATTTCCCCAGTGGCTCTTAACGCCAAATTAACAGCAATATTCTATTTCTTTAATATCATGATAAGTAGAATGAGTCTTGGAAGTAGACGGAAGAGGGCAAAAGAGGAGTGGATAGGTCCATGTTGTATAAAATGGAAAGCAGAGAGAGAACATTTTTCCCCAGAAGTGTAGTATGAACCGTGCTCCAACTTTATTCTAATATTCTGCATCTGCAGACCCCACGCATCCCTTACATCTATTTTGTTTATCCCCCGTAATAGAGCAGGCAGGTGGAGTGATACCACTGTGGGATATCATACATCACTGTTTGGGAGAAATCCCTGGAAACTTTCATGAGAATCACCTGGGAACGTGTCAGAAGTACACATTCTTGGGCCTCACCCCAGACTTAGTGAATCAGCAACTCTGAGGGTGGGGGCCAGCCATCTCTGTTTTAAGCATTTTTATTCAGGCTAATGTTTGAGGAGTACTACATTAAGTTCTTTGGGAATTTCATTTTAAACATAATTCCTGAAAAGCACTTGCTCCTACATTTCCACTGTTAAATCTTTCTAGACCCAGTTGACAACCCACCTCCTCTTTAAACCTTCCTGAAGCCCCATGATAAGTGAGCTCTTCTTCCTTTTAACACACTGAAAGCATTTCATACCACTCTTAAGGACCTTATAAGGCTGGTCTTGTATTGCAGTTCTGTTTGAACACAATTTACCTCCCTGGCCAGACTAATAAGGTGAGTGACTTTATCGTACTTAGTCTTTTTTGTTTTCTTTAAAATCTTGCATAGTTTCTAGCTTGTGATGGATCATATTAAATAGTTGGTGAATGGTGACTATGGAGTCAAGGTTCTGTAATGTCAGAATTCACAAAATTTTAGTTAGCTGGTGTAGTGTACATTGAATCCTTTAGGCCGTGAAAACCAGCTTTTACAGGTATAGAAAGAAAAATCATGAAGTAAGTACCTATTAGAGACCAGCACATATTTATTTAAAATATATATGAAATACCTGCTGCAAACCAGGCCTCCTGTGGTATATGGGGGAAGATATGATATGGCATATGCCCCTAAGAAATATACAGCCTATCTTTACTTACATCTCTCATGTAGTCTTCTCAAGAATACTCCGTCTAGGCCAGGCCACACCCAATCTGACCAAACCCTCCACACTGTCTAATACATAACCTTCTTTTATTTTCTCAAGAACGTTTTTCATTATCTCAAATTCTCATGTGTTTTCGTTGTTGTTGTTGTTCTTTTGTTTATTGTCTGTCTTTCTCCCAAACTTCATCAGAGTAGAGAGTTTTCCCAGTATATTCACAGCTGTCTCCCCAGTGCCTAAAAGAGGACCTGGTATATGATATTTACTCATTAAATATTTTTCAAAGGATGAATGACTTAAAGGATGAAAAACACTGTGAGGAAGACATTATAACTCCCATCATAGGTAAAGAAACTGAGGCTCCAAGAATTTAAATGAAATGCCCAAATGATGTAGAGTCTAGAATTCAATCTCAATTCTTTCTGTTTCTAAAGCTTGCATTCCTTAGCTGCACCAGCCGTCTCCATGTGAATTTTCCCCGTTAGTGTCTCTGTCTCTGTTTTTTCAAGGGTACATAGGAATTCCAGGGGCGGTTCTCAGTACAGACTGCCTGCAGTTGAAAACTGTCTGCTCAACATTGCTGGGGAGCTTTGCAATTAAGCATTTCTATGAATGAAAATACCTGAGAATGCCACAACCTTGCATGGAACCACTTCTCCCAATAGTTTTGGTATCTGCAACCCCAGCTTATAGAAGCTTCTTTGAACTGAATCAAAGGAGCGGAAAGATGGGATTAAGAAAGCAGTTAGCCAAAGCATTGCCAGTCCAGTGAACTGACAGCGGGAACTTTGGCCACCGGCAGCTTTTAAAGAGGGCTGTGCAGGTGATGGGGTCACGTTGGTGGTGGTGATATTTTCTTTTTTCCCTTTTTCTGAACATGTTGCTTTTTTGTTGATGTTACTGAGGGAAGCAGAAGCCTCATGAAGAACTTTAGGGAGCTTTTATCCTTTTTGCCAGGACTCCAAATATCCACCAGACCTCATTCATTTTAGTTCTTTTATACAGACATTTAAATCAGACCTTTTTCTCATTTGCTTTAAAATATTGAGATTCAGACTGTTCTAATAACAAATTCATTTATTACAGACTAATGAGGTTGTATAAAGATAACCATGACATGGGCCTTGGTGAAATAAGGTAATTCCTTCTTCTTGAGGACTCTCACAATGCTTTGGAAAGGGAATAAGCTTAGTAGGTAGAACCTCCTGGGTTTGAATCCTAGCTCTGTTACCATCAGAAAGCACTTATCCTTACTAAGTCTTAGTTTCTTTTCCTGTCAAATGGAATTCATCATGATTAGATGGCAGAGATATTTGAGAATTAAGTGAGATAATGATTGTAATGGCCTTCAGAACAGTGCTCAGCACATAGTAGGTACTACATAAATGTGTTGGACTTATAATTTCAACATAGGATAATATGGAATGAATGAGCTCCCAGGTGTAATGGATCAGCAATCCATCAAAAGCCAGGCTGGGGCCTGGAGCTGGAGTTGATGCTGCTGGAATGTTCTGTGTCTGGGCCATGTAGGCCAAATTATCTTGAGATCTTTAAAGAGGCTACTTACTAGTCTAATAAAATGAAGATTATCCTGGCCATTCTTTGGCTTGGTTTTACCCCTCTAGATAACACCATTATAGTTAGATTTTTCTAACCATTAACACCCACTAATCTTTCATAATTCCAATAGTCTATCACTGAATTCTTCTCTGATTCACACTCTTAGTATAGACCTCTGTTATTTCTCCACTCACAGAAAAGATGACAACTTAGAATAAGAATTTTCTAGAAGTGAGCATGGTCTGCAATTTCTGTGTTGGTAAAAAGAATGGAATATATTATTAAAGTTAGATCTCTGCTTAAAATGTATTTTAATGCCATAAATATGGAATTGGGACTGCAAACACCTGGGTTTAAATTCTAATTCTGCCACTTACCATCTGGTATGATCTGAAACTTACACTACTCTGCTATAAAATAGGGCCAGTAATGCCTACTTCACAGGGTTATTATGTGGGTTAAATTAGATAATGTATATTCAGCACCTTGAAAGTGAGAAATTCGCAATCGTTGATGCTTTTTCTTACCTCCTGCCACAAGCCATGCACAGCTGCAGGCCACTGCTCTCCCTGCTCAGACTGTGCACTGACGAACTTGTGAGGCATGTCCTGAGGTTGCAGCAGCTGCAGCCCATACAACAGAGCTCTATGTGTGTGTGAAGAACATGGGAAATAGACAGCTTCCAGAGTCGTGGTGCTTCGTTCAGGCAGTGCCTCATCTTCCATTAAATGGTAGGAATGGTTAAACCAAAGGTCGCCGATTCCTCACCCTTTTTCATGGCAGAAACATTTCTGCAGGTTCCAGCATCAGAAATAATCCTCTAGCTCTGATATTGGGGCAGTCTTTGGGATGAAAGGGAATGTTTTTAAGGTGGCATTTTCTTGGCCCTCCGCCTCCATAGTGTGAAAGGGTGGAAGAGAGTAACTTGACAGTGGAGAGATCTGACAAACACGACCTCAGCCAGGTGATTAAGTTTAACTAATAAGTGATATTGAAAGTATGTACCCTTTATATGATGTGATGAGAATGGAGCTTTCTTTCGTGGTCTTACTCCCCAAAATACATAACCCTAGTCTAATCATGAGAAAAACATCAGATGATTCCCAATGGAAGGACATTCTACAAAATACCTGATTAGTACCTCTCAAAACTGTCAAGGTAATTAAAAACAAGAAATATCTGAGAATCAGTCAGTCTTGAGGAGCTTAAAGAGGCATGACAACTAAATATAATGTGGTATGCTGAATGGGATCCTAGGAAAGAAAAAGGAAACTAGGTGAAAACTACAGAAATCTGAGTAAAGTATGGACTTTAGTTATTAATAATGTATCAATATTGAATCATTATTTGTGACAAATGACCCATACTAAAAGATGTTAATAATAGCAGAAATTGGGTATGGGACATATGAGGATTCTCTATACTATCTTTGTAATAATTCTATAAATCTAAAACTATTCTAAAAATCATCATTATTGCTTATCTTTCAAAACTCAGGTCACTCCTCTAGGAAACCTTCCATTTATGTAATCCTATAATCTCCTATCTTCCCACCACTGTGGTTTGGATTCGCTTCTCCTGTGTATTCCATATCACATTGTACTACAACTCTTTCACAGGACTAAATGTTGCTTAAGGAGAGGAATTTTGTTTCTTATCTCCATATTCTAGAGCTTTTCACAGTGTTTGGGATCCATGATAGCTAGACAAATGCTCAATAAGTGATAGAATAAATTTCTAAAAATGAACAAATCAATGTTAAAATAAATGAGTTTTAAAAAGGAACGAATAATTGAAGGAGCAGGGATCCTACGGCTAGTAGATACCGTGAACTGCAGTTGTGCTGAGATGATATCGGAGAAGAGCAGCGACTGACAGTCCTGACCCCAGCACATTTCGCATATTGTTGCATCACTAATAGCATAATCGCTGACCAGTGGTTCATTTCTGAGGGACAAGGCTCCAGTCTAGGGATTGGAAATGGTACACAGGTGCCTGTTGATGTTAAGCACAGATATTTCATCTATAGATACTCCATGTGTCCTGCCTCTGGGTTACATTCATTAATCCATTCAACAAATGCGTAATGACTAAGGCAAGAACAATAGCTAGCATTTATTGAATACTTACTAGAAAAGTATCTAAAGGCATATATTGTGTTAGTTGCTGTAGTGGACTACCTGATTTCATCCATGCAACGACTTTGTGATGTAGATTAATATTATTAGTCCTATTTTACAAATGAGGAAATTGAGGCATGGAAGTTAAGTAACTTTGTCTAAGGTTACATATAAAGAGCCTACTATGTTCCAAGTACTGGATATACAACTGGACGAGTGGGAGAGAGGAACTGGGGAGAGGAGTAGAAACAGGGTGCTAGCGACGGACGTATTGACCTGGTCTTTTGCCTGAGAATTTGTATCACTTATGCCCTTTCTTTTGAAGGAACTGAGAAACCAAACCTGTAGATTTTCTTTTCAATCTTTTCTTTTCCTTCTTCCATAGAAATTCTGTAGTGAGGACTCAACAAATGCCAAATAACAACAATGCATCTGACATAGTGCTTGTTAGAGAAAGCAGACTGTTATTTTCAAGAGTTCAAGCCGGAATCGGATAGACTTGGCCTAGAATCCTGGGTCTGCAATTAGTAGCTCTGTCACCCTGCTCAACCAGCATCAGCTTCCTCTTTGTAAGAGGAAATTCTCATTCTTCTCTTGCAAGATTATTGGGAGGATTAGTGATATGTGTCAAATACTGGGCACACGGTAGGCATCTGATAAATGGTAAAAGGCATTTTTATTACACGTAGGGAGATGAAGGCAGAGTCACTGGTGGGAGGAGGAGTTGTGCGGAAGACCAACTTTCAATTTCCATATATTTTCCTGGGCCTTGTTTAAATTCTAATGTTGTTGAGTGAGTCTGCCCCATGAACAACATTCTCAATAAAGTTTATTTTGTAGGGGAGAAAGTAGTATTAACTGATGGTTCTACTTATCTTTTATTCACTGAGCAGTGTTTGCAGACTAAATCCGTGGTTGTGCCCAGAAGTCCAGTGCTTCAACTTTGATGGTCTAAGGGTCATACTAGAACAAGGATGCACTGATGAATTATTTATTGCCGATGGAGTTAAACACAGGCTTACTGTAATATATAGTCTATCCTATAGTGGCAGAATGTTAAAATTGGAAGGGACTTGAGAGCTCATCAAGTTCATTCTCCTTGTATCCACCTCTGTGTAGTCATCCATGAGAGAACATGAATGACATCTTGGTCTTATTGATAGTGCCAAGTCTTGCTACTTATATCTGGTGGTAGAAATATGTAGCTTTTCTTTCTACCAGCAATTTAAAATACCTTCATTTTGTAATATCATCAGAAAATGTATCTGTAGATGGCTATTATCCAGTTCCATTTCCCTGTGAAAAACTGAGTGGAAGCAATATTTACTTTAGGATGATATTGCAAGACTATTTTATCCTTCTATCCCTCTGTACGTAGAACTTGGTATCTATGTACCAAATCTGAGGAGCCAATATGTTCCTCGTTGGCTTGGCCTCTCAAAAAGAAGCGTGTCTACTGAATTATGTCCAGATAAATGGAAACAGCCACATGATAATGGCTTTATGTTATAACAGCTCATTGACCAGAAGGAAATCACTTAACTTCTCTAAGTGCTTGTTTCATCCTCTCTAGAAATGGAGATGATAATATCTACTTTTGAGAGATATTTAAATGACTATAGATAATATATATAAAGGATTGCACATTGGCCAGCAAATGCCACATCCTCAAAATATTGAAAATTTTTTATTAGTAATTTCTTTCTATAAGACTATTATTAAAGACAATATGAATCTTGTTCAAAGTGCTTATATAAAAGAACATAAGCATGAAAAATTCTGATTGGAACAAATTTTATGAAAATATCTGTCTATGTGGAAAATCAATATTATTCCATCACATGACACATAACATATAGATATATGTATAACCTAAATATATATAATAAATATAAATTGTGTCTGCTATTATATATACCTGGTATATGTTATATATGAGTAAATAAATATATAAATATATATAACATATTTAAATAATGGTGATAGATAGATAGATGAATAGATTTTCTTTTTTTCTTTTTACCCAAACTTCCAGGGAGCTCAGTGGTAAGATAAATTTTTCAACATGGTAGTTTTTTCCTTTAGATGATTGATAACTTTAATTCTCTTTCCTTCCAACTGGATTTTGATTGTTCAATTTCAGCAATCTGTTCCTTCTATTATGAACCACATTAGATCACTTTTAGAAGCAAGAAAGACCTCAGTTGCAAATATATCATGCCTTCTCTTTCAAGAAACAAATGAAAGCAGCGAGGTTAAATGCTCCTTAAATTGCCTTGTTAGCTAATGAGAGACTCGAGGTGAGAATAGCCTGGCGCTGCCTGGTGTTCTTCCAAACTAGTTTGAGTGTAGTCACACATAAAGTTTTAATAAGAGCTCATGAATCTGTTTCCAATCAAATAGCTTTTATCCATTCAGGAGGCTTTTTGCGTGGAAGTTCAATGAACACCCTCTAAAGTACTTAACACATATACTGGGAAATGGCAGTGAGTGCTATTTGTTGCTTTTAAAAAATACGCAGAAGAAAGTATTTGTGTGCTATTTAGTAACTTCAGAGAAAAAAATGAACTGACAGTTGCCTCATGAAGGATAAGGCTCCAAGATATCCACATGAGGGCAGACATAGCCAGAAAAAATTATGTTTGCCCATGAGTAACTACCTCTAAATATTACCTAAGGAATATGCCTTCCAAATACTGCCAACAGACACCCATTGATTCCTTCTCAGTCATGAGTACTGAGTGGCAGAAAAAAACGCAGTAAAATACACAGCCAACACACTCCCTTGGACCTGGCACCAAAGTGATATTATGGGTTACCTTTCAGTGAAGGGAAACGAAAGTACTGAGATTTCTACCTGTCCATTTTAATCTATGTGCCCTGATATTGCTGACTTTGGTATAATAAGTAAGTTTACAAAGTTATATAATGTAGCAGTCTTATGAAGTGGATTTATGGAATCTTAGAATTGTGTTCATTTCACCAATAAAAGATTTGAGGTTTAGACAAGCTAAGTGACCAATCCAAGTTCAAATAAATGTTGTCATGAAATGTTATTTAAACCTGCATCTTTTAACATGTAGTTCTGTGCCCTTCCAACTGAACCATGCTATATTATGTTTTGTGCGCTTCCTTTGATTGACATAAGCACAAATTATGGTCCTTAACACAGTACTGGCCACCCTCTGAACCAGCCTTGGTGAAAGATGAATGGGTTCAGGTTACCTGAGCATCTGCAGTGGGCACTCTGCTCTCATAAGGTAGGCAGGGCCAGAACCAGGCATTCAAGAGTAACTGAAGCAAAGAGAAAGAAGCAGCCCCATCTGCAGGAAAAATGAATTTAGGCAAAAACTTCTAAGCCAAGTTCAGATCAGATCAGCAAACTTTCTTTGTACTTTATGATGTGCCAACACTGTTGGCCAGTAGCACAAATTGTTTTCAATACCAGGTGTTATGATATTATATTACAAAAATGGTCCATGACCTTTGCAATTTTCTTTCCTTAACAGGCTAAATTTTTAATTAAGAAATAGAAGTTGAATTATTAGCAACAGTTGTGAAAAGATAAGGGAAGATGCCTGTAGTGCTGTGTTTGTGTATATATGTGTGTACATGTGTGTGTGTGAACCATCCACACGTATGTGTATGTATGCATGTGGTCGGAAATGCCATAAGTGACTATGCTAGTGAATTTCTTCAGTGGAAGACCTGATTTACTGATATTGGCCACTGCGTCTTTCCTGGACTAGAATTAAAAAAATGTATGGCCTTACAGACTCAGATCTGACCCTCCCTTTTACATATAACGTACGCTGCAGGAACTGAGAGATCACACAAACAAATATCACATAACCTCCATTCATTAGACATTCACATTGTAGTGCAAGGCACGTACTCAAATAATTTCCATTATCTGACAGGCTGTGATAAGTGCTATATAAGGGTTAAAATTGCTAAAGGATCACAGAAGAAGGCAAATTAGAATTAGATGGAGTATAAAAACCATTTCTCAGTAGAAATGACATTTGGCTAAACTCTTAATTATGAAAAAGATATTGACCTGTGATGATGAGCAGCTTTCCCAATTTACAGCTATTGTTGCAACCAAAAGCAAAAGGATGGCTGCCTGGAAGTAGTTCGAGGTAATTCTGACCTCATGGAGCAAAGCTTTGAGAGCACTTCGGAATATATTGAGTCTTTGGGGGCTTCACGTGGGGATTTGGTACCTGATTTTTATTATTCACTCTCTTCTCCACCCATATCCTGAGCAAACTATGGTGCCCATAAAGTGCAAGGTGGAGATCCATAAATCAGCTTTATTTGAGTGTCACATAGAGGATTCTACCCTCCTGCTTCTGCTGCTGTTCTAAAAAATAAAAGTTAGAGACCAATATAGAAATTTCCTTGTAATATTCCCCAGAAGGACATCTCAGCTCGTGGACCTCTGTTTTCTGTGGGCCAAGGCAGGAACATGGGTGAGGAGAGCCTAAATATTTTCTCCTACAGGAGCAGTTGGCAAATATAGAAAAATAATAAGTCTGTTTTACTTCCAACATTTGTCACGTATCTTATCACGTTTACCAAACTCACACATGAGGCGAGCTAACATGCCATCCTAAAGACTGATCTAATCTGAACTGAAAGAGAAAAAAAACTGTATGTGTTGACTTGGTCCACAGGGACTTAGATTCAGTGAAATATGGCGAATGGATCATATTAAATTCGTAATGATGCAGCTAATGAATCATGAATGTTCTGGTGCCATCTTTGGGTAATCATCAGCAAACATATGTTTTCTCAGGACTTCATGGGATGTTGATTTTATGCAAACTAGAAATCCTCAACCATCTGTAATGGCAAACTAGTTTTCCATGCTTTGGCTGATAATAGAGCACCGAGTGAATTTATGAAATTATTTAAACAGTATGGAATAATTTCTTAATGTTGTTCTTAAAGCATTTCTTTCTTGCTCCTTGACCATTTGGGCTGGCTGCAATGCAGACTTGCTGAAGGCTTTTTAAAATTTTGGTGTTTAGTGTATGTCGGGCCTTCAAGTTTTGTTCAATTTTGTGCATGCTTGGAGCGCATGTCTCCTTCTATGCATTTCCATCTTTCCATCTTTCTTCTTAGGGGGTTGGTTGTCAAAAGGTTCTCTGCAGCAATAGCTCTTGCTTCTTTTAATAGACTTGACCCTAGAGGCAGGATTCTGTATGCACTCAAGGTAGAATTATAAGGCAATTATATCTACCACAGAGTGCACCAAATAGGCCCTCATTTGCAACAAGCAAGATAACCAAATTACTTCTCTAAGCATGCTAGGTTAAATGGATCAGACTCTGCTCGTGGCAATTGGATGCCAGAGCTCACTGGATGGATCTGAATACTCTGACCTAAGGAATGTGAACCAGTTTGTTAAATTCCTGCTACCCCTACAGATATTCACTTGGGGCAAGAAAGCAAGAAGGATATTTTGCCTTCTTTAGCCCAAAGCTCCATTGCAACAAAAGTCTACTCTTACTCTGCTGCTCACTTTATTTTCAGTTTCTTCCACTTGATCACAGATTTCCCACTTTATTTTTTAAAATTTATGGTAATATAACTTTCTTCCCTTCTTTCTTTATTTCATCTATCTATAGTTTTGAGTATGGATCATATGTTAATTAACCCGTGCATTGTTGCTGTCAGATAGGTAACATGGAAGACAAAATAACTTGGTGGTTAATAGAACTAGCTTTGGAATAAAAGTAATTTAGGATCAAATCCAGACTCTGTTCCTTTATTTTTTATTTTTTTTTGTTTGAGGAAGATTAGCCCTGAGCTAACTACTGCCAATCTTCCTCTTTTTGCTGAGGAAGACTAGCCCTGAGCTAACATCCGTGCCCATCTTCCTCTACTTTCTATGTGGGATGCCTACCACAGCATGGCGTGCCAAGCCATGCCATGTCCGCACCCAGGATCTGAACTGGAGAACCCTGGCCTGCCGAGAAGCGGAACCTGTGCACCTAACTGCTGCGCCACCGGGCCGGCCCCCAGGCTCTGTTCCTTATTAGTTAGGTGAGAAGCGGCAAGTCACTTAACCTTCTTAAAAGCAAGTTTCCTCATCTGTGAAATAATATTGCTATTATGTACCTATTAATAGGAGTAATAGCATCTACATGATAGCAATGTCATGAATATTATAGTGAAAAGTGTATGCAATGCATTTAGTGGACAGGCTCATGGTGAAAACTCAATTGCTAGTCAAGATGCTGTGACTGCATTTGCTGCTTTGGTGGTGGTGGTGGTGGTGGTGGTGATGGTGGAAAAGATAGATCATTGTGCTTCAAGTGTATCATACCCAGTTCCCTGTGAAATTTCATTGCTAAGTTCACCTCATCAGCACTCAGATGCCACTATGACTGAAAGACAATTTTTTGTAAAGTTTTGGTTTTCAGTAAAGAGTTAGGATTAATTCTTACATGCGGGCAAGCTGAAGCATTCTTTGGCAGCTCCTGCCGGTTTCTCTGCGATACAGAAATACTCAACTAGACACCACTGAACTGATAATGGAGCTGTCATCTCTCCTGCAAGTTATTCCTATAAAATCTGTAACTGTGTTAGTCTGAAAACCTTGATGATATCTATGTTTTAAAAGTTGCTTTTTTCATTCCTCTACTCTCAAAAAAACCAACATCTAAATTAACATTGCACTATAATGTTAAGATAAGAAACCTGACTGTAAATTATTGAAAGCAAAGCTAATGAGGAATTACAGGAGTTTTAAAAGAAAAAAAAGACTAATGCATTACAAAAATTAAGCAGATGCACTGTGAACATTAATTACAGCTCAGCGAGGTTTTGTTTACTGAGGTTAGCAGGTTCTAAGTCATTGAGTTTTCTCAGAAAATGGCCTCCGTTAACTTCACACCATAATTCATAAAGCAGCAGATATTGTTTCTCTCTACAAATTGAATCCTGTAAAATTAAACACAGCTTTTCTTATTAGTCTCTTGAAAAGCAGAGGAGGGAGGTACCTCAAGTCCACCAGGATGCTTAACATCACCAAGGCTTCTCACTTTCTCATACCTTTGTGCCACTCTCTTCGGATAGCAGCTTTAATTTTGCAAACTCATGATGTGGAGTATTACACGTGGCCATAGGATATGGGAAAGGGTATCGGAGTAGCAAGGGACAGACCTGTGTTCTAGGGCTATTCTTCCACTCTCCAGCTGTGTGGTCCCTCCTAGTGTCTCTGTGCTTTTCATTCTACATCTATAAAAAGTTGTTTGTTTTATAGCACTAGTTCTTAAACATTTTTCAGTCACAGCCCTCTTTGAGAACACCATGAAATTTATGAATTTTTTGCCAGAAATATGGAATTTTTACAAAATAAATCTATATAATATTTCAGTAATTCTATGCCACCCTAAAGCCCTTACAACCACCTGGACCTTAGGCCAAGAACCCTTGCTCTGGGTGATTGCTGTTGTCCATCATAACTCCATAATTCTGTGATCCTTGTGTATTTAAATCTTTTCCTCAGATAGCTTAGACTTTTATGAGGTCTAGTGGGAAAATGTATGTGAAAGGCTCTAAGGAAGAATTCTGAGACTTAGATATGTCCATTTTGCATGTCCTCTACAAGCATACAAACTTACTGTACGCTTTGGGCAAGTTACACAGTTTCTCTGGGTCACCTATGTATTACCACCATAGGTGATGTAGTGGAAAAAACTTGGACTTTGGAATCAGACAGATCTCAAAACAAATCCTGGACTGACTTACTCTGCAACCTTAAGGAAAAGTACTCTAAGGGCATGCTTCCATTGTATATAAAGTTGTAAAATTGTTTGTGTTCTTGGGCTTTAAAAATTCACATTTAGGGGGCCGGCTCCCTGGCCAAGTGGTTAAGTTCACGTGCTCCACTGCAGCGGCCCAGGGTTCGGATCCTGGGCGCGGACATGGCACCGCTTGTCAGGCCACGTTGAGGCAGCATCCCACATCCCACAACTAGAAGGACCTGCAACTAAGATATACAACTGTGTACAGGGGGTGTTTGGGGAGATAAAGCAGGAAAAAAAAAAAAAAAGATTGGCAACAGTTGTTAGCCCAGGTGCCAATCTTTAAAAAAAAAAAAAAAGAAAAAACCGATTTGCCCTAAATGAAATGCTACCTCAAACCCTGGCAATTTACTGATTCCCTCTCAAATCTAAGAAGGAACTTCCAGTGGTTAACCTGTACCTACTTTTCATCCTCTCCCAACGCAGCCCTAAGCCCAGTCCTCTCTCACTCATTCCAAGGAGAGCCATCCCCTCAAATAATCACTTTCTATTTTGAATCAAGGTGTAGACTGTGATAGGGCATGCTGGCGGCAGCTCTGAATTTTTAGACAAGAGTAATAATATGTCCCAAAGCCATCTTCAGGTGTTTGTAAGTTCTAGGCACCCTTACATGTAGAACTGCTGTTTCCAAAATAACATTTATGTTAAAATACATTCATAGTCCACATTTAAAAAAGGTGGGTTTTTTGCAGGGAAGATTGTCCCTGAGCTAACATCTGTTGCCAATCTTTCTCTTGTTGCTTGAGGAAGATTGTCACTGAGCTAACATCTGTACCAATCTTTCTCCAGTTTTTATATGTGGCACACTGCCACAGCATAGCTTGATGAGCAATGTGTAGATCGGCACCCAGGGTCCGAACCCAGGAACCCTGGGCCGCCGCAGCGGAGCATGCGAACTTAACGACTACACCACTGAACCAGCCACTAAAACAGTTGTTTATTGCTAAAATCGTAGAAGTATTTTTTATTATTTTGAGGTTTGAGTTTTAAAAATTTATTTTTTTCTGTTGCCTGAATATGTGTGTGTATGTGTGTATACATAAATATCTATGTGAGTATGTGTGTATTAATATAGACAGAAAGAGAGTTGTAGCTAATTACTTGATTTATATGTCAATTTGAGTTATTTTATTAAAATCGTGAACATTTTGACTTTGCATTTTTATTTTATAGCTTAGAGACAATAATTGTTTTGTTTAGGTCTTACGCATTTTTGGTAGGCTCTACAATTTTATATGTATTTTATTGTTTTACCTGACGGATACAATGGCTATTTTTTCCATCTTTATTGAGGTATAATTGACAAATAAAGTTTTCAGATATTTAAAGTGCAAGTTGTGATGATTTGATATATGTACACATTGTGCGAGCATTCCTCCCTTCTACTTAATGAACACATCCATCACCCCACATAAAATGGCTTCGGTTTGAGTCCTTGTTTTGTCATCTATTAGTTAGATGATCTTGGATAAATTCCTCCATCTCTCTGAGCCTTAGTTTTCTCAATGGACTGCTGTTTGTCATTCAAGGAAACTTAGACTAATTAGTAACTAAAATGAAGCTGAATGTAATGATTTAATTCTAAACTATTCAATTTTTTTCAAAATTAAAATTAGTTCATTCAACTTGAAAAGGCTAGGGAATACCAAAGAAGAAAAAGAGCTAAGAATAAAGCCTCTAATTATTTGATTTACAATTTAGTGACAATCTATCCTATTCATGTTTGCTAACACGTCCACTTACCTTTGTTTTAACAAATTAATTCATTTTATACACTTGAAATTAATTTATAAACACTGGGATAATCTCCTAAATTTTCATTTTGTTTGTATTTTGGTTTTGGTAGGAGGGAGCAAAGGGGAAGAGATGCTTAAGGGGACTAGATATTGAGTATCTTTTGTTTGGTGTTCAAAGTGACAGAGCTAAAGGCAAGTTAGTCTCTTCATCAATGATAAGTACAGAGATATCAGTTACTTTTAAAAATTGATGCCAAAATGCCCTTAATAAGGAAACTCTAAAAAAAAAACAGAGGCAAGTGAAAGTGCAGGAATTTTTAAAAGAATGTACATATTTATTGTTCCTTCTATCCTCTAAATGTGCTTTCTCTTGATTGCTTTTACTGAAACCGTTACTTCTGTATGGCAACTAGAAATCATGGCATATTGTACAATGTGAAGAAACAAACTTTCGTCTTGAGTTTGAATCAGAAATAATATGAGAGATATTTCAACTTAAACCAGGAAACGCAAGAGAGGAGTGTAGACCAAACTATTTTCTCCAACATCAGAAGTTACAGTGAGATTTTAGTGTGTGAAAATAAAAAACTTAAGTTTAGGATGAAAACAACAACAATAAACTATTGTGTTCCTTGAGTTCAGTTACAACTGAAAATCTTAGCAATTAATGAATTATCATTTACCCTCTAGCCATAGTTTTGAGTGTGTTTTTATCAAAAACAAATCTTTTACAATCTTGATCTCTGTACAAACATAGCCATGAAGAATGGGTAAATAAAGACAGTGTAGTAAAACAATTTTATAGGAAAACGTTTTTTGTTTATTTACGTATAAAGGAAAGAAACAACACAACATGAGAGAAAAATGCTTTACTTATGATGGAGCTCTGAACATAGTCAAATTTACTTTTACTTGCAATGTTTGCTTAATTATCAAGCGGTCCATGACTCTTATTTCAATTGGTAAGGTCAATATTTTAAGTAGTAAATATTCTGTATCCTTCAGTTTATGTATCAGCCCTGGATAAGGCTTTTTTGCAACTTAGAATGTCAATGAAGAAATTTCAGTCCAAAGAGATTTCTTCTCTGTGCAATAGTATTTTGCTACAGATTCGTTTTTAATCAAGACTCAACAAAAGAAAAATATAATCTTATTTCATACTTCTCTAAAATCTAAGATAGGTATTTTCTGAGTAGGTACTTGTCACACCGAAGTTTGGAATTCTGATTTCTAAGTGGTTGCCAGGACAGCTTTTCTTTATTTAAATTTATAGATGCTTTAATGTTGTGAGTGATAAACACACATAATGAATGAAACGTTGCCACTTTACCCATCCAAGTGTAGCTATTAATGACACAGCTGTGAACCCAGGAAGGTTAGAGAATCAGAGAAAGTCAAGACTCACAGCCCTAGTTTAGCATCTTCTTCTACTCCCCACCGTGATTCCATAAGGACCTTCTCACTGGCCTCCCTACCATCACTGTGTCCTTCCAATCAATTCTGCAGTCTGAGACCAGAGGGTTCTTAACCATTGATCCACTGTCTACCCTCTCCTGCGTTAACCCCTCTAATGCTTCCTCCTGTATGAAATTGGATAAAACCCATGTTACTTAGCAAGGTTTACAAGACTTCCATGGTCTGTTCCCTTCCTACCTCCCCAGGCGTTATTTTCCCTCCCTCATTGGTTTGCATCTGTGTTCTTGTTATGAAAACCTTAAACATGAAATAACAGCAGAATGACAATAATAGTAACAAAAAAACACTCATATTGATTGATTAGCAACAATGTGATCAATTACTGGATTTGGAGTTTTCATTTATTCATCCATTCAAAAAATATTTCCTGAATGCCTACCATATGCTTGGCATTTTACTTACCAGAGAGATCCATTGACAAGCAAAGAATGCTAATTATACAAGTCAAGCAACAACAGATACATTCCCTGCCCTCTTCAAGTTGCATTCTTGGGGGGTGGGAAGATGCACATTATCACCCAAGAAAATGCAAAATTGCCTTTTGGTTGAGTGCTGAAAAATAAAGGGAGAAATTCCTGGGAGATTCTATGATAGGGACGTGTGACTACTCAGGAAGGATGGGAAAGAACACTTGATACAAGAGTTGAAGAAGGACTAGAAATTATGTAGGCAACGTGGGAGATACAGGAGTGCTAGCTAGAGGTAACACACAAAGTACAAAGAGAAGGAGGGGGCATAGATTTGTGTGAACTGGAAGCAAATCAGTGTGGTTGGAGCACAGAGAATGGAAGAAGGTGAGTCATGAAAGTGACTTTAGTGAGATAGGGGACAAATCATGCAAACCTGTTAAGCCCATCATTATTAATTTGGTTTTGGGGGCAATGGGAAGTCATTTGGGGCTCTTAAATGGAAGTGTTACTTTATCTAATGTTTATTTTGAAAAGGTCACTCAGGCTGCATTGTGGAGCATAGTTCAAAGGCAGGGGTCCAATTGGGTGCAGGG
This sequence comes from Equus quagga, assembly GCF_021613505.1. Classification (NCBI taxonomy): domain Eukaryota; kingdom Metazoa; phylum Chordata; class Mammalia; order Perissodactyla; family Equidae; genus Equus; species Equus quagga. The sequence goes on along the minus strand of NC_060280.1, from coordinate 41,308,716 downwards.
AAGAGTTAGAGATAATGGCTAGAGTCCAAGAGAGAAGGTGTCAGCTTATACTTATGCTAGTTTGAAAATGGTCGGTGTAAAAAGAAATATTTCTGAAATAAAATGCGTCATCTCATTTAAGTCTCACAACAATTCTATGAGGTAGACCATATAAAGCCCACTTTACAGATCAGTAAATCGAAGCTTAGAGGAGTTAGATAAATTCACTTAATCACTCAGGAATATGTGGCACAGCTGGGCCACAGAAATCAGGTCTCTGAATTTTAAAACATATGCTCTTTCAACTCTGCTGCTCTCTTTCCATATTTTGGCATACTGTGCTTCTCACATTGCTGTAACTCCTCATTTACTGTTTCCTCCACTTGCAATGCCCTTCCATGTAGTGTATCCCTGGAATTCTTCTCCATCCACTGCCACTTCGTGCTCCTAGTCTGTTAATATCTATCCTCCATGGTTTCATAGCACATTGTGCTTCCCTGCTACTTCCTTCTTTCTTTCTCTACTGGATTATAAGCTCCTAAAAACAGGGGGTAGAACTTTTGTTTTTATAGCCCTGATGCCTAGCAAGATGCCAACTGTATAATAGATGAGCAACAAAACTTAAAGGAATGCTCATGGTAATCATCTAGATCAAGCACTCAAACACCCTTGGATCATCTGCGCAGCATTCCTGGCAAATGGTCGCTGAAGACATCTGTCATTACCCTTGGTAATACATTACCAACCACCTTCTAAGTGTCAGGCACAAAACTAGACACTGGCTACGTTATCGTATGTAATACTCACAAAGTCTTTGTAAAAAATATGTTATCATATCCATGTTACAGAGGAGGAAACTGAGTAACTTATCTAAGGTCACTCGCTCCAGAATTCAAACTTAAATCATTGTGAATTCAAAGGTCTTTCACCTGGATTGCAATGCATCCATCACTATCACACTTATTTGGTCTTTTTCAGTTATGCAGTGCTGGATGCAAAGTAACATCTTGACTTTCCTGACCCTAGTTTCACAAATTACGTATCTTCTCGAAGTCAAACAAACCTGGTAGAAACAGGTGATTCTTTCTGACACCTGTCATTTCTGCTCTTTCTGACTCCTTCCACCCATGGAGTGTATGGCCTGCTTTTAGTACCCATGACATGCATTCAGTTTCTGCTAAAATGATGAAGAGTCTTTCCACGAGCTCTGGAAACAACTGTTTCAAATTTATTCATTTTATAAATGCGTTTAAGCATGTAAGACACAGTAAAATATTTTAAAAATAGTTGTGGAATCTTACTTGTCATCTTAGATCTAAAGATAGATTTCACCTATGTAAGAGTTTTGCTAAAAGCTGGCCCTGCTTCCCTGATCCTGCAGTCAGAGAGGGCAGTAGTGTTCTAACTCCAGAAGCAGTCTGGTCTGCTGGAGTGTGTTCCAGTTTTGGAGGTGGAATCCTTGAGTTCTCAATTACACATAACCCCTGTGTTATCTCTCCGGGCCTCCTAGCTCTCTGATTGGACTGAAGAATCAAGCAGAGCTTTATTTGAAAGGCAGCATCTTTCCACAGAAGGGAATGGGTTCCTAGTCTCAAAATCATGAATATTTCACCCAGTTGTATGTGGGATCAAAGAATTGTAGCTTTGGAGTGGACCTTAAAGTTCATGTAATCAATTTCCTTTTCTCATCAACCTTTCAATCAGCTTCCTTGGCTGTGCTTTACAGAAGAGCAAAGTAATTCTTCAAAAAAGAAGTAACTTCCCCAAGTCAACAAAGCTGGATTTCCAACCTAGGCCTAAACGAGTCCAGAGCCTAAGCTGTTCAACAGAAGGCCTGTATCTTAGGATGGCTATTTTTTTCCTTTTGGTTTCAGGTCAAACATCCCCAAATCCTATAAGCTTTCCTTACATAATGTGTCTTTGTTCTCTCCTCACCAGTGGTCCCCAATCCTGGCAACAAAAGAGAGAAAAAAAGAAAAAAAGGAAAGCCCTGCAAAGCACGTGCAAGAGATCTTTAACAAAGTGTAAATGTGAAATAATGTGAGAAATTCAGTTTTATTTAAATTGTAGAACATAAATGTCAATATTAGAGACTTGTTCAGGCTTCTTTGCATTTAAAATCTATCCCTGATAAAACAATATGATGTCAAAATATTACAAACCGTATTTTCTTCCTGAGCAAAGTGAGAAATCCACTTAGAATAGAGGGTAATAAGAGATGACTTGGCCTAGCCTCTGGCATTCAGGAGAAAGTTGAGATCTATTCATTCATAAAAAAATAGCACTTAGTGCCTATTCATTTGCCAGGACTTCTGCCACCTTCCATCTTCTAGTACTCCCAACTCCAATAATTCTCTGACTCCATGGAGACCTACAACTCATTGACCACAGTTACCTTTTAATCTCCATTATCCTTCTTGAGTCCTCGTTCCCTCTTATTTGGCCTATATTTCAAGTTCAACTTCATAGTCACTCTTTGGCATAGCCTTATTTTCCCTTGTACATTGTTCCTGCCACCATACGTCACTGGCATAGCTCCAGCCTTGGCTAATCCCACTTTCTCCCACTTAACACCTGCACCTGAGTCACTGAACAGGGCTGGAGAAAACACATGATGATACTGACTGTTTTCACTTTAATTTATTATGGTAAACCTTAGGTGGCCCCAATTTGCTGCCTTTCAATCCTACAACTACGTTTTGTTAGTCACTTCACTCGCCCACTGTCCTAGATTACTATTTCACACCTGCTCCTCTCTTTGGAAATCTGTAATATTTCTCTTACTCTTTACACTCAATAATGGCCTTGATTCTTATTTCTCTGAGAAAGCGGAGAAAATCAGGAGAGGTCTATGTTCACTCTACAATGGATCTACTGAGCCCCCTGAAATTCTGCCTGTGCATTTTGCTTTCCCTCCTAATAATAGATGACAGTGTACACAGTCCTAGAGATTATGGTTCTAGGGGTATGACTCCTCTTCTCCTGGAATGTACCAGCTAATGGGAGTGGTAGGTATTAAACAGAGGACTGTGCGTGACGATGTCAGAAAAGTTGGGCAGAGGTTCTGTGTTGGTCGTTAGCTGTCCAACTTTGAAATGGGTGAAAGCAAATTTCTTAAACCCCAGTTCCTTGTCTTTAAAAAAAGAGGCAGCAATGTCTATCACTCATATTAAAGATTTAAAGAGATAAATGTGAATGCACCTTGTAAATTACAAAACATTTAAGCATGAAAAGTAGTCTTATTTTCTCAGAACTAGGGTACATGTTCAGCTGCATAGGCTGTACACTGCACTAATCTGGTGGAGGGTGAGGAAGGAGGTTTTTGCATCTATTTTAATGTGAGCACACTACTTAGACTTGTGCTCCACGGCTGCCCTGACTGATGCATTCAAATAAGAAGTTTAAATGTTCAAGGATAATGTCTCAGCAGCTCATTCTAGCTTTGTACTTTGCAAAGCACTATTAAAAATTTGTCATTAATCCTTTAAGACTCAGTTCAAGTGTTACTCTTGGAACCTCCCATCCCATTTAGACAGTCCTTCCCCCATGCTCTAAGAATTCCTATTTTTGGCATGTATCTTAATGCACACAACATTGTATTGCTTTTCCCTTTTATTTATTTTTTCCTCCCGCATGCCCCACCCCCATGCTGTTCTGTATTCTCTCTCTTTCTCTTTCTTTATGCCATCCCCTCATTAGACAGATCCCTAAGAGTAAGGATTTTTAAGGGCTTTGTTGTGTTCTATTTGACTTTATATTCAAGAATTTAGCAAGAAGAAAAAGCCTGTCACTATAGCGCATATTGGGCTGAGGTCCTACGGTTGTCTGTCTGTTTTCAACACCCTCCCCTCACGCCAACCCCAACCTTTCCCTCTGCAGTAAGAGCCAGGAGAGCAAAGGCCACGTCCAGCATGCAGTTGCATCCAGTGCTGGCCTGAGGCCAGGAACATGACACATACAAAGCAAATGTTTGTGGAAACATGAAAAGGCAGGAACATCTTGAGTTCTTCCATTTATTTAACGCATCTTATTGAGTACATTATCTGTGCCTAGTCATGAGAAAAGTGCTGAAGATAGAGGAGTAAACAAAAACAAAAATTCCTGCTTTTTGGAGTTTATATGCTAGTAGTGAAGATGGACTATCAAAATCATCAATGAAGGCTGAAGTCTGTTAGTGTGGGAAAAGCTAGACCAGATGTTAGACCCGGTCCGCAGAGGGAGCCTTGCTGGGAAGCGGACTTCAGAGAAATGGTTTCAAAGAGGTGAGGGAGTGAGATATGTGGCTATCTTGGGGGAAGAGAATTCTGAGAGGTGGGAGAAAGTGCAGAATACTTGATAGATAAGGGAAGCCTTTGGAGGGTTTTAAACGGAAGAGTGAGATTATCTGATTTACGTTAAAACACATAAAGAAATGAAAATATAGAAATCAAAGTACATCGATTGTAAAATGCACAACAGCTGATTTTATTAAATACTCAGTTCTGTTGCTTCTGTATATTTTATTGATGCTGGACACGTGCAAAACAAAGGTTGCCTTTGTTGCAAATGAATATATTCACCAGATACATTCATCATATATTTGATGAATAAAGGAGCTAATGAACTTGAATGACAGGTTGCCAAGGGCGTGGTCTACCACGACTCATTGCCCAAGAGGCCTGTCTTTATGTGGGAATCAGGGCAACATATCTGGTTATTGGCATTAAGAGCTTCTCATTTTTGAGTATTTTTAAGAAGTAAGAGCTCCAAAACAGGATTTTCTGCATACTTTACCTAATGTTCTTGAATGGCAAGATCAATGCACATCCGGTTTGCTAAATATATCCACCAGCTCTTTCCCTGATGCAAATAACTTACAGGTTTTAATAAAATCCTTAAGTTCCTTGTTAAGACTTTATGTAAAATATAATCTTTTTGGAATTCGCAATTGTCCTCCAACTTTGACACCTTACATTTTTCTTAACCTAAATCCAGTTGGGAAAACAAGCCAAAAATAGGTAATTTTGAAATAGAAGCCAATGCATTTAAGCCAAGAGGTTTAGAAGACAATATGTGCTTCAGGCACTTGCTTTATGCCCACATGGCTTTTAAAATGTTGTTATCACCGTATTTCCAGAATTCTCCTGGGGGAGAAGATAGCTCTCAGTTCCAAGAAATATAGGTGCTTCTTGTTTTAACATAAGTAAAAGCACTCTGAAGTGAGAGCATGGAGAATGAATAGGAATTAGAATTTTTGTTTTAATAATGACAATCTGCTTAAAATATATGTGTTTTGTTTTTGTTGATTTTATTAGGATTAATGTGATGTTATTTAAAATCTTTGAATGATTTATTTTTAACAAAGCCGGATGCTGATGTTAGAGGGTTTTTAAAATAAACTTTTAATTTTGAGATAATTGCAGGCTTGCATAGAGTCGTGAGAAATATCCGGAGAGATCTCATGTACTCTTTACCCAGCTTCCTCCAATGGCAACATTTTGCAAAGCTACGGTACGAATCATAACCAGAATAGGGATATTAATACAGTAAGATACGGAGCAGCTCTCCCACAAGGATCCCTCATCTTTCCCTTTTCTAGCAGCATCCACTTCCCTCCCCACTTTCACATCTGTGACCCCTGGCAACCACTAATCTGTTCTCCATTTCTATGATTTTGCCATTTCGAGAATGTTATATAAATGGAACCATACATTATGTGACCCTTTGGGACTGGCTTTTTTCACTCAGCATAATTCTCTGGAGATTTATATAGGTTGTTGGTTGTACCAGTAGCTTGTTCCTTTTTACTGAGCGGTAGTGTTCCATAGTACAGCTGTACCAAAGTCTGTTTAACCATTCACCCATCGAAGGACATCTGATCTGATTCCAGTTTTGGGCTCTGACTAATACAGCTGCTATAAACATTCCAGTACAGGTTTTTGTGTGAACACAAGCTTTCATTTCTTTAGGATAAATACCCAGAGGTGCAATTGCTGGGTTGTATGGTAATGGAAGGTTCAGTTTAGTTATTGTTTTTGTTTTTGTTTTTCCCCAAGAAACCTCCGAGCTATTTTCCAGAGTGGCTGTACCATTTTACATTCCCACTAGTAATGTATGAATAATTGGTCATGTCATTATTTGTTTTTTTTTTTTAATTCTAGCCACCCTGTAAAGTGTGTAGTGATATCTCAATATTTAATTTGCATTTCCCTGATGGCATGGATGTTGAACATCTTTTCACACAGTTACTTGTCATCGATATGTCCTCTTCAGTGCAATGTCTCACCAAGACATTTGCCCATATTCTAATTGGAATATTTATTTATTCCTTCATTTTTACTGTTGAATTTTGAGAGTTCTTTATGTATTCTAGAGAGTATTCCTTTGCTGGCTATGTGGTTTATAAATGTTTTCTTACAGTCCATAGCTGGTTTTTTTTAAGCCCTCTTAATGTGGTCTCGTGCAGAGCAAAGTTTTTAATTTTGATGAAATCCCATTTATCAGTGTTTCCTTTAATGAATCTTGCTTTCCATTTCAAGTTTAAGAATTCTTAGCCCAACCCTAAGGCATGAAAACTCCTATTTTCTCCTATAAATTTTATAATTTCAGGTTTCACTTTAAGTCCATGATCTGCCTTGATCTATCTTAATTTTGTGTAAGGCATGAGGTTTAGGAAGTTCTTTTTTTAAATTTTATTTATTTATTTTTTTGCCTATGGATGAGGACTTACTCCAGCATCATTTATTGAAAAGGCTCTATTTCCCCCATTGAATTGCTCTGTGTCAAAAATGAGTGGCATATTTGTGTGGGTTTATTTCTGAGTTCTGCGTTCTGTTCCCCGGTCTGCGTGTCTATCCTTCTGCCAACAATCAAACATTGTTGATTGCTGTAACTGTAGAATAGATAGGAAACCAAGTAGACTGAATTTACTCTTCCTCTCCAAAATTGTTTTAGCTATTCTAGTTCCTTTTACCTTTTCATGTAAATTTTAGAATTGTCTTGTCTATATCTACAAAAATCTGTACATGTTTTGGTAGATTTATACCTAAGTACTTCTTTTTTGTGGTTGTTTTTGAGTGATGGTAAATGGTATAGCATTTGTGCTTGTTGAGGTCATGTGTTCTTTGCTAGTATATAAAAAAACAATTGATTTTCACGTGTTTGTCTTGTATCCCAGAGCCTTGTTAAACTCACTTACCAGTTTAGGAGTATTTTTGTTGATTCTTCTTTGGGATTTCCTGTTTAGACAATCATGTCAGCTCCACTTAGGGAGAGTTCTAGTTCTTCCTTTTCGGTCTTTATGCCTTTTACTTACTTTTATTGCCTGTTGCGCTGGCTAGAATGTCTAGTACTATTGTGTATAAGGACGGGAAGGTCTGACTTCCTTGCCCTATTCCTAATCTTAGAGAAAAGCATTCCGTCTTTATTAAGTGCAACATTAGCTGTTGGTTTTTTGTAGATGCTCTTTATCAAGATGAATAAGTTCCCCTGTATTTCTATACTCCAGAGAGGTTTGTTTATTTTAATGAACTGATGTTGAATTTTGCCAAATGATTTTTCTGCATCAGTTGATTTTCAACTATTACACCACCCTTGCCTCCTAGGAATGAACACCACTTGATCATGGTGTATAATTCCTTTATATATTGCTGAATTCTATATGCTAACATTTTGTTAAAATATTTTGTGTGTATAATCACAAGGGATATTAGTTTTTAGGTTTGTGTGTGTGTGTGTGTGCTGGTTTTGGTAACAGAGGAATACTTTCTCTGGTTTGGGCATCATAGATTTACCAGCTTCATAAAACAAAATGGGAAGTGTTCCCTTCTCTTCTCTTTTCCAGAAGAGATTGTGTAGAACATGTGTTAATTCATCCAGTGACGAATTAGAATTCTCCAGTGAAACCATCTGAACCTGGAGGTGTCTTTTTCCTTTGGAATTTTAAATTGTGAATTCAATGTCATTAATAGTTATACAGTATTTAAAGTATCTATTTCCAATTGGGTGAGTGGTGGTTGTTTGTGCTTTTCAAGGAATTGATTCATTTCATCCAAGTTGTTAAATTTATGTTTGTAAAGTTGTTCATATTATTTCCTTATCATCCTTTTGATGTTTTCAGGATCTGTGTTGATATCCCACATTTCATTCATGACATTGATAATTTGTGTCACCTCTCTCATTTTTTGTCAGTCGTCTTAGAGGTTTGAAAATTTTGTTGATTTTCTTAAATGAACTGGTTCTTGTTGCATTGATTTTGTCAGTTTTTCTGTTTTGAATGTCATTGATTTCTATTATCTTCCTTTTATTTTTTGCAGAGGAGGATTAGCCCTGATCTAACATATGTTGCCAATCTTCCTCTTTTTTTATGCTTGAGGAAGTTTAGCCCTGAGCCAACATCTGTGACAGTTTTCCTCCACTTTAGATGTGGGTCACTGCCACAGCATGGCTGACAAGTTGTGTAGGTCTGTGCCCAGGATCCGAACCTGCAAACCTGGGCCACAAACACGGAGCATGCAGAACTTAACTACCATGCCACAGGGCCAACCACTTTCTATTGTTATTGTTATTATTTTCTTCTTTCTATTTGCTTTGGATTTATTTTTCACTTCTTTTTCTTCTTAAGGTGCGAGTTTAAATTATTGATTTGAGACTTTTCTGCTTTTCTAATGTAAGCATTTAAGTGCTATAAATTTCTCAGCACTGTCTTAACTGTGTCCCACAAATTTTGATATGTTATATTTTCAATTTAATTCACTTCAATATATTCTTTATTTCTCTCAAGACTTCTTCTTTGATCCATGGATTATTTACAAGTGTATAGTTTGGTCTCTAAGCATTTGGAGATTTTCTTGTTATCTTTCTGTTATTGATTGTAGTCTGATTCCATTATAATCAAAAAATACACTGTGGGGGGCCAACCCTGTGGCCTAGTGGTTATGTTCAGCACACTAAGCTTCAGTGGCCTGGGTTTGGTTCCCGGGCATGGACCTATACCACTCATTGGCATCCATGCTGTGGCAGCGACCCACACACAAAATAGAGGAAGATTGCCAACAGATGTTACCTCAGGGTGAATCTCCCTCAGCAAAAACTGAAAAAAAAAAATACGCTATGTATGATTTCAAGTGCTCTAAGTTTGCTGAGGTTTGTTTTATGGACCAGAATAAATGGACCTTGGATGTTCCAAGAGCACTGGGAAAAAGTTTATTCTGCTATTGTTGGGTGGATGTTGTGTAAACATTCATTAGATACTATAACTTAATGGTGGTATACTATTCTTCCACATCCTTATTACTTTTCTGTATGGTTGTTCTATCAGATGTTGAAAGAAGGGTGTTGAAGTCGCACACAAAAATTATGGATTTGTCAATTTCTCCTTTCAATTCTGTCAGTTGCTTCACATAATTAGCAGCTTTATTGTTTGTTGCATACATATTTAGGATTGAATTGCCCTTTTTATCATTATATAATGTCCTGCTTTATCTTTGGTAATTTTCTTTCTTTGAAGTTTACTATGTCTGGTGTTAATATAGCCACTACTGCTTTTTTTGATTGTGGTTTGCATGATCTATCTGTTCCAATCCTTTAACTTTTAACCTGCCTATATCATTATATTTGAGGTGAGTTTCCTGTAGACAGTATATAGTTATGGCATCTTTTTCTAAATCCACCCTATCAGTCTCTTTTAATTGGTATATTTAGATCATTTACATTCAGTGTAATATTGATATATTATGGTTAAAGTTTCTATTTTATTTTTGATTTCTGTTAATTTTCTGTTTTTTGGCTTCTCTGTTTTCTTTTTCCTGCCTTCATTTGAGTTACTTGAATACTCTTTGGGATGCCATTTGATTTATTTACAGTGTTTTTGAATGCATGTGTTTGAATAGTTTTTTTAGTGGTTGTTCTAGGCATTACATTAGATATACATCATTTATCAGTTTGTTATTTCCCAAGTTCAAGCGAAATGTAGAAGGCTTACCTACGTTTATATCCTTTCGCCATTCCCTGATTATAATTGTCTTAGATATTTTCCTTACATTCATTTAGAACCTCTTCAGACAGTGTTATAAATTTTGCTTCAACTGTCATACATAATTTAGAAAACTGAAGAGGAGAAGGAAAATATACTTTACCTATATTTTATTTTTTCTGTTCTTTCTTCTTTATGTTCCAAGATTCCTTCTTTTATTGTTTTCTTTCTATTTAGAGAACTCACTCAGGGTAGTCTTTCGATGTAGGTTTACTGACAAGCATTTTCTTAGTTTTGCTTCATCTAAGAATGCCTTGATTGCCTCTTTATCCCTGAAGGACATTTTTGCTAGACATAAGTTTTGGGTTCAGCATTCTTTTTCTTCAGCACTTAAAACACATTTTATTACTTCTTTCTGGCCTCTTGGTTTCTGATAAGAAATCTGTCATTCAAATTATTTTTTTCTTCTAAAGGTAAGGGGCCCTTTCAATCTAATTGCTTTTAAGAGTTTTTATCTTTGTTTTTCAGAAGTTTGACTATGATGTATTTTGGTGTGGATTTCGTTGGGTTTACAATGCTTGGAGTCTGCTCAGCTTCAGCTTATGTCTCTTGCTAAATTTGGGAAGTTTTCAGCCATTATGTATTTCAACACTTTTTCTGTTCTGCCCTCCTTCTCTTCTCTTTCCAGGACTCCAGTGACGTGAATGTTACATCTTTTGTTATAGTCTCACAGATCCCTGAAGCTCTGTTCTTTTTTAAAAATCCCTTTCTCTTGTTCAAATTGAGTAATCTCTATTCTTTAGTTCACTGATTCTTTCTTTGTCTACTTGTTTCTGCTAAGATCATCCATTAAAGTTTTTTTTTTATTGTGGTTATTTTTCAATTCTAAAATATCCATTGAGTTCTCCTTTATATCTTCCACTTCTTTGCTTAGACTTTTTTTTTGTAATTTATTATTGAAACATATCAAGATGACTATTTAAAAATATGTGTCAAACAATGTTAACATCTCAGTCATATTGGTGTTGGTATCTATTGATTGTGTTTCTTCATTTAGTCTGAGATCTTCCTGTTTCTTGTTATGAGTGATTGAGTGATTTTCTTTTGAAACCTGAACATCTGAGGTATTATGTTATGAGACTCTGGATCTTTTGTAAGTCTTCTGTTTTAGCTGGTTTACTTTGACATTGCTCTGGCAGGAAAAGGATGAGTGTCACCTTGTTACTGTCGGGTGGGGTAGAAGTCCAGGTTCCCCACTTTTACTCCATTGACACCCAAGGCAGGGCGCTCTTCATTACTGCTGAGCAGGATTAGGAATTTAGCTCTCTATAAGGCCTCCACTGACACCACTAGGGGTGGGGAGGAAGTGTTGTCCTCAGTACCACTGGGAAGTGGTGAAAGTGCTGACTCTTTTACCAGGCCACAACCCAGCAAGGAGGGGAGAGGTACCTCATTACTGCCAGATGAGGGTGAAAATTCAGGTTCTCCATATGGTCTTCACTAATAGGGGTATTGCTTTCCCAATACTGCCTGGCAGTGATGGGGATCCTGGCTCATTACAACCTACTCATCCTTCCCTAACACCATGATGATGGGGGGATTGGGTACCTCATTACAGCTTGGCAGGCGTGGATGTGTAGTCTCCCACATGGCTTTTGTTAGCATGGATGGGGGAGGGTTTTTGCTGTAGATTTTTGGCTGGAGTAGAATGGTTACTGTCTAAAAGTTTTGTGTTTTGTTAAGCTATCCCTTTTCTGGTCCTGTTGCTAAAGAGAGCAGGCTTTTGTTAGGGGTTTTTTGTCTGTTCCCACTGGCATTTCCAAGTTGCCACCTTCTTCAGATCCAAAACTGGGATGTACGAGGTAAAAAGAAACCACAGGGAACTTACCTCCATGCTCTTCCTTAGGTCTTGATGTCCATAGCCAATTTTTCTTCCTCTCTCTACTTTTCGGATTCTTTTTTATATTTGTTTTATACGTGATCCACGGGATTTTAATTTTACTTAGATAAATTTGAAAAGTGCATCTATTACGTCTTCCCAGAGGCAAAAATTGAGATTTGTCTTTTAAAAAATTTTAACAGTTGAATCATTTGGAAAAATATAAATCTTTGTAATTCTATACATTAAGGTCATGTATAAAGTGAGGAATCTCATTTGACTGAGAAGATGAGATTGGGAGAATTAAGAACTGAGAGTTATGTTCTATGACTGGTAAGACAATAGATTATATAATCTATGGGAAGTCACCATTTAGAAACTTTGAAAATTGGGCGCCAATATTCATCTTGAAACTCTTCTATTATGTGGCTAATATGATACCCATATGCTCTTATTTCTGATACTCCATTTTATCTTTTATTATTATTTTGACTTTAGTATCTAGTATATCTCTGGAACATATGAGCTGCTCATAAAATGGTAATTAAATAATCTGAACTCCTTATTCTCTGATTAGACAGGTCCTGCCTCTGACTACAGGTTGCAAGTATTTGCCCTGGTTCAGTTTGTATGCTCGGTTTCTTTTGAAACATTTGTTCTCAAAGAGATCTGATATATTTTGATGGCTCCCAAGTGTTCATCACCAGTGCCAGCTTCTCTCCCATTTCTAGGCTTTCATTTGTAAGACATATACATTATGACAACACAGATGGATCTGGAGGATATTATGCTAAGTCACAGAAGGACAAATACTGCATAATTCCACTTACATGAGGTATCTAAAACAGTCAAACTCGGGGGCCGGCCCCGTGGCTGAGTGGTTAAGTTTGTGCACTCTGCTTCAGCGGCCCAGGGTTTTGCCAGTTCTAATCCTGGGCATGAACAAGGCTCTGCTCATCAAGCCATGCTGAGGTGGTATCCCACATGCCACAACTAAAAGGACCCACAACTAAAAATGCACAACTATGTACCAGGGGCTTTGGGAGAAAAAGGGGAAATAAAATATTTAAAAATAAATAAATAAAATAGTCAAACTCAAGAAGCAGAGGGTATAATAGTGGTTGCCAGATGGTGGGGGGTGGAGGAAATGAGGAGCTGTTCAATGAGTATAAAGTTGCAGTTATGTTAGATGAATAGATTCTAGAGATCTGCTGTACAACATAATGCCTATGGTTCACAGAACTGTATTGTGCCCTTGAAAATGTGTTGAGGGTAGGTCTCGTGTTAAGTGCTCTTACCACAATAAACAAACAAACAAAAACAAAACAAAAAAGGGCCATAAGGAAACTCTGGGAGGGGTTGGGTATGTCTATCACTTTGACTGTGGTGATGGGATCACAGGTTTTGCATATGTTCCAATTCATCAAATTGTATACATTAAATATGTGCAGTTATTTGTATATCAATTATACCTCAAAAAAGCTGTTAAAAAGACATATACATTAGATTTCTATCATCGTCTCCAAATATGCACATCTAAAACTTAACCAATCATCTCTTCATTAAAAGTAACATTTTTCTTTTCCTGATTCCAACTTTAATGTCAAAGATATCACCCTTATCCCTGTCATCAAGACTTAAATATCAGTCATACTTAATTCTCCTCTCTCCCTCACCCTTCATACTTCATTACCAACCAAGTTTTGCCAATTCTTTCTTCATGATGCTCTGTCATCTTTGCTTTTCCTTACCATTCTACTTCTGTCAATCAATGTAATCCAGGTCCCTACTCTTTTGTTCCTGCAATAATGTACTTGCCTAATTGGTCTTTCTGTCTTGTCGCTCTCTCTATCAATCCACCCACATAAAATTGCCATATGCATTTTATAAGCACAAAATTTTTTCATGTGATTTTCCTGATCATCATCGTTTAATGACTTGCTATTTCCCACAAGATGAAGTCCAACAGGCATTAACTTGGAATTCCAAGACCTTCTAAATATAGTTCCAATGCACCGTTCCTTGCTTTTCTATAAAACTTCTTAGACAAACATGCATATATACCTATAGTGGGAAGAGTTCTGGGAGACAGGAGAATTTGGCTTTTAAATACAACTCTGCCATTTACTATGAGACCTCGGACAAGTGACTTCATTTGGTGACTTCTTTTTCATCTGTCAAATCAAGGGCTATAACTAGAAAATCCCTAAGGCCAATTTTAGAGCTAACATTCTAAAAGAACATACAAATGATATATCGTTCACTTACTGTTTTAACTCCTTTCCCTCTAGAAAATCAAATTTCTTTCCCATATGAATATCCAATTTGCTTTTATTTCTTTTAGCCAGTGGATATGTGAGGCAAGGCCTGTTAGTGAGTTGTGGAAACAATTTCATGAGCAAAAATGTCATTTTTTAACTAACTAAAAAGTATAGAACAGAACAGCATAGAAATATCAGAGTTCATTAAATATATTAAAAATAAATAAATTTCATGATTTTTTTTCGTTCCAAATACACACACAATGGATGTGATATAAAATATGTTTCTTACCATGGGTCAATAAAGTTCAAAGTCACAGCTTTAAGCCATACACCACACATTCATAAATGCAATCTTTGAGCCGTAGCAACTCTGACAGGTCCACGAGATGCCAACACTAACCCTCCCTTTATCTATGCTTCCAGCTCAATAGCATTTGTTTCCTTCAACCTGGCCCTGACTCTTGGCTTCAGACCTGAGCTTTAATTATGTGTCTCTGGCACCCTTCGGTTTAATACCACGTGGAATCCTTCCCTGCTTCCTAGCTTCATTACTTTCTTGTATGGCCTATGATTACTGTCTTAGTTTTTGACATTCCACCTATCTCAATATAGCCTCTATCCTGATACAGCTCCCATTATATCTCAGACAGTTTAAAATGGATAAGGTAGAGCAAGTGAGGAGAGACAAGGGGGAGGATTCAGATAAAATGAAAAAGTAGAAGTTACCTTTTATTATTTTGGCTTTAAGTGCAAAGGGAAATAGAGAGTCAGCACCTATCTATGGCATTTGGAATCCATCCCCATTCAAATTTGTTAACTAGTTAGTTCCAGCCATGCATGGTATTTGTGCATAAGTGTGTGTGTGCTTGTGTGTGTTAAGTGTGTGTTGTTTCAACTTGAATTATCTTGTATGCTTTGTGAAGCCCAAGTGCACCAAATACCACCATTTCTTCTCTTCAGAGGCACTCGGAGAAGTCCTTTGGAAGTTCATCAGCATTTTTCTTCTTGTTTTTGAAGATGAAGTATTTTATTCCTGAGGGAGATAGCATTTCTCTGGGACTTCAGAGACAAAGACATATTTGTAATGAAATTTTGTGCATAAAAAAATAGGCCATTTTGTAGTAAAACTCCCCATAGGGCTTTTCATGCTGAGTTGAACTGTGAAGCTAATAAATTGAGGGATAATTAAAATTCCCCTGAAAAATGGGAGGCTGTCAGCTCTCACACAAGTGTATATTTACTTTGACTAACAACTATATACCATTGTCCCTCTGTTCTGTGAGGGGTTTGTTTTTGTTTTCGTTTCTTCTATCTCTGGTTTTGAAGACCATGTCTGAAGTAGATGTCAATTCCTGGAAAGTCTCTGGATGAAGAATTTAGGTGAAGAAAGCAGTCATATGGTCCCTCCCTATTCTATGCCCAAGGCTCCAATTTATGATCACTCATTATGCATTTGTATATATTTTATCATTTGGAATTTCAAGATTTGGGGCTTGCTGAATGCCCTTCTTATATCCAAGACAACTTATACACTTTTTCAATCATATTGTTAGAAACTTATATTTAGAAAGACCCAAATGATTTGCATCCTGTGAATCTTGGCAACTCAGCAGCCATTATAGGTTTTTCCTTTTATTTTTTTTTTTTGAGTAAGATTAGCCCTGAGCTAACTGCTGCCAATCCTCCTCTTTTTGGTGAGGAAGACTGGCCCTGAGCTAACATCCATGTCCATCTTCCTCTACTTTCTATGTGGGACACCTGCCACAGCATGGTCTGTCAAGCGGTGCCATGTCCGCACCCGGGATCTGAACCGGCGAACTCCGGGCCACCAAAGCGGAACTTGTGCACTTAACCGCTGTGCCACCAGGCTGGCCGCAGCAGCCATTATAGTTTTTAATGAAGCCAGTCCTGAGGATCTCTAACCTGTTCTTGCCTGAGGCTGTGTCCTACAATATTAATGTGTTAAACATCTTTCATAACATGTAGCGCACACATCCCTGCCGTAACTTGCACTGTGTACCTCCTTGGCCTTAAGTCACATGATCACACATAGCTTTTTACTGTCCAGCTGTCTCTTACTGGTTCTCCTGTTTCATGTCCTTTCCCACATGGGTGCCAATTGTCTCCTCTTCTTTCTGCTTAAAGGTCTGCTATTCCCCAAACTCTCCATGTTTTTTAAAATTGGGTTGTAGTATCATCATTTTTTTTCTGGAAATATTTTCTGACTATCCTCATACACACACTGTCCAAGAATTAGGTGCCCCACAGCTAGACAAAACTCATTTTGTTTCTGTATCTGCATAGTCTGGCAAATTGTAAGTACGTAATAAACATCTTTTAAATGATTTAATTTTAATAATGGTTATGGGAATGAATGAAATGGTGGGTGAATGTTCTGACTATAAAATTAGAAGCAAGTTATTGGTGAAGCTTTTCCTAAAATAATTAAATAACAAGTCATAACTCATAGCTACTGGGGAGTTCTGTGGATCTCAGTTGAGCTCCACCTCGCCGGTCCTTGGATCTTGATCCCGTGGAACCGAATGCACTCTTGGGACAGTGGCTTAATAAACAAAGCTTTCTGACAAACAGTAAACGCAAATCCTAATCCTAATCAAATCCTAATCATTCCAGGAACACCAACAGAATATTTTCCTGTTTTATATGCTTTAATTCAGTACTTTTCAAAGAATGGCCATAGACACTTGTGGCGGATCCCAAAGATTCTTTCACAGGATTCACAATGTCAAATTATTTTTAAAACAGTACTAAGACACCGTAATAACATAGTATATAATAATGATAATAATTTTAAAGTAATAATAAAAATAATAATAAGATTGAGTTTTTGTGTCAGGCATCTTACCAGATGCTTTAAGTATTTTCTCTCATTTAAGTTCACAGCAAATACATAAAGTCAGAACAACAGTCCTTTTTTTCGAATAGAAGAAGACACTGAGGTTCAGAGTTAAGTATAATGCCTCAGGTTACAGACTTAAAATATAGTGAAGGAGAAATTCAAATCCAGTGTATTTTAATCCACAGCCTATGCTTTCTCCCTACACTGCTTTACTGCTTCCTCAAAGTTTCATGGAGAAGAAAACCATGGTAACAGATTGTTAGTCATATGAGACTACAATATTGTTTCTGTGTAAGGTAAAGAAGCAAGAGTCAGCGGCGCTGTTGTGAAGACGGTCAAGGAATAATTGA
Organism: Equus quagga; assembly: GCF_021613505.1. NCBI lineage: Eukaryota > Metazoa > Chordata > Mammalia > Perissodactyla > Equidae > Equus > Equus quagga. The sequence continues at coordinate 41,291,432 of NC_060280.1, read as the reverse complement.
TGACAAAGATTTTGTCTGAGTTAGATGTTTAAAGGGTAACCAGGTTTCGCCAAGTGGAAAGAACAGAAGGTCATTCTAGGCACAGTGACTAGTCTGTAAAAAGGAATAAAAGTATTGACCCAGCAAAATACATTTGAAGAACTGCAAGGCATTCTGTCCTAATAAAGAGTCAAGGGCAGCAAACCAACAGCAGGAGATAAGTTTGGAGGGCAGACAGGAGCTAGACCACCTTGAATGCCTGGAGAAATGCTTAGTATTTGACTAGAAAGAAAGAGTAGGGGACAGTTCTTAATCGTAGATTTTTGTTAAACTCTTTATTTGGGAATAATTTTAGATGTACAGAAAAGTTGCAAGGATATAACAGATGGTTCCCACGTACCCTTCACCCAGCCTCCCTTAATATTAACATCTTACATATTCCTGGTACATTTGTCAAAAGTAATAAACTAACATTGGTTTAATATCATTAACTAAATTGCTGTCTTTATTTGGATCTCACCAGTTTTTGTACTAATGCCCTTTTTCTGATCCAGGATCCAATTCAGGTTATTATGTTGCTTTTAGTAGTGTTGATACCTCCAGTCTTTGACAATTTCTCAGTATTTCCTTGTTTTACCTGCCTTCCCATACTTTTGAAGAGTACTACTTACCCATGGATTTTTTTAAATTAAGCTCTTTATTTTGCGATAAATGTAAATTCACATGCAGTTGTAAAAGAATAACATAAACAAAACTGCTATATTCTTTACTCATTTTCCACCAACAGTAGTATCTTGCAAAACTGTAGTACAATATTACCACTAGAATATTGACATTGATATAGACAAGAAACAGGAGTTCTATCCCCACCAGGATCCCTCATGTTGCCTTTTTATAGCCGTATCCACTTCCCACCTGCTTTCTCTTCCTTGACCTCTGTCAATTACCAATCTATTCTCCACTTCTATAAATTTGTCCTTTCAAGAATGTTATACAACATATAATGTGGAACCATGCAGTGTATGACTTTGGAGAGTGATTTTTTTTTCACTCAGCAAAATTCTCTGGAGAGTTAGATAAATTGTACGTCTCAATAGTTTGTTCCTTCTTGTTACATAGTAGTATTCCATGGTGTAGATGTTCCATACTTTATTAAACATTCACTTATGGAAGGACATTTGTTGCTGATTATGATGATTAAAATTGCTATAAATATTTGTATACATATTTTTCTATAAACATGAGTTTCTATTTTCTAGGATAAATGTTCAGAAATGCAATTACTAGTTCATATGGTAGTGGAATGTTTATTTTTGTTAAGAAACTGCTCGACTGTTTCCAGAGTGGATGTATAATTTTAAATTCCCACTAGCAATATATGAATGATTGTCCTGTCATTTTTTACTTAGACATCTTGATAGTTGTGTAGCAATAACTCATTATGGTTTTAATTTGCATTTCCCTGGTAGCTAAGAGTATAACACCTTTCATCTTCATACACTTTTCAGTGACATATTTGCTCATATCTTTTGCCCATTTTCTAATTACATTATTTGTTTTTTGCTCTTGGGTTTTGAAAGTTCTATACATATTGTAGACACTAGTCCTTTGTCAAATATGCAAATAGTTGCTCCTGGTCTGCAGATTGTCTTTTCATTCCTTCACATGGGCTTTCACAAAACAAAAGCTTTGAATTTTGATGAAGTACTATTTATCAATTGTTCATTTTATGGATCATGCTTTTGGTGTTGAATTTAAGAACTCCTTGCATAGCCCTAGATGTCAAAGATTTTCTCTTGTGTTTTTGTATTTTTTCTTAAAGGTTTTATGTTTCACATTTAAGCTTGTTATCAACTTGAATTATTTTTCGTATCAGGCATGAGGTTTAGGTTGAAGTTCATTTTTTATGCCCCACTCCTCTAGCACCATTTGTTGAAAAGGCCATCCTTTCTCCATTGAATTGGGGCTTTGGCACTTTTGTCATGAATTTGTTGGCATATTTGTGTGAGTCTGTTTCTAAGTTTTCTGTTCCATTGATGTTTGTGCCTATCCCTCCACCAATACCGCTCTGTCTTGATTACTGTAGCTAAATAGTAGACCTTAATATCATTGGCCATAGACTTTTAAAAAGATAAATAAAAGCTATCTTTATTTTCTTCTTGTATTATATATTATGGATCCACCAAATGCAAATGGTTTTTCCTAACTCTAAATCTGGAAGTGAGACAATGAAGTATCATGGAAAGAGTTCTGGACACAAATCTAGGTCCATACTCTAGCTTCCTTATTTTCCTGCTCTGTGATTTTCACCATTTCCCTTAAACTACGTAAGTCTTTGTTTCCCATAAACATAGCTCACTAGGTTGTTGTGAGACTGAAATAAAATAAGATAAATTAAGAAAGCAGTTTTCCAACTCCACCCTTCTTTATATTCTTAAAAAATATCAGGCCCCAAAGAGCTTTCGTTTATGTGGTTTATGTTTATGGATATTCACCATATTAAGAATTAACAGAGAAATGTTTAAAAATATTTATAAATTTATTTTAAAACAATAGTGTAGCGATTATAGGTTAAATCAGTAACAGTTTTTATGAAAAATAATTTTATTTTCCAAAACAAAAATAATTATTGAAAAGAGTGGTATTTTTTTACATCTTTGCAAATCTTTTAAATGTTTGGCTTCCTCGCAGACATCTCAATTCTCATAGCTGCTTCAGCATTCGGTCTTTCCAATATGTTGTTTTGATTTGAGTATTTGAAGAAATTCTAGCGTTATGCAGTTACATAAATGGAAAAGAGAGAAGTATTTTAACAGTCTTTTCAGATAATTATGGATATTCCTCATTGATTCTATAATGAAAGTACATGAGTGGCATCTTCTAAATGGTTACTTGCAATATAGCATCTGATAGGCATATTGATGAAATTTTGTGCTGTTTTTCATTAAAATCCATTGGCCAATTTTGTACTTTGACTCTTTCACTCTGTGTGATTTTGTAACTCCATCCATTGGTCATTCGGAAAATATTGGTTCACTGAGTTATGAAGATCTTCCAAATGTTGGCACTTTTTGTTTTTTGGTGAGGAAGATTGCCTCTGAGCTAATATCTTTTGTGAATCTTCCTCTTTTTTTTTTTTCCTTGAAGAAGATTAGCCCTGAACTAACATCTGTGCCAATCTTCCTCTATTTTGTATGTGGGTTACCACCACAGCATGGCTTGATGAATGGCGCCTGGGATCTGAATCCCGCAAACCTGGGCTGCCGAAGCAGAGCACCAGACCTAACCACCACGCCACAGGGCCAGACCCTAAATGTTGATGCATTTTATTATATACTTTCAAAATACCTCACTTGTTAGTATTATCATTGATCTCATTAGAATAGTCTTTAAGTATTGAGAAACTGTTAAATTTGTGGTGTGAATAAATGTTTTCCAAAATTCTTTTTTCCCCTTTTAATCTCAAGTTTTATCGGTGGCATAAAATATAGTCCGTCATTTTCTTTGAATTGATAGAGTCAATCATTAAATTTGGAGAAAATATCCACTAAATACCCAAGCCTAAAGAACTGTCATTTGTCTGTTGGTCATTCTTTGGGTTAAAGTTGCACTCCCATGAAGAAAGTGGCTGGTTCGTCTCCTGATTCAGGCTCACATGTGCTGTTCCTCAAGACACCCGCCCTACTTTGGCATGAAGCAAAAGTGCTCTAGGACAACCTGCTGTTTCATCACACGCAACTCTCAAAAGATGTGTATTAAAAAGAAGAGCTGAGGGGCTGGCCCCGTGGCCGAGTGGTTAAGTTCGCGCGCTCCGCTGCAGGTGGCCCAGTGTTTCGTTGGTTCGAATCCTGGGCGCGGACATGGCACTGCTCATCAAGCCACGCTGAGGCAGCATCCCACATGCCACAACTAGAAGGACTCACAACAAAGAATATACAACTATGTACCGGGGGGCTTTGGGGAGAAAAAGGAAAAAAATAAAATCTTTAAAAAAAAAAAATAAAAAGAAGAGCTGATATTAGGAAAACTACAATTTTCTTCTTAGTTTTCACTACAAGTGTGTGGTGGTGAAAAAACAAACCTTTACAGTTTGGTACTCCTGTCTTGATTCATATTAACGCACCAGCAGTTTTATGAACCATTGGTTTTGCACCATCAGTGAAAGTGTCCATACCGTGGAAAAAGACAAATGATATCTTAAAAATACTATGAAAATGATTTTGACATTGTGGATCCTCTGAAAGGATCTTTGGGACGCCCCAGGTGTCCATGGCCACTCTTTGAAAATTGCTGAATTAAAGAATTACACAAAACAGGGAAATACTCTGTTGGTGTTCCTAGTATGATTAGGATATGATTAAGATTAGGATTTGAATTCACTTTATATTAGAAGGCTGTGTTTGTTAAACCTTTGTCTCAAGCGTGCGTTAGGCTCCATGGGATCAAGATCCAAGGACCAATGAGGTGGGGCTTGACTGAGACCCACAGAATTCTCCTGTTAAAATGAGCTATAGGTTTAAGTATCTTAATTGTTTTAGAGAATTGCCTTAGTTTATACTCTGAATATTCACCGATCATTTTATCTACTCCCTGAATCATTATTTAAAGTGAAATAATTTAAAGGAAATGTATTATGTACCTACAATCTGCCGGAATCTGGGAATATAAGTAAGCACAATGAGTGCTGTGTAACTGTGGTGGCATGAGGTAGGGCACCTAACCTTTGAGAGTTGTGGGCGTGTGGATAGTCAGAAAAAAGTTGCCAGAAAAATGATGACACTGCAGCCAGGTCTTAAAAAACACATTGAGACTGAGAGAGTTGGGGGTGAGAATGAGATAGCAGGCCTTCCTTCTGAGAGTGCCATTATGACTCTGTGTATTTAATCCCTAGACTGGGCCTGATGTCAAAAGCAGAGTGCTCAATAATTGAGTAAATTGTACTGACTAAAATTGGATACCAGATTTTAAGTCACAAATAATAGTGCAATTAGAAAGAAGATGCGTCAACTTATTAAAATGGCAATTTAACAAAATCTTAGACGTAAACATAAAATTTCCTTTTCTTGATATTATCAGGCAGTTGTTCTTAGAAATCGAAGAAATGAAGTGGAAGCTTTCTTTGGGATGCTACGCCCTGGAAAATAAAAGTGCCTAAAATCTCTCTGGGTTTCGCCACCGTACTGCAAGTCAAATCATAGCCTTCCTTTCTCTGGTGTTTGTAATTAACCAGCTAAGTATTATGTAGATTTCAAATGCTTTAGATTAAAGGTACATCAGTCTTTCAAGTATAAAGTGAACTTCATTTAGCCAGGTTTTAAAATTTTCATTTGTTTGTTTAAATTTAGGGAAGTAACTCTCTTATAGTTGAGAGAATACAGATATAGCTAATTAGTTGCACAGTATACATATAGTTGCTATGCACATGGAAGCTTTAGGTGCTAAATAAGATAAATTGGGAAAACAACCAAGGGGGAAATAGAGTTTTATTTGCGTGTGAATTTAAAGTAGCAGGAGAATTGCTGTGAGGAAGAAAAGTTTATAGTGAATTAATCCAAAAGTTATGATGCTCACATTGCAAAGACTTGTCTGTGAGTAATTATAGCATATGCTTCAAAATGTAAACGTGGATGCCTTGCAAAAGAAAAATTGAAAAATCAGGCTATATCATGATTGTGAGGGTTAGATAAACTTCTCTGGAAGAGAGAAGTCAGCAGAAAAAGATACAGGAGAAGTCAGTCCTTTGACTCAAACTAAAACAATGTGGATTAACATGGACTCCACTATAGATTATTCATTCGTTCAGTACATATTTATTGAGTACTTACTGGGTGCTAGGAATTATTGAAGAAATAGAACAGCAAATAAGGTGGATTCAGTCTCTAGCCTCAGGGTCCTTCCCCTGTTGGTTCAGGAATCTTTGCTTTTCCAAATTGCCCCAGAATTATTTAAACTTAAATACTGAAAACCAACTACTTAAAAACCAACCGACTGTACTACTAGCCTTGTCTCATTTGTTTTCAAACTCTTTTGCTCACATATACCTTAAAAAAAATCATATATACACACAATATATACATCTACACTTTTGTATATTTTTGTGTTATCTAACATGTTTAATTATAAGTTTGACTACTTACAAGGATGTAATGTCTGTTATATTATATTTACATTTTAAAATAAACCATAACTTCATTGATTTAAATGTAACCAGTGAAATCTAAAAACTATGGTGACTTGATACTCAGGATTGAGCCATTTAAAAATACAAGTGCAGGGGTCTGGCCCGATAGCCTAGTGGTTAAAGTTCCGTGTGCTCCGCTTTGGCAGCCCAGGCTCGTGGGTTCAGATCCAGGTGTGGACCTACTCCACTCATTTGGCCATGCGTGGAGGCATCCCACACACAAAACATGGAGGAAGATTGGCACAGATGTTAGCTCAGGGTGAATCTTCCTCACCAAAAAAAAAAAATGCAAGTCCAAATTTTCATGAACAGTCATAAAATTAACATTATTCTCATTTCCTCTTGAATTTATATTTCCATTCTATTTCCTTCACAAAATTTTATACTAATATATTTTTTAATCTTTTTATGTCTCTAAAACAAAAAATGCAGATAAATTGCGCATGTATATAAATATATATATATGTTTTTGGTTCTTTTTTTTTGAGGAAGATTAGCCCTGAGCTAACATCTGCTGCCAATCCTCTTCTTTTTGCTGAGGAAGCCTGGCCTGAGCTAACATCCATGCCCATCTTCCTCTTCTTTATATGTGGGACACCTACCATAGCATGGCGTGCCAACGGTGTCGTGTCCGCACCTGTGATCTGAAATGGTGAACCCTGGGCTGCCAAAGCGAAACATGTGAACTTAATTGCTGTGCCACTGGGCCGGCCCCCTATATATATGTTTTTTTTTCCTGTGATTAAAAAATTATCCTGGATTGAGATATTGTCATGAATATTTTAGCATTAAATTATCAAAACATAAAAAATGTGTTATAAATTATGAAAGATTATTATACATATAAAATAATAATTTATTGAAAATGCCAAGTTTTTATGAGACAGATGAAGCTCTTTTTCTCTATTATTCATGAACCCATGGCTAAATATTGCCTAAGATTAGAATTGAGATATTAGCAAAAATTTATCTATCACTTTTTTCTATTTTTCATTTTTATAAATGAATGGGCTGTGAAATGCTGTTTACATAAATAAAGAGATGTGCTAGAAAATGTTCTGTATTCCAATCATGCTAAATTCTTTGATCCTTCTGGATTATTTGCCAAAAGTCACATGATGAATTTAAGAAAGTAATTTTAATGACCAACTGACCACCTGATAAATCCTCCTTCAATTTTGGTAAAAACAAAGAACTATAACGCATTTGACTTGCAAAACTATTGGTTACCCAACACCAACACCAAACTAAGCTTTTGAAATGCCGCTTTGTCTGCTTTCTCCAAGGTTTTTACACCTTGGAGCAATACATTCTGGTAAATTTAGGAAAGAAAATGCTATTTATCTTCCATTGGAGGAGGAGAAGGGAGAATAAGAAACCAGCATGGTTGATCAATATCGGAATCTAGCTCGGGTTCAAACTTCATTTGGCCTCCTAGTTGCCAGTTTCTCCGCTAGATGCTTTACCTGCCTGATCTCATTGAACTTGCATATCCATCTGTGATATAGGAAATTATCCTAATTCTACAGATGAAGAAGGTGAGGCCTGCAGAAGGTAACTGCTTGTCACAAATTAAAGGCAGAGCTCAGGTTGGAGCTCTTTTCCCTTAAACATGTTGCCAGTTACCACTTTCAATTCTTTAATCTTATGATATGAACCCAGTATGTGTATGGTGGGGCAGTGGCTTGAGAAAGTGTTTGGTTCTACACTCTGTTTGAGAGCAATAAATGTCTAAATCGCTCAGAATAAATGACCGTCTCGCCTTGATTTGTAGGTTGGATAACAATCCTTTGATAATGTATTCCAGTGTAATGTCTGTAAATGGCCAAAAAATTGCTATTAACCAGAATAACCTCTCATATGAAATCCATGCCATTTTTAAAATTCAACTTTAAGGTATACTGATTCATTACTATTTCAAGATGGACAGTTTAGAGTCTAGGATTTGTAATCACATAGACTTACACATGTTGATGCTCTATTGAATATATCAGACACGGACAAGTTACCTAATCTCTCTGAGTCTTAGTTTCCTCATCTGTAAAATGCAGCTAATAATAAAATTCATATAAATTTTTAATGAGAGGACATATGCAAAATGTTAACAAAATGAATGGCATGGAACAAACCCCTGCATGTAGTGACAAGGAGTCAAGAGCTCATTGGCACTGACAGGAGATGAGGTTGAAAAGGCAGCAGGAGCTGGGCCACAGAGCACTGTACACCTAGATAAGAGCATAACCTTTGAGTAGAGGATATGTAAGGAACAGTTTCTAGTCATAAATATTTTTTTACCTTTTTTATTTGGGAATAATTTTAGATTTATAGAACAGTTGCAAATATAATGCAAATACTTGTACACCCTTTACCTGGTTTCCCCTAATATTAATATCTTATATAACCATGGTACATTTGCCAAAACAATGAGGACGCAATACTATTAACTAAACTACTACTGGTCATATCAAATTATAATGTAAGAATTACTAAAGGCAAGAATCCTTTTATCTTATCAACATAACTTTTGGGAATGTGTTTCTTAGATCTTCATTTGTTACCAACATCAGGGAGCCATTTAAATTCAGTATGTAGTACTTTTCTACCCTACTTAATGCTCAGAAAACAAATTCAGTAAGGACCCTCTTAATTAATTAAATTAATTTTGTAACTATGTGTGGTGATGTTAACTAGACTTATTGTCGTGATCATTTCATAGTGTATACCTTTACTGAATCATTATGTTGTACACCTGAAACTAACATAATGTTATACGTCAACTATATCTTATTAAAAAATTGTCTAAATATAATTTGTTTTGTTAACTAATGAGAATGTATTTACCTAAATTTAAATCTTCATCTTTACCCATTACAATCAAGAGTGGGTAATTGAGATATTATATTTGTCACGAATGTTTCCAATGTTTTTGTGTTTTTTTTCAAATATAAAACTAGGAGGTACCTAACAAAATGTACACTGAAGATTTAGTCAGTAGATATAGCAATAGGTATGTGGGATTCAAACTTCTGCACAGGAACAGCCTCTCTCTATTTACCTCCCAACAATCATATCTCCACAATATCCCAAATCTCTTTACCTAACATTTAAAATTTCGTAGTCCTTTCTTGACCAAATCACCCATGCGATAGAATATTTTTGATTTCTGAGCTTTTTGCCATGGTCAGGCCAATATGGACTTCACACTAAGAGGTTGGGAATTAGGAAGAACCATGACCAAACCACAGCTGCATTAGAAAATATGTTCATGTCTGTTACAGGCCTCCATGTGTCTGCTCAGTTACCCATTGATTTCAGCCCAAATCTCTATCACGAAGTGACTTCTGCAACAAAAAGGAATTTAAAATGCTCCTTTCTACTGCAGTGCAAGAGAACAGCAGACAGGAATACACAGAAACGTCAGATTCAGATTAAAATCTCAATCTTTTCATCGCAGAAAGTGTATTTCTTACCTGCTGTGATCATTTACTCAGAGCAAGTCTCAACTTCTTTCACATGACATCACTTTGGATATTCAAAGCCTTCATATCTAACAGCAAGGTAGATAATATCCTTGAAATTTAAACTTGTGCATTCTGAGTGGAACTTAATTTTAAAAGATTGGGCCTAGCTTTTTAAATACGTTAGCTATCAGTAATTATCAGACGTTTGGAAGCGTCTTATGGTGAAACCATCTGGGATGAATTTCTCTGATTCATTTAAAATGTCCTTTCATTTAGATAGTCTTTTGAATATTTTCAAATGAGTCTATTATTTTAAAACACAGTTTTGCTGGCATCTCATTCTGTGCACGCCAGAAGTAGTTTTTCATTCAATCTATAAGAAAATTAGAACTGAGAGGTTCTGCCCCAACATTGACTAATTTACTAGAAATGAAATTATTCATTTATTCTCTTTCTAAGCAGGATTATTAAGGGAAAATATGCTAAGCTTAGAGGAAAAATCAGCATAGCTAAGTATTTTTATTGTATTTATAGGAAAATTTTAGTGGGAATAAGTCTTCCTTGGCAGTCTAAAAGAACTTCCATTTTTATTTTCAAAAAAAAAGTTTTATATGTGTTTGGATCTACTGCTGAATTGCACTGGTGCAACATAAAACTTATTCTGGATGCTTAATTCAGCAAACAGTTATTGAATGTTGCTTCTATGTATAATCGAGTGCTACTAAACATAAGGAACACGATGTTGAAAAACAGTGTCATCAACTTCCTCACAAATCTATTGTGGATGAAATTTACATAATAACGCTATTATTGACTCATTTGGGGCCAAGCCCTGTGTTCAGCGTTTGGATCTTTAAATGTATTCCTTACAACAAACCTATTTATTAGATATTATTATCTCCACTCACTAGATAGAGAAGTAGAGTCTTTGGAAAATAAGGTTCAGTCTACCAAAGTCCTACTTAAAATTAAAAAAAGAATAAAGTTTAAGAAAGGAAGCGAAATAGCAGATTCACAAGATTTGTAAGACTAAAGCACATTTCACCAAGAGTTTAGAGCTTATTATTCAAGATATTTTGAGAATTCTGAGAAGGAAACATTAATAAGACAATAATAAAGTTTAAATAAATCTCATATCTTTTTCTAATAGAAAGTTTAGAAACACAAAGTTATGAGACTCTGCAGGTACAATGAATCTGGATTTTAGCAAGGCATTTAACAAGGTATAATATTCTCACATCTAAGATGCCAAAATGCGAGATGGAAGATTCAGGTCGACTCATAACTTGTTTGCTCACGGTAAGAAACATGTAGATTCCATAGTAGTTAGGAGTTTGGGTTCTGCATTCAGGTTCGTAATTGCTCTCCTCACCGTGTCTCAGTTTCTTTGTAAAATCATGATAGTACTGGCTTTATTGAAGAGGTGTAGCACATTTGTCCTGGATTGCTAAGAATCAATACTTGTGAGATATTATTTTAGATTAAATAATTAAGACAACCTGGAAGTTATTATCTAGTGATGTATCATTAAGTCTAATCTCAGCCGTGTCCTGCAGGATACTTGCATTATTGATTTAGATATTGGCAGAAATAGAATATTGATGAAATTTGAAAAGATTCAAATTTGAGAGATCTTGTCATTTAAGAATATTGGACATAATAATAACAGTAACAGTCAAAGTGTAATATGCCTTTTGTTGAGCTTTTATTATATGTCAAATACTTCTTATATATTATATGTAATCATCACAATAACCCAGAAGGGTAAGCATGATTGTCTTCCTTTTACATATGAAGGTCTTGAGGCACAGAGAGGTCAAGGAACTGATCTTCAGTCACACAGCCAGTTTGTAGCAGTTCTGGGGAACAAAAGCAGGTCTGTCTTACACTAAAGCTCAAATCTGTCTGTTACTTTCTGCTCTAGTGAGATGACATTTCAAAGAGATAAAAAATGTACTTCAGGGTAAAACATACTATCTTTGAACATGGATAGAACAAGGTATCTGTGGCTTTTTAAAGCTCTCCTTAAAAAAATCATAAAGACTTCAACTTACTGTAAATTAAACCTAAATCAATAATACGGTGGTATTTTCATGGTAACCACTGTAGGTTCTAGGAGTGATGGTAGATGTGCTCTGTAAGGGATCTATCTACCTTAGGGCTGGATGCATGGGAGACGATTAATAAACGGTGGTGATGAGGATGCTTTACACTGAGCAGCCCACCCCAGTAGAATTGCATTCCATTTGGGATTCAGGGGCTCTCATTTAAGAAGGACCCAAACAAACTGGTAAATGTCTCAGGGAAGAGTGACTAGATAGGTCTCGATACTATGCCACTTAAGGCAGCTTTGAGGGAACTATAGATATTTGGCTTAAAGAATTGATGAATGGGTGTCATGATTGTGTCCACAGAGCTGCAAGAGAGGCTGACTCCCAAACATAGGCTAACTCCAGTTTCAGATTAGAAAGAAAAATTGAGGAATTGGGATAAACTATCTCATGAGGTACTGAGCTTCTCGTTACTGGAAATATTCAAGCAGATATCAGATGACTGTCAGTAATAAAAGAGAAGGTTGAGAGTAAATAAGCGTTGGAGACATGGCCCTACTTCATGTTACTTTCCTTCTTGGAAATGTATATACATTTATATACAATATTTATATTATACACGCACACATATACTCACACGTGTATACATGCCCGTATGAGAAGTATGTATGGAATTTATTTATAGTATTTGACCAGCTTAAGGTTATAGGGGAATGCAATAAATTAGCAAAATGTAAATTTTATACAGCAATCCTTTCTATATCTTTAAAATTAAAAGATATTCTCTTTGATTTCCTGGTAAACCTCTTATATCATTTGAAAACCTCAGCTGGCACAACAATAACCTAATACTGTGAAGTTTACGTAAGTTATATAAAAACGTGAATTCATTCATCATTGGAACAAGAGTCAACGCATACTATAGGCAGTGGCTATGAATATGAGTCTTGTAAAACACAAAAATAATTTTAGGAAAACTCCTAGATGTCATTTGGTGAGTGTAATACCCTTGGGTCTAACAGTGTTGAATCAAAATTAAGTTATTCTTCAAAGAGACAGAGCGTGAGAATAATTGTAATCTGTCCCTGCTTTCAGCAATGGCCGGCTTCACCTTTTCAGCCTTTGAGCATTTTCCTAACATGTCTCTACTCATGGCTCCTCAAAGCAATATAAAAGTCTTTGGGAGGGGGCATGTGAAGGCAAACAGCTACTGAGTTAGGATCAGCTGTGTTTAACTTTCCCTTTAGCACTAACTCCCTTACCTCATAGAAATCTGGACCTTTCAAACCATTAGATCTAGAATCAGCCAGTTCCTCCAGATGTTTGGTGTCTTTTCTGATGTGACCCCTTGCAGGCTTATGCTTGGGATCTTTGCCAGAACTACATTCCTTAGCCGGCCTCCCATCTTGGCTTCTCCTTAACAGTTCCCCAGACTACCATAGCAAAAGCCCTGTACTAGCCACGATCCTTTTACCATCTTTAACTCAAGCTGTGGTCATCTCTTGTGGTTTTCACTCAATTGTGGGACTTTTCAGAGAAGCAGTATTTAGGCATAAACTATTAGGATCTTTAAGGAGGTAAGGATGATGAAGCATGGAATGAGATTCCTGTAATGTAATAACGCTCGAGTATTGCAGAATCTGAATGATCATCTGACAAGAATAAAGCAGAAAATGAGACAACCTACAAATTCTCTTTCAACTTCAAAATACCAAAATAGCATGATGTTTCCAGCACTACCATTCCTTCCTGGCCCAGTTCAACTGTTCTCCTGTGACTGTTCCTTGTTAGACACCAGGAAGTCAAGGTGGGTGGCTCAAAAGACAGTTCACTCAGTACCTGGTGATGTGCTGATTTATCCCGGCATTGTATTGAGCGCCATAAATGTGTTAATTAACGTATCAGAGCATTGCTTCCGTTTTGTGGGGTGTTTTGCGTAATGAATGGTTTTCGTTTGATGATAGTACTAGGCAAAAGGCTTGTAACCTTATTTGGCTAATTTCTCAGGGATAAGAGTTTCAAATACACCTTTAGGGAACTAACTAGGCTAAGGTTGAGATGTTATTGCAATCATTTTTCACTATGTTTATCAAAGGTCCATTTCACTAGAAAGGAACAGTATGTTAGAGCTGTGTATGGAGTTCATCGCAGCCCAGGGCTTTTATGTAAGTTAATGAAACTGAAGCACAGAGAAGCTCAAAGTCACACTGCAGAGGTAGAATTGGAAAGTAAATTTTTCATTTAAATTTTAAATTTATGGCTCTAGTGTTCTGGAATTAATTGAATACCCATATTACCTATTTCATGAAATCCGTTTTAACTGGTGAAATCCCGTCTCTCAATCCTTGGAAGGACTTGCACATTAATTGAGGAGTCAATGTGCTATTTGGGGCTGGATGACCTATTTTTTTTAAATAGTGATTGATTAATTTACTCTATGATTTGATAAGTCACAGGCATTTTTTGAACCACTATTTTATATCAAGTTTAGTAGAGTTATTTCCAGACATTAAATCACTCAGAATAGGGTCATTTTTTGAGGCAATTGATGTGAAAAGTAAAGAATGAAAGCAGCAGGAGAGGGAAAGTCTTACAGATTGCTTCTTCAAGAAATAGCCAAAACAGAGAAAGTTTTAAGAGTTAGCCTATTATCCTGACCACCTCATAGAAAACCAGTTGCTGAGAGACTGTGTTAATTTTCCATTGCTGTGTAACAAATAACCCCAGATCTCAGCAACTTAAAACAACCAACATTTATTTTGCTACAGTTTCTCTAGGTCAGGAATCTGGGAGCAGCTTGGCTGGGTGGCTCTGGCCCAAGGGTCTCTCATGAGTCGCATATAAAGGCTTAGCTAGGGGAGCAGTCTCTCCCAAGCTCACTCATGCATTTGTTGGCAGGCCTCAGTTCCTCAATGCCTGATGGCTGGAGATTTCAGTGCCCCTCCACATGGGCCTCTCCACAGGCTACCTGAATGTCTTCACAACATGTCAGCTGGTCTCCAGGAGACATATTTTACCCAAGATGGAGGCCTCAGCCTTTTATATCCTAATTATGGATGTAACAGATCATCACTTCTACTGTGTTCTATTCATTAGATATGAGTCAATCAACCCAGCCAACAGTCAAGCGGAGAGTAACTTAGCTCCATTTATTGAAGGAAGGCATATCCGAGAATTTATTGATGTAATTTTAAAACCATCACCTGGGCATCTTCAGGGAGAAACATTTGTTGACCACTATGGCTTAGTGCAGCTAATTGCAGCTTTGGGAGAAAGAATCTGGTGTACAAGAAAGAGCACTGCTTAGGAGAGTGAGAAGACATAATTTCTTGTTCTGGTACTAATTCAGTGTGCATTCTAAATTCATGCTTCTCAAACTTTAGTGTGGACAAAAATTACCTTGAAGGATTGGTAAAGCATGGATTTCCAGGTCCCATGCCAGACATTCTAATTTAGTGAGTCTCAAATAAGACTAGAGAGACTGAATTTATAAGAAGGCCTCAGGTCATGCCGACACTGCCAGTCTTTGACCAACTTGAAATCTCAAGACTCTAATTGAGCTATCTTCCTCAAAATATGGCCCGTGGGGTAGCAACATCAGCATCACCTGGGAGCTTGTTAGAAATGTGAACTCCTAGGCCCCAGCCCAGATCTACTGAATCAGAAACAGCAGTTGAACATTATCCCCAAGTGATTCATATCAGCATGAAAGTTTGACAAGTACCACGATCTAGAAGGTGTTGCTTACCCTATGAGGACCTCAGTTTTCACAGCTGTTAAAATGGCGGTGTTCATCTCATTTTGATTCCAACATGCTGTGGGATGAACAATTAAGATTTGAAGCCAGACATCTAGGAGTGAATTGTGCTTCTGCTGGCCTTAGTTTCTGCATGGATAAAATAGGGATCATAATAGTGTCCTCCCTTGGTTAAGGTAAGAATGAAATAATGTTATGAATATAATGTGCCCAGCTTCTATCTGAACAGAGAGCTACAGTCTGATGGTTTTACACTTTTACATGAATATTCAGGTTGCAGCTAGCACAGAACTGTTTGTGAAATTGCTTGTTATGTTGGTTCCACCTATTTGATTAGTTAATTTGGTAAATTTAATGATGCTTTAAGTGAAATGATTCCAGTTAATGATTATTGATTTGAACCTCAAGAAGAAGGAAATAAAATTGATTCCTAGGTAATTACAACTTAAAATACATTGAGTATGTACAGATGCTGACTGATTAAAGGTAATGAATATTTAAAAAACTGACATAAAATTGGGACCAAATTGGGAGGCAGATTGTGACTCAGAAAGTAATTAAAACAAAAATGGGAGGTGACTGACCAAAAATTCATTTGGTTTGCCTGTCAGGTAGGGTGTTCTTCACTACGGGAAGTGTTCAAGCTGAGGTTAGACACTCTGAGAATGTATATGGTAGAGGGGTTTCTGTTGTGACAGGAAGTTAAAATATATGATTTCCAAGGTCCTTGAAATTATTCCATTTTCATGACATCTGTGCTTCTCTCTCCTCTTTCCGCTCTTTTCCCTCACACCCAGGGAAGTCCATATTTTGGTATGTAACTATTGTTCTCATCTGAGTCATTGATGAGTCCCCATCAAAGGACATAGCAGGTTTTATTGTTGATTAGTTGAGTACATTATTAGGTGTCATTCAGACCAGAGTTAAAATTGAAGCTTTGCCGCTTACAAGCTATGAAACTAGGGCAAGTTATTATACACCTGTGAGCACCAGTTTCCTCATCTGTACTTGGGCTTAAGAATAGTACTTGAGTCAAAGGACACTGTGAAGGTCACATAAAATAAGCCATTTGAGGGATTTAACAAAGTTTGTCACACGGTAAATTTCAATGAATGTTAGCTGTTCTTATCTAAATATTTATCTAGGACATACATTTCTTATCAACTTTCAGAACACTCAATTGTCTTACTGGTCATGGTAAGGAAAACATATGCCAAACATTACAAACTAAGCCTTTTCCTATGTTACACTCTGATTCTGTCGCATTCACTATGGTATCATTTTTCTGTGTCCTAAGTTAATGTAGCCAGGTACCCAGAAATAAAAATTCACACTTACAAGAATCTACATATTTATTTCCAGTGATGGGTTTTATTTAATTTGGAGATTTTTGAGTTAGTTTGCCATAGGATTGACTCAAGCAAACTTGCTAAACTCTTGAAGGATGATGCATGCCTTTTTTTCTCAAGCCGCATCCTCATTCCTGCTCCCACAGAATACTGCTGTTTTTCTATTTTTCTCATATACCATTGTTCCAACTCATGTATTTCACAACCAAATCTGTGATCAAGTGTTACATCCTCTCCTCTTATTCAATCCTAAAATCACTTAAATTTCCTTTTGGAGTTTATATAACTCCTTCTTCACATGATTTTCAACTGACATTTTATTGGCAAATACCATCAAGGGTTTCCAAATTTTAGACCCAAGGCCTCTTTTTGATCCTTAACCTACTGAACATCCTTCTCCCATTTGATTGGTTAAGAATCCGTAAACTCTTCCTCTTGTGGCATTCATGCCCTCTTTCTGTTTCCGTGTGCATTCCTTTGTTCAAGGAACAATGGCCAGCTCTATCTCTAAACCGAGACCAATAACTTAAACTTTCTTGCTTCTGCTTCCTCACTTATGAAACTGAGATGGTGACACTAACAGGTACAGTATATAGAGGAGCTGTACGGAATAGTGTCATGGTGCTTTGCATGTAGTAGTAAACGGTGCCTCTTGTTATTATTTCCTCATAATTTCTGTTTCCCTTCTTTACCTGCCCTCTGAGTGTGTGAATCTTCACAGTTTTATTCGTAGTTTTTTTCCTTTACACTTTTCATGGTTTCTTTATCTTGTCTATTCGCAAGATTCAGCTGTCACTTATATGCGGAAGAATGTCAAATTTATGTCTCATGTTCTAACTTCTCTAATTTAAGGCTCAAATGTGTAATTCTCAACAAGTCATCTGCATAAGAATGTCCCATAAGGACATCAAACTCCTTATGCCTAAAATATCACTCATCAATTTACGCAGTCTGTTTCTTGTCAATTTATTTCTTTTCCTGTGTTTGATATTCCCATCCACTTAGGTGTCAAAGAAAAGGTCTTCAGAATATTTATTGAGTACCCTTATTTATTGAGTATTCTTTATATTTAATAACTTACAAAGTTTTGCCTTTCCCATTTTTCCTCTCCTGTATGTGCCTGTTTACTTGTCTCATTTAATGGGGTGAGAGATAAGAGATTAGTTCAACAATTCAGGCAAAAGCTTGATACGGTTTTAATCTGATATCATAACATTGGGCACAAAAAGGGAAATCCGTAGATAAATCATGATGATGCAATACAAAACTTACATATCAAAAGGCAAATAATGGCATAGATGTCAAAGTTTATTGAAATATTAATGCTCTTTAAGTGACTTTACATTAAGGTCTATGTTCTAATAAAGCTGATATTTATTCTCATGGTTAACATGATCTTGAAGTATTCAATTCATTAATCCATTCATTCGTGCATTCATTCACACATGCATGAATTCATTCCATAAGCATTTACTGAGCACGTATTTAAAGCATTGTGCTAGGATCTTTAAATACAAATATAAATATTGTCGAGGAGCTAACAGTCTAGAAGGGAAGATGAGCAACTGCATGTAAGGTACATTGTTTATTAGTCAACTCAACAGACATTTTCAATCTTTTCTCCACACTCAAGAAGCTGGGAAAGTGAATACTCAACTCCACAGACTGTCTTGCAGCTGGATATAGTTCTACCTACTGAGATTGAAACAGAAATGTTCTGGGGATAGCTGGAAAACTTTTACTTTCTTGATAAAAAGGATAGTCTCAACTGGCATGATCCCTTTTTCTCTTTTACCACACTTCTGATCTTGAAGACAAATGTAATATCTGTAGATATTATAGCCATCTATAGCCTAGTTAGGAAGTAATGAGTTTTAGGATAAAGACCAAGATTCTAAGGATGAAATAGAAAATTAGGAGTCAGAATCTCTTCTACAATATTTTTATCTTCCTCCAGTTTCATTTTACTTGAGAAATAGCTCTTAACCTTTACCAATTTAATCTTATAATTTTAAACTTCTGTGTTTTGAAATAGTTTCAAATTTATTAAAAAGTTGAAAAAATATACAGAACTCTGGTATACCTTTCACCCAGATATGCTTGTTAGTATTTCTTATTGTGAAAAAGTTGAGAATAAGTTTCAGATATGATGTTCCATTATCCCTTGTATTAGTTTCCTGTGGCTGCCATAACAAATTATCATTATGTTGGTGGCTTAAAACAAAAGAAATTTTTTCTCTCACAGTTTTGGAGGCCAGAAGTCCAAAATTAGCATTACTGCCCTGACATCAAGGTGTCAGCAAGGTGGTGCTCTCTCCAGAGGCTCTGGGGAAGATCTCTTCCTTGCTTCTTCCAGCTACTGGTGGCTGCCAGCATTCCTTGGCTTGTGTCCACATTACTCCAATAAATGCCTCTATCTTCACATTGTCTTTTCCTCTTCTGTATGTGTTGAATTTCAGCTTTCCTCTCTCATAAGAACACTTGTAATGTCATTTTAGGGCTGACCCAGATAATCCAAGATAATCTCCCTATCTCAATATCATTAATTTGGTCACATCTGCAAAGACCTTGTTTTGTTATAAGGTGATATTTACAGGTTGTAGGTAGCAGGACCTGATACCTTTAGGAGATCATTATTCTGCCTACCATAACCATTGATTCTCCAATAAATATTTCTTAGGTACAAGAACATTTTTCCACATAGGCACAATATATCCATCAAAATGAGGAAGTGATCACTGATCCAATATTATTATTTAGTCCACAGACCCTATTCAGATTTTCATAATTATCCCAAATGTATCCTTTTTAAGTCCAGGAGCCAATCCAGGATCAAGCATTCCATTTATTGTCCTCTCTCTTTAATGTCCTTCAACTTAGAATAGTTCCTTGGTCCTTCTTTGTCTTTCACAGTCCTAACATTTTTGAAGAGTATAATTTGGTTACTTTGTAGAATGTCCCACCATTTGGGTTTGTCTAATGTTTGTCGTGATTAAAGAATTTGTACATTCTGGCCAAGGTTACTGCAGAAGTGATGCTGGGCTCTTTTCAGTGCATTTTATCAGGAGACACGCAATGCTGATTTGTGCCGTTATTGAAGATGTTAGCATTTATCATTTGATTAATGGTGTCTGTCAGGTTTCTTCACTGGAAAGTTCATTAATAAGCATGTGATATTTATTAATTAATAAATAATCAATGTGTAGCTTATGAGAAGTTACTTTGACAGTATATGAATATCCCATTTCTCATCAATCTTTCACACACCAGATTTAGCATCTATTGATGATATTTTCCTGAATCAGTTGTCACTATGATGATTGTCAAATTGTGATCTTCAAATTCCCTAATTCATTTTAGATTTATTAGTTGGCATGGAAACATTGTCCCCCATTTATATATGTATCCATTTATGGTTTGTTTATATTAGTTTACGACCGTCGATATGTTTTACTCAAAAAATTATAATCTGTCCTCATTATTACTTATTTGACATTCAAATTGTCCCAGACTTAGCCAGTGGGAGCCCCTTAAAGCTGGTTCTTGTGTCCTTTTGACATCTCCCTTGAGTATTTCTGGCACAACATGATGTTCCCAGATCATCTTGTATTTTCCCTGATTCAGCTTTGGAGTCAGCGATATATCTCCGGGAAGCCCTGGATCTTTGGTATTTAAAAACAAATGCTTGGACACTGTGTGTGCTCTTTGTGACTGGGAGGTCATTGTATCTTTGCCTTCTCAACAGAGTGAGATAAGAAATTTTTGTATGCAAGTTAATATGTATGTGTATGCATAGATCTATGTGTTTCTATATCTTACCTTAATTTTAACTAGAGCTATGTCATATTGGATCATTTTTCACATTACTATTTCTCATTGCGTGCCAACATCATCTCTTTTCCACATTTATAAATCCCATTTTCAACAATGAGAAACTTGTCTTCTATTATCCTTAATGGATTTACTCATTTGTTCAATCCTGCCTATATGTTACCAAACTCTTCACCAAGACGGCAGAAAGCTGGGTACCGGACTCACTCCGCTGGGTATACTAGCTGAAATCTCACCCAAAGGAAGGGGAAAGGCTAGGGGCATGAAGATGATGGAAGAAGGATGAAGAAGAAGAGGACATTTGGAAGACTTAGCCCCAGAACGCCACCCCCTTGCACTGATATGCTGGCTCATAGCTGGGCCCCCACGTGCCATTGGCCACTCCCCTGTGCTGTATGTACCACTTGGAAGTTGGATTTTCAGAAAGGAAAGGGAAGAAGGAAGAAGAATGGAATAGTTAGAAATATTGATCCCAGACGTGTAGCACTTATCATACCAGTGTGCTGGCCCAAAGCTGGATCCTGACATGCTGTCACCTGTCCTCAAAGGGCATGCCAGCCAAAATCTTGGTTAATCTACTAATTTAATTACTCTCAGCTTAATGTTGCTGCTAGCTGTTTAACAAAAATCAGTGTATCTTCTTCCCGTTTACACAGTAAGGCTTCATTTCCCAACTTCCTTTTTAGCTAAGGGCGGCCAAATGATGGAGTTTCAAGCTCTGAAATGCAAGTAGAAGTGATGTGTGGCATTTCTAGACTTTTAAGAAGACGTTATGCCTCCTTCACCTTCTCTTTCCTCTTCTGTCTGCTAGATGCAGATACCAATGAACAGTTAGGGTAAGTGGGGACCATGGAATATATGAAGCAGGGATCCCTGAATGGTACTGTGTGAATCAGAGCTACCCACATTGAACTATTGGGTAGGTGAGAAGGAAGCTTCCATTATGTTTGAGCCACTCCACTTTCAATGGTCTGTCACAAAGCTAATTCAAATTGTCCAAACTAACACTTCTTTCTAAACTAGTACTTCCTTTCTAATATTATATCTGATGAATACAGTTACACATAAGGTGTTATGTGTATACTGATTAGGGTCACTTAACCCATTTGGATGTGGAAATGAATCAGGAAAGGTTTCCCAGAAGAGGAAATAGCTACTTGGGTCTTGAAAAATAAGTATTAATTAGGCAAGCAAGAAAAGAGAATGTGTTCCCTTCAGAGATAACAGCATATGTAAAGGTAGGGGGGATGACAGAGTGGAAGTTGTGTTCATGGAAAGTAAAGTTTCTTGAAATGGCTATGACTTAAAATGTATGAAGATAGTGGATAGAAATATGCAGGGAGCTGCTTAGGTCATGCTGACTTTCTTTTGCATATGGAACTAAGCATTTAGAAGGAGCATTACGAGGAGTATACATACACTTCATTTTTTGACATCAGTTTACTTCTTCCATGTTCATTATGATCTCATGTTGAAAGAATGAGATGTAAAAATTAGCATGCAGAATTAGTACTACTATAAACATCTGAGCTTTGATGAAGCTATTAACATCAGATCTACATATCACATCTTTGATAAAAAAATGTTAAAAGTAATTTCAGCTCATTGGCTTCAGCTCATTGGCTGTAATCCATTTTGTTAGCACCCAGGAGTCTTTTCGTAATGGGAGTTCCAGGAGGTTGGTGATTGATTTCAGTAAAGGAATCACTGACATGAAGAGGTTCTCTTGATGGGGAAATTAGACTGGTTGTATTCCACAAAGAGCACTTGGATCTCAGTTTAGAGGATAATTGGAAAAGTAATCCTGGCATGGTGAACTATGTATAACAAAGGCAATTAATTTGGTAGCTAAAAGTAATGCAGAAGGTTAGTTTTGGGCTATGAGTATGGGTATCTCCAAATATTGATAGTTCCTTCTCACCTGCTGCCCATGGCTTTTGTTCCATATTCATCATCATTGCCCTAGTTCAATTCACTTCCTCCTTGTCTCCCACTTGGGCTAACCAACTGTCTTGCCTCCAGGATTGTCTTCTGCTGTCCGTGTACTCCATAACTCAGTTCTCAGTCTCAATTGTCTCATTTCTCAAGAAGGCATCAACAGGGACCTTTGGTTTCTGGACTCCTCCTGTTATCCCTTTATCCCTGTGTATTATAGTGGTGTCCTTCTGCTGTTAGTCTTTAAAAGACATGATACTGTTCAGCTTATCAATACCTTCTTTAGTGAGTTTGGATAGTTTGTGGTTTTTAAGGAATTGATTGTGTTGGCTTCTCCGATCTTCTGTCACTGTATAACAAATTTGTTCTAAGAAATACCTTCTGATTGAGACACATAGACTCGTCTCTGTTTCAATAGCTGAACTAAGCCTAATAGAGTGTATGACATTGAATTCCACACATCAGTTTTGCACTTCTTTTGGCCTAGCTGCAAGGCCACAGCTAGCTTTAAAGGATGGTGGGAAATATAATTTTTATTCTGGATGGACGTGAACACAGCTAAAAATCATGGATCTTGTTTTATGAGGAAAGGCAAAGCATAAAATTAAAGGACCATCAGCGTTATCTGCCATAGTGTTCTCCTTGGTCACCCAAATATATTTGTGCACACTTCCTCCCACATAGAGAACATCTAATTTACAAGAGAGACAACCTCAAAGACTCATCCAGTTACTGTATTTGGCTTGAAGTCCACTGTCTCCAGGTTATAAGTACTCACCTATATCAGGTCTAGCTGTGGTTCTTCATGATCCAGTGACTAATAACATACCCGAAATGCAACGCTGGAGTGGGAACAGGATATCTACAGTAAAACTCCCATCTAACTTGTCAAATTTATGGGCATTGAGTGCTCGGTTTTCCCTTATTATTCTTTTAACGTCTGAGGATATATAATGATGTCCCTTATTTCATTCTTTTCTCTTTTGGTTACCAGTCTACTGGAGATTTATCAGTTTTTAATTTTTTTCAAATATACAGCTTTGGTTAAATTGATTTTTTTTTTCTGTTGCTTCTCTGTTTTCAACTTCGGTGATTTCTGCTCATAACTTTATTACTTCCTTCTGTCTTCTTGGTCTGGGTTTAAACTACCTCTTCTTTCTCCAGCTTTTTAAGTTGAAACTTCAATTACTGATTTAAGATCTTTATTCTTTTAAAAGGTAAGCATTTAAATCTATAATTTTCTCTCTAGAACTTTATTTAGTTATATCTTACAAATTTTGATATGTCTTATTTACATATTCATTTGGTTTAAATTTTTTTGCTGGAGACTTCCTCTTTGACCTTTGTGTTATTTAAATGTGTGCTGTTTAGTTTTCAAATATTTGGGGACTTCCCAGATATCTTTGTTATTTATTTCTAGTTACATTCTACTGTCGTCCAAGAATATACTTTGTATGAATTTTAATTTTCTAAAATTTAAAGTTTATTGAATTTCTTAATATATAGTCTGCCTTGGTGAAGGTTCCATGTGTGTTTGAGAACAATGTGTATTCTGCTGTTTTGGGGGTAAAGTTATGTATGATATGTCAATTAGGTCAAGTTGGTTACTAGCGTTGTTAAAGTCTTCTATGAGCATCCTGATTTTTTGCCTCCTTGTTCCATAAATTATGAAGAAGAGTATTGAAGTCTCCAACTGTAATTGTGGATTTGTCTATGTCTCCTTTCTGTACTAACAGTTTTTGATTTATGTATCTTCAGGCTATATTGTTTATTGTGTGCACAATTAAGATTTCTTTATGTCTTCTTGGAGAAATGAACACACTATGTAATTTTTGAATTCCTGATAGTATTTTTGTTTTGAATTTTACTTTGGTATTAATGTTGCTACTCTAGCTTTCCTTTGGTTAGTGTTTGCTTATTACATCTTTTTCCATCCTTTTACTTTTACCATATATAAGGCTTTATATTTAAAGTGAGTTTCTTGTAGATAGCATATAATTATATGCCTTAGATTTTTATTCAATCTCACAATTTTTTAACTGATGTGTTTAGAACATTCATACTTAATGTTGTTATTGATATGGTTGGATTAAAATCTACAAATCTTCTAGGGATTTTGTATTCCATCTGTTCTTCGTTTCATTTTTCTTCTTTTTCTTACTATTCTTGGATTAACTATACATTTTTCAAGGGAATTTTCAGTTTTTCTCTCAGCACTTCAAAGATGTCGCTCCATTGTCTTTCAGCCTGCATGATTTCTGAAGAGAAGTTTCCTATAGTTCTTATTCTTACTCCACTGTGTATAATTTCACTTTACTCTTTGGCTACCTTGAAGAAATTGTCTTTGCCTTAGGTTCTCAGCAGCTTGACCATGATGTGCCTAGATACAGTATTTTTGGTATTTATCCTGCTTGTTGTTCTGAGCTTGTTCTCTGTGATTTGTTGTCTATCAATAATTTTGGAAAATTATTATGTTTCACTTCTCTCTGCAGATCTCTTTCTATTTGTAGATTTTGGGCCAGTTGGTTGCCCTGTGACCACAGTACTTGATGGGTTCAACAAAACTGGTGAACTTGATGTTTGCCTGGCTTATTTTGGTTGTTATATTAGTGGCAGGGCACATTCCAGCTCCCTACATCCCTGAGAAAAATATGAAATTTAGTATGGTTTTAAGTCTGGAAAATCTGGTCTTTTATTCATCCTCTGTAAATCCTGTCCATCCTACTGTCTTTCAAAATAATGGCAGCTATTTTGGGGTCATCTGAAATAACAAATTTGGATGGGAAGATAATACCCTTGATTTGAGTTTTGCTATTGTAGTGGCTCTGATGTCTGGCTAACATTTTTTAATTAAAAAGCTTTGGTGCCATATTCTTTTCTTCACCTAAGGTGCTTTTCTGAAGCTTCCTAATGTTATTGTTTCAGTCTAGATAAAACATCAATTCATGTTTTCAATCCATAAGGCCACAAATTACGATACCCTATCAATTTAGACTGCAAGCTGCGTATAGAGAGCACCTCACTTAGTGTATCTGTATAGTCTTCAATCTGTGCAAACTGTTTAGCTCCAGTCCAATGTCATCCATCTCTTTTGGGCCCTTACTAAAATATTGAAGAAGAACCAGATATATACCAATATTCTGAATATTTGAAATATATTCCTCTTGAGTGTAGATGCTGTCAAGAAGTCATCTTCTTTCTAGGTATTGGGGCAAGTTTTACCAAATATTTGCCACAACATGCTAAGAGTTATCAACTTTCCAGAAGGTATTATCTGTGTCTTCACAGCCTACTCTACTACCTCAAAGACAATGTCACATTTTATATTCTGTTAAAGAAACATCCCATTTTAAGGAACCAAAGTCTAAATTGTTTAGAATATAGGTTCACATACCATTAAAAAATTTCAACTAATAAGTTAAAAAGGCTTAAATGAGATAGAAGGTAAAAGCTCAAGCTAGAAGATGTTCAAAAGCACAAAGTCATCAGGGACCCTGGATTTCTGTACCTCATTACTCTACTCTTCCATCTCTGGCAGGCTGCTTTATTCTGCGTGATCCAAGATGGCTGCATAGTACATGGTATTTCAGCCAAAAGGAAGGTGAAAGAGAAGCATATAATTTTTCCATTAAAAACATAATATGGATGTTGCATGCAGCACTCCTGCTCACATTCAATTATCAAAAACTTGTATAAATGACAATATGTGTCTATAAGAGAGGCTGGAAAATGTAAATTTGATTTTAACTATTTGCCTAGCTATTAATCAGTGGTTTTACTACTATCAGAGAATGGTGTAATGAATACTGGGGAATGACTAACACTCTGCCATATATATCCTGTCATTTACTGCAAATTTGCATTTGATTTGCTGTTTCCCATTGCCTGAAATTGTTTTTCAACTTGTCAATTCATGTTTCTTTTGAAACAGCATTTGTATATCACATACTTGGAGAAGTTTCTATTGAACCACCTTTTCTCTCCATACAACAAAGTTGCTTTCTCCTTTGTCTCACAGTACTTTTTCTAGATCGTTAAATCAGACTGTTAGATATTCTAGGACAGAGGCTTGTCTTGCTCATTTTGGTATTCTATGTGTCTAGTAAGAATATGCTATAAGTAAGGAGCTTAATAATGGTAATGAATGAATATATTTTTAATTAATAGATGACTATGTGAGTGAATGAATGGATGGATTAGCATTTAGTAAATTAATAAATGAATGAATGACTAACTGAGTAAATGGACAGATTTCCAAGAGGTTCAACATATAAATGGGTGAGTGAATTAATGAATGAGTTAGGGAATAATTGGATGGGTGAGTAGATCGATGAATGAATGTATTGTTTAGGGTGTGCATGAATGGTTAGATTAATGGATGGATAAGTGAGTGAAGGGATGGACAACAAGGTGAGTGGATGGATAGATTGAAGGGTGGATGCATGCAGAGATGAATAAATGAGTATATGGACAGAAGGGAAAGTCGGTGAATAGATGAATCATTAAACTGATGGATAAATGGATACATAAGTGTATTGGTGCATGAATGGTGAATGAATCCTACACATATATATCTGAATTGGCATCTGCCATATTATGTCAGTGTGGGAGATAAAAGCTGGATTTTTATCACACTTCTGCCATTTTTTTCCTGATTTTTCCAAGTTGCTTATCCTTTATGCATCTCAATTTCCTCATCTCTAAAATCAAATTATAATAAATACCTTGCAAGTTTTTGTGAAGGTAAAATAAGGCATTATAAAATGTAATTGGTGTAAAACACATGCTCCATAAACAGTAATTGCATTACAGTCATCATTATCATCATCAAATATTCAACCAAATCTTGTTTCTTGCACAGCATTTGATTGATCCCTGGGTGTACATGGAAATATATATGTACTCTTAGCTCTGCCTTCTAGGATCTCGCAGTTACTCTGGGTAGATAGGACACATGAATTAAAAGATAACCACCAATAAAATGAAAAGAATGCTCAGTGCCAGATGACAAATTTATAAGGAATTGAAAAAAGAGAAAGATCATGAAAAGTCTAGCAAGTCTTGGAATGTTACGTTGGAGTTTGGGAGGTAAAGAGAAGGAGGATTAAATTAGCAGAGAGGAGATGATAACATCTTCTTATTAAAGCACCCCATACATCTTATTAAATTGCAAATTATTTCAAGATCTAAAAGTAAAAATGAATAAGTAACAAGAGTTCCATTTATTTAACTGTGAAAAAAAATGAAGTCTCACAACAGTTCAATGAATGGCCCAAGGACAGACAGTGACTTTGACCCTGGCACAGTTGCGAACGGCAGCCTCAACTCTTGGCTGCTGTGTCTTTTTGGATTTGCCAGTATTCTTAAAATAAGCAAAATATTTTTGTTAAATGCTGTAACATTTCTCTGAGGACAGCTTGGCTGGTTATTTTGACTTAAAAAAGTAAATATCTGAGAACAGCTGAGGTGCTTGTACAGTGCATCTATTGTTTTCCTACCCGTCTAGATGCTAACAATATTCTACAACAGTGAATTCATATAGGCTGCCTAGTCTGAGTGTTCTCCTTTTACTCCACCTGGCTCCAATCAAGCCCACTAGATTGACTTGATTTATATATTTAGGTTATTCCCAAAGAATTTATCACCCAGAGATCCAGAGGCCCCTGAGCAACTATAAATCAAAGGATTAGGGATAACGTTTAGCAGATATTTTAGGCTCTGAAGCCTAGCACAGTTGGGTTCAAATCTGACCACTACCTGTTTTTAGCTGCGTGTCCTTTAGTATATATTGCCTCATCTCCTGGAGCCATATCATTATCCTTATCTGTATCATGGAAATGCCAATATCTGTTGACTCACTTACTTGTGGGTCTAGGATATTTTTTCATACAGCAATGGAATCAGAAATAATAGGTGACTTTACCTGAATCCACTTTGGGCTACTGTTTTACTAACTACAATCCCATCGACTCATTTAGTTTCAGATCTGTGCTCTCCTTCTGCTGGACTCCTTCACTGCTGTTCTTGTCCTGTGCTATCAAATGCAGCTAACTCTGTTACATCACCAGCAGTGACAGAGAATCCAGGATAAATAAAAAAGAAATCATTTCTCATGTTATCCTGAGTATCCCCAAATTCCTGGATATTGTAAGTTTACCAAATCTTCTTCCTGCTTCCACATACATTCCAGCTATTGTCTATTCTCAACATACAGTGTGATCCTTCTAAATTAGAATAAATTAGAAACTCTGTTGCATGGAGCCATAGCCAGAAAGCAACTTCAATTAGCAGTGGACGTTCCTTCCTAGAAAACTTTGTCTTTGTCTAAATGTGGTTTACAAAGTCAATCTTAAGAACTCCATAAAGCCCTTTTAATATTTAGCAATATTCTTTTTTAAATAAAAATTGTACATATTTAAGATGTACAACATAATTTGAGATATGTATATATAATGAAATGATTACTATAGTCCAGTTAATTAGCATATCTCCTTAATAGTTACCTCTTTATTTTTGGGGTGAAAGCACTTGAAATCTACTCTCTTAGGAAACAAAGCTGCAGTTATTTAACAATATTTTTAATGTACCTACTTCATAGGCTTGTTGTGAGAATTAGATAAATTTATATAAAGTGCTTAGAAAAGTGCCTGTCATATAGTCATTGTTATATGTGTTAACTGTTGGATAAATTTTCTACTCTGTTTACAACCTTTCAGTAGTTCCCAGACTCATTCATAGTAAATGTAAACAGACCTACACATTGTAATCCCTGCCACTTCTCTGACCTCCTGCCTTGACTCCACCCGTTCAGCCATCTTGCTCTGGGCAAATGGTCTACTTACTCTTCCTCAAACACTCCAAGCATAAGTTGGCCTCAAGTCATCTGCAAGTGAAGTTCCCTCTGCCTATGACCACCTTCCTCCCAATAGTCTGCATGGCTTGCTCTTTTCTTTCATCCGGATGTTTACTCAGATGTCATCTTGCCAGTGAAGTCTTTGTTGAACATGATATTTTAAATTGAGCTGAAAATGTTCTATGGAAAATAATACAAGAAAACCTTTCCCAGTTCTAACTGTATTGTTTTTCCTGTCAGGAAGACTTCATTTGCTTTTATGATTTATTCCACCCCACCTCATCTAAGCATAAAAGTCAGTAGTATGATTAATAACAGTACACTGACCTCTTATCACATTTCTTTCTTCTTGGCTGGGCAATGATTCTAACCCATAGCTCTGTGTCTCCGGCTGACTCAACCAAGGTCGATACGTCAACACTCACCAAAATAAGAGATGAAACTCTTTGTGTGGGTGTGTATATGTGTGTGCGTGTGTGCACGTGTGCGCGTGTAAGGAAGGAGTATAATTTCTTGATTTATTCCCAAAATAGTGTATCTCAAAACTGCTTTAAAAGAACTATAGTTTTAAGATGAGTAGTATTTGTTTATCAGTTCATACCTGTAAAACTGTGTTCACTCTGGGAATTTACACTTTAAAAGTTAAATTTCAAAATTTAAAATGCATGTGAAAAATAAAATTATTTCTAAAAATAGTATATATTTACACTAAAGCTAATTTAAAAAACCCTTTTATATTGAGTATTTGAACATTAAAAATTACATAAACTGAATAACTATAATTGGTAAAATTTTATGTCATTTTATCATTTTCTTAGACATATCTGTCTTTAATAGAGTCACTGATATTTTTCTGAATATATTTGTTTATTTCAATAGGATGTCACTACTTTTGTTTTTTTCTGTAAAATTGCTTTCATCATATTAAACTTTGTATTTTAGGTTACTAAAGTTTAAATTGTTGACACCTTCAATTGACTTTTCCCTAAAGGGCAACAATTACCAAAATGTGGTCCAAAAACTTTTAGGGTCTCAAAATCCTCTCACAGTGTCCATGAGATCAAAACCACTTTTATATAATACTAGACTATCATTTACCTTTTTTGCTCTCATTCTCTCAGGAATGTATGG
The DNA here is from genome assembly GCF_021613505.1 of Equus quagga. Classification (NCBI taxonomy): domain Eukaryota; kingdom Metazoa; phylum Chordata; class Mammalia; order Perissodactyla; family Equidae; genus Equus; species Equus quagga. Next base: position 41,260,904 of record NC_060280.1, on the reverse strand, counting down.
TAGAGTTTTACATAGGCTTCCTGACGTGGTATCACAACAGATTGAATGCAGACGCACGTATGAGAAGCCAACTAATTTCTATACATCAGATGCTCCAAAAAAGTTGAAAAATATTTTTAAAAAGGCCACTCAAAAGTTTTTCTGTAGAAATATACCAATTTTTATCAAAATATTTCTGGTAAAATATAATGAATTTATTATTATTTTAGGTAAATTAATAAATAGTTTCTTGTTTCAATTTATAGTGTAGTAAATATCAGTATATAACACCTACATAAACAAAAATTATTCTGGATATTTAGTCATATACTTAGTAGACATCAGCATAAATTCTGCTAAATGAAGGGTGTGTTCAGTTATATTTTTATATTGGTCTTTGTAAATACTTAGGCTCAAATAGTCTTACAGTTATGGTCTTTTTCCCTCTCTTAAGAATATTTTCTTTGACAAATAGTTTTATAAGATAAAATCCATTAAACAAGTTGTTCCTATGATTCTTTTAATTAACAATTTTAGATGCTGAAAGATTCCATATCTTCTCAATTTCAATCCTTCATGTTATAAAATACCAATTTCCCAAATTAAAAATAGGACTCCTTAAAAATATTCTCTTCACAATTTGACATAGGAAAAAATACAGTCATAGAATTTAAAAATTAGAATACTAAGCACAGTTTGAGCTTTCTTTATAATCTGTCCTTTTTGCTTTGGTAGGATAAATTTAAATACTTTTTCTGGTAAACTTTGTTGTCATTATTTGCAATTCTACTAAAATTTTTAAAAGATAACATTTTTGGTACTCCAGTAATTGAATAGTTTGACTACAAATTCTAAACCAACTTTTAACAAAATGCAAACAAAATTTATACATCTCATTTACAAAATTCATCCACTATTAAGGAAGGAAATTGAGATGTATCTAAAATTAGTCCTTCAAAAGCTGAAATATTTCTCAATTCTGATTCATGGTGGGCAGCAAAAAGACAAAGGATATACTGCAATGTGCTGAAGGTTTTTTTAATTCAATATCAGCTGCATTATAAATATTTTGAAGTTCAGTTACCCTTTGAATATATATTTGTCCTTTTGACAACTAGAGATTCTACTTGAATTAGTAGAATATTGCAGCTTGTTCTGATGTTCTTATGAATTCTGTGTATACCACAACAAATTGCAAGTATATTTCTCTACTTCCTCTTCTTTATATAGTAAGAACATTGTTTTCCTGTGGTACTGTGCTCCATCAAAATTTAGACTTTTATTAGCATCAAAAAATCAAGTCATTTTGGGGCTGGCCCCGTGGCCGAGTGGTTAAGTTCGCGCGCTCCGCTGCAGGCGGCCCAGTGTTTCGTTGGTTCGAGTCCTGGGCGCGGACATGGCACTGCTCATCAGACCACGCTGAGGCAGCGTCCCACATGCCACAACTAGAAGAACCCACAACGAAGAATACACAACTATGTACTGGGGGGCTTTGGGGAGAAAAAGGAAAAAATAAAAAATCTTAAAAAAATAAAAAAATAAAAATAAATAAATAAATAAATAAATAAAAAAAAATCAAGTCATTTTATCTTCAATGCTTGTGTTTTAAACTGAATTAATGACAGCATTCACAGAATTGCCAGATATTTTGCCTTCCATAGAGAAAACTTAGAAAAGTTTATTCCAGGAAGTGGAAGAAAAAAGTAAGAAACCTATAATGATTCTACTGTGAATTGCATTATTTAGCTATTGCAGTTAACCTATTTAACACCACTGTTTTATTTTTCTTATCTACACAAGCCGACTTGAAATGAAAATGGGCAAAATCAAGATAGAACACAGGTATTTGATCTAAGTGAAAAGTCATGCACCTCTGCATCTATATATGGGTTGCATTATTATCTCAGGCACAGTGTTCTTAAACTAATGACTAGCTTTTTAAGCAGATGCTGAATTCTTCAGAAGATTTGTGTCATCAGGTTTTCACGTGGTCAATGATGTGACTGCGACTGTCAGGTTGGATGATAAATGTCAAAAAAAATAGCTTGTACAAGTGTTTGTATTATACATCAACTTCTATAGAAATAGGAACTCAGTAATTTTTTATTAAACATGCACCTCTACGTTTTTAGGTCATTGCCACTGAAACAATTCATTTACAAAATAAAAAATCATTTTGGTCAACAATGAACCACGTAAATGACAGTGGCCCCATAAGATTAGTACCACATAGCCTGGATGTGTAGTAGGCTCTGTTACCTAGGTTTGTTTAAGTATACTTTATGATGTTCACACAATGGTGAAATTGCCTAGTGACCTTTCTCAGAACTTATCCCTGTTGTTAAGCAATGCATGACTGTAATCATAAAATATTCACATCTCCAGATCATGCTCTTTCCACTAGACCAAACTCTTTTAATTCATAAATAGGTTCTAAATAAGAGCCTATCAGAAGATTGAAGAGTATTACAGGATTAGATAATGCTTTAAAAGATATTTCCCCCATGGGGACAATATTGCTTTTTACTTTGAGTAATCTTAGTCAATATTTTGTTCCTTTTAATATTTAAGTTCTGGTGATCCAGAAATATGTCTTTTTTGTGTGTGCATATTATTTGAGAAAATTCTTATGCCAGCAACATACATCATAACCTAATCAGGATAGCACTCATTGGACTAAATTCTCCCCACTGTTTCTAACATGATCTAGTTAGGTCCCAAGCAATGATGGAAATATAATATTTACTATCAGTAATGGCAATTCAAGTATTTGTATGTCCATTTTCATTATAGCAAATAGGTGAAAAATGGCTCATTTGAGAAATATACTTTCTTCCAGTGTGATGTTATGATGATATCTCAAACCCTATTACCAATCATTACATTATTTTGATCCTTCCTCATCCTTCCTTCATTTCCAACCATTCAGTCTCTAACTAAATTCTAAGTCTTGTCATCTCTGGCCTGGGATAGTTGAAGCTGCTTCCCAACTTGTTTTCTCATTTAGAACTTCAGCTCTCTGAAGTATACTTTGTAAACTGTAGCCATACAGATCTTTGTAAAATGGAAATCCATTCACAGCCCTCCTCTTCTGAATGTTTCTTGGATCCTTTGCCATGCTCTGTTGGTTCTTCTCCATATGCCTTCTGCTCCAGCCATCCTGTGCTGCTTACAGATCTCTAAATATATTCCTCTGAGTAGGTTTCCTTGATCTAAAACAGCCATCCATTTCTCAGTGATGTCACCTGGAAAATTCCTACTCATCTTTCAAGTCTTACTTTCCACATTCCTCCCTCTGAGAAGCCTTCTCTGACGCACTCTGACAGAATGAGGTCCTTGTCCTTTCGCATTTGCATAGCAAACTCTGCATCCCTTGGTCATAGCACTTTCACCTTGAATTGCAATTGTTATTACTAATAATTACAGAGTACTTACTAAATTCCGAACATTGGACTAAGTGTTACATGTATTTATGCACATTGGCTTATTTAGGTCTCATAATAACCAGTGAAGTATGTTCTTTTAGGATTCTCCATTCTACAGATGAAGAAATAGGCTCATGAGAAGCTAAGAGAATTGCCCCAAGTTAAATGATTAGTTGATCAAGCCAGGAAACAAATGGAAGTCAGTGTACTTAAAGTTGTGGTTTCAACTATTATGTAATTCAGCCTCCCTTACCAGACTGAATTCTTGAGAACAGGGACAATGTAATATTTATAATCAGTCTCTAGCCTAGCAAAATGTGTGGCACATAATGTGTGCTTAATGAATATTTGTTGAATAAATGAATAAAATGCTTATCAAGTCATGGTAAAATTTGTCTTTTAGAATAATAACTAGGCAACAAAATAACTCACTTAATTAGAATAAGTTTTATTATGATAAATGTCACTTACCACTAAGATTTATTTTATTCTCTGACTGCTTTGCTTATGAATTCTGTTAAGGGAGTTGCATTCTGAACATTCTAGTTTTCACGTACAAAGACTGTGGAAGCAAAGTGCTAGGTGATTATTTATTCTGACAAAATTATCAAGCTGAGGGAATCCTGGGCCAAACCTGCTGCTCTAAGTGTGCACTTTGACATTCTCACTTGTGAGTAGTGTCAGGAACGCTTGAGTAGAGGTTTGAGTTTCCTTCTGATGCTGTTCTGTGAAATGACTGCTCTAGAGTCTGTAAGACAAAAACAACTGAAACAAACACTGTTTTCACATCTTGATTTTTTTTTTAAAAAAACTTACAACTGGTATTCTTTAAGAACCTATTTTATAAGCAGGCACTTCGAAGGGATTCAAATGATCCTCACCTCAAGGTGCTTTTCGACTACTAACTAGCAAGAAGCGCTTTTAGACATATTTATTATCCAAAACATGATGTCAAGTTCAGAATTGCTAAGAAAGGCGTGAGGAGGGAGTGATGAATTCGGATGAAAGAAGAGACTTTCTGCAGTGGGAGGCATCAGATCTAGGTCCTGGAAAAGGTGAGATTTAGTAGGTGGGGCACCGGTGGGAAGCGCACTCTAAGAGAACTCTACGCATAATGGCAGAAAAGCAAGAAAGTTCAGGGTATATCTGGGACATGGAGAGGAACAGGTTGTGATCAGAGTGTAGGTGAAATGTGAAGAAATTTGATAGGATGAATACAGGCATTTAAGCTAATGAAGAAGTTGAGGGTGGAGGAAGAAATGCGGCAAATTATTTTTTACGTGCTGGGGAAATGCAGATTTTTAAAAATTTTACAATTGTGTATAATTATATATATGTTATAGTTATCAAGAGGTAATGTACCTGGTATACAAAATTTACTGATTTTCAAGATAGAATAATTAAACAGACATGCTTATCATTGACTGTTACTGTTAAATCTGAATATTCAGCATGCGATTTTTCAGCATCATCATTTATGCACAGCAGTGATCAATGAAGCATAAACTGCACTGTTCACAATATTTTGTATAGCAGATTTTAAAAGATTTCTCCATCCTTTCCATTCTTGAAGAATCATAATATTGCCCCCCTGATAGTTGTGTTACTGAACAAGTTACCCTATCTTAGCTTTAGTTTACATCTGTATGAAAACAATAACAAATCCTTGTTTGTTGGCTTTTTTGTTATTGTTGTTCTTAATATACATTGAAAGCATGGAGAAGGCCATAAATCATTATAAAATTTGTCCACATCATTTTTCTGGAACCGAGTATATCTCCACATATTGTAGTATTTTGGAAACCATAATAGATTAAAGAGCCCTTTCTCATCTTCCTGTTAAATTTTGATCCTTCGACCTTTGCCATTGCAACCTTCCTCCATTTGTCCATCCCCAGTGCCTTCTCCACCATGGACACCACTAGGCTGTGAGGCTAGAAGAACTGTTATTGCAAGCAGACTGAACTCCTGATGTTGGTAACAAAATCAACCAGGTGATCACAGGACAGAGCAAAGAGGGATTGACCAGCACTGTGCTGTCCAATAGAGTAGCTACTAGCCACACTGGCTATTTAAATTTAAATTAATTAAACAAATGAAAAATTCAGTTCCTTAGGTGTGCTAGCTGCATTTCAAGTGCTCAATAGGCACAAATATTGGACAGCTCACATTTATAGAACATTTCCATCATTGCAGAAAGTTCTGTTGGATAGTGGTAGACTCTAACATTAGGCCTGACGGTAGTACTAAGTTGTTAAATAATCTTTCACCAATTATCTATTCTCTCCGGGCCTCATTTTTCTTTTTATAACATTATGACAAAAATAGTAACACTGAGGGAATGCATGAAGAAATGTCAGCTAGAAACCCTTTTTAGGGGCCAGCCCGGTGGTGTAGTGGTTAAGTTCATGCACTCAGCTTCAGCGGCCCAGGGCTTGCTGGTTAAGATCCCTGGCATGGACCTACATACCTCTCATCAAGCCAAGCTGTGGCGGCATCTCACACACAGAGTAGAAGATTAGCAGAGATGTTAGCTTGGAACCAGTCTTCCTCACCCCTCCCCCAAAAAACCTCTTCTTAAAATTGTGTTAAAAATCACCATAAAGTGTCAGGTGTCACTGCATCATTTTGGGGGGCTCATGAGGTTGATGGTAGGTTTTTGAATCCTGCCCTAATTTCCTTTTAGGTCCACAACATTACCATCTTAAAGGAACAATTTTGGTGCTGTTAACATGCAGGGGATCAATGTGAATTGCTGTTGTTGTGCTTGCTTTTCTCTTCAGTTGGGAAGGGAAAGCATTTTAGCTAAATGGTGAATTCATACTGAACATTGAATAAAACTGCTGAGAAATGGCCAGAATGTGAACCAAACTCTAACAAAAGTTGAATAGCATGTTGATAACTATTCTTTGAATAGTAACTCTGTCTATACCATTCATGATCCAGAAGACTAAATTAACATAAGGACATAATGTGTTTCTTTCAGTGGTGTTTACAGAAGCCTTTGCTCCATGACATGCACATTTAGGTAAAATACTTCTCTTGAAACCTTGTAAGGCAGGATGCCACATTGCAAAGGTCATATGCAAATGGATGCTGAAATATCTTTAGAAGCACAAAACATTCAATTATATAATTTTCTACCTCATTGCAAATTCATACCTTTTTCTTTCTCCATAAAATTATGTTTTGGTTTTTTTCCCCATAGTTATGTGATTAAGCAGCACTGATACTAGGATCAAACTGCCAAATTAGGCAATGTTGATATTGTGGATACTGAGGATTCTGTGGATATTATGCTTGCCTGATGGAGGCGGGCTGACTAGTATTTACTCAGAGGTCAGAACACCCCACAGAGACCAGCAGTAGTTCCCATGGCAAGAGACAGGGAAGTAAATGATAGTGCAGCCTTGTATGTTATTATGGCTTCTAAGGGGTCAGGATATGTGACTTTAAGTACCATCAGTGTATACATTCAGGTTACATTTTTGCTTAACACAACTTCTTGTACTCCTTTAAAGATACTGTCTTAATGAAGAAAAGTATGATAAAATAGCCCTTTGCAATTTAAAGAAACAAGTTAGTCTTTCTCAATGTCTCATTCTGAAAAACCTGTTTTCTACCCAATTCTATGCCAAGAGCTTTTGATCGGCTTCCAGAGATGCATATGTGCACGTGCACCTGTGTGTGTGTGCATCACAGTGAATGTATTAGTTTAAAAACTAGAGTATTGATATTCTTGTCTTGATCCCTCCTTTTTTCTTATAACCCTCCATCAGTAAGCACTGGACTCTTACAAACTACAAGGGACTAAAATGGGCTGCAAAGAATTTTATCTCTAACATCCAGGGTTTTTCTGTTCTTTTCTTTTCAGCAGGAGAAATGGTAATTCAGAGACCTGGGTACTTTCTCCACTCTCTATTCATTTTATCTATTACCATAAAGACCATTTAAGATTATAGGAAGTTTGGGAAACAGAGGAAAAAAATCATCCATAGTCCCAGCATTCAAATACAGTCACCATTACATTTTAATTTTTCTTTCCATCTTCTCTCTATTCATGTTAGAAGATATTTTGCACATAAAAACAATCATGGGATAATGGATGGAAATAGATATCTATTCCTCTGTTTTGTCTTTATTCTGATGTAAGAAATGGAAACAATTGCCCAAGGCTGAAAATAAATTGTTCCAATTTGTGTTTTTGGAAAGGTACCCATTGCCTGATTTTCCTCTAGACACATACATTGAAAGGATAGTAGAAATTCTGACAGCATCTGAGCCCTGTGGCTTTTCATGTTAGAACTTCTGGTGATAAAGAGCTTTTTTTCTGCAGTGGTCCCTTCCCCACTTACTATGGAATTTAGAGGAGGTAGTTGACTGAGAAGTTGGTGATAGAAGTTTTTCTCTACATTTTGGAATATGAATTTTGCATTAGAACATTAATGTATTCATTCAGCCATTCAACCAATATTCATTGAGTGCATACACATACCATTTACTGTACAATTCCATGGCAATAAAATGGTAGGAGAGGGGGAAAATCTCTGCTTTTCTGTAGCCTCCAGGCTTGTGTATGAGACACACAATTAAACAGGCAATTACAATCCAGTGCAACCAATGCTACTGCAGGGACAGTAGGAAGTCGGGAGAGCTACATGGGCACGTTAAAGAATCTAGGAGGTCAGGAAAGCCTTCAATGAAGAAACTTGAAATTGAAGAGATTTTCAGGGAAGGAGCAGAGATTTGTGTTCCAGAAAGAGGAGATGGTCTGAGTGAGCCCAAAGAGAAAGCAGAGAACATGACGCATTATACTGCACTCTGTGTGTGTCTCTGTGTGTGTGTCTAGTGGAGGAGAGGGAGATTTTGCTAGAGCTAACACTGGAGAAGTTAGCAAGAGCATGACCACAAAGGCCTTCCCTGGCAACCGAGACCACCTCATTAAAGAGTGATGCAAAGGAAGTTAGAGAAGTTCAGTGAGTTACAAGGCGTGGAGTGGCAGGAGCAGAAATGCATTTAGAAAGATCACTCTGCTAGAAGTGTCTCTGTTATCCCTATACTAAACAGTGGTAGGAACAGTCAATATGGAGCAATCAGAACTAAGTGGACTGACTGAACCCCCATGCTTGACAGATGAGATAACACATAGTTTGTTTAATGATGTATAAATACATACACACATACATACCCGTGTAGACATGGATGTAGGCCAGAATCAGGAATCATAATGGCACTTATTTACTGGGCATTTAATATGTGCCACCAATTGCACATAGACTATCTTTAGCCTCACAAAATCCCTACAGTATAGATGTCATTGTTTATAATTCGGAGAAAGCTGAAGCTGAGCGGGAGGAAGCAAGTTTCCTGGGCCTCTCCTCTATTAAACAACACAGGCCTCTCTTTACCAAAACCCCATATTGTGTCTACTGTGCTATGCTCCTTCCCTGTCTAACTGTTGACCTAGGAGAACTAACATGGACTATTGTTGAGGTTTGAGAGATTGGAAAATCAAACACAATGCGAATCAGTTCTGACCTACCAACATATATAGAATAAAGAGAGGGATCCACCAGCTAAATGGCAGAGACGTGCTGTCTAATCCATTCTAATTCCAGGAAGGCCTGAGGACCCCAAAGGTAAAAGTTCTTTCTCTTTAACTCTCATTCCTCTCATAAGCTAATTTTTCAATATCCTGATTAGCCCGAAGATAATTTCCTTATATTCCAACCTTAGCTCTTACCTCATAGTTCTTCAATAAAACATTTCAAAGCTAAGGCTGTTCCTGAAATGGAATTGATCTTGGAAATGTTAACCACTCTTTCTGGTTTGGATTCAACACTGTTTTGCCTAAAAAACAGAAAATAAATAGACATGAATCTCTATTCATTGGTATAAAAAATAAGGCAATCTTTCTCTGTCTCTTTCTCTCTCTCACACACACAAACACACACATACACACACGCACTAGCTTGCCATTTGAGGAAGAGAAATTGTGAAGCAGAAATTCCTAGACTGGTTTTCTATAGTAAATAAATTCATGTTCTGGTTTCAGTCCTGGCTCTTTGCCGACACTGATGGTATCAATACCCAGAACATCATTCATGTGTGCCTTTGTACGCTTATGCATTTCCAACTTCTCTCGCAAGTAGCATCTCCTTTGATCCTAACAATAAACCTGTGAATTGAGTGTGGATTGGACTTGTGAGGTGAAAATTCTGTTCAATAATCACAATGGAACTGGTTTGGCTACAAAATAGCTTTTTAGCTAGGTAGTCTCAAAGAAAATAATGCCGGAAGAAGAGTTTTCTTCTCATAGGAGAGGATGGCATTTTCGACTGTCTGGCTGGACTCCCTGATAGCATTTCTTAGGATTTTTCTAATTTCTTAGTCTTGTACTTCTATTTGCCATTCTAACAATAGACTGTCCATGTCAAAGGATATCACTTTATAAATACCTGTATTGTTTTAAATAGCTTGTAACTCATTCTCTTGATCTTTGTCTTTTCCTTACCATTAGCATATTCATTGCATAAAATTTAGAAGGTATTTCTGAGTAAAAAAATAAGACAATTTCCTCAGAGTTAATTCTGCTATTGTCTCCCTTTTGACTTTGTCTTTCTCTCTGTGAATGCATATTACACACACACACAGATACATACATGCATATCTCATCCACAGGTATCTATCTATATATATATATACACACATGCATATATCACCCGCATACCTATTAATAGGCTCTTTTTATAAATATTTTCAGTTACTATTTTTTTTCAGTAGACAATACAACATAGATTCAACTGAGTTACTTCTATGTGCCGAGAATTTTGCTAAACACAGTTATAAATTGTAAATGAGAAAGAGTAGTTGTTCCTAATGTAATCTAATAGATAACAAATGGATAAAATATTGAATAATAAGTGATACATTCATCATTTTAGGCTTCTAAAATATTATTTCTGATGATTGTGTTCTGTTGTTGCATGAGTATATGTATTGGATTTTTTTTGCCGTTTAAAAAATATTGCAATGAACATCCTCGTGGATAACTCTTTAACACAACCACAGTTATTTAAAGAATAATATATTTTAAAGGTTTCTTTAAGTTTAGCTTTAAGTTTCTTTAAACTAAAAGTCTGTGCCTTGTTATTTTTATAGTTGGTATCTCATAATAACTAACTTGTACTTCATAAATTGTCCATGTGACAGTCCCTCAGCCTCAACCACTGATCTGTTCAATCACTTAAAATATATCTTCAAATTGGATAATGTTTCATGATTGTACTTTCTATGGTCAAATTTATTCATTTAACAAATATTTATTTAGTATACCTACTATATTGCAAAAACTGTGATACACACTGGGGATGTCATGGAAATCAAGTAATGAAAGACAAATAGTAAATCAGCAGTTATGGTATAGTGTGATGATATGTTGATGGAAGAAATTCAGAGCTGATGGAGCCCTAAAGTAGAAAAATGCAACGGTATGAGTCCGGCCCCATAGCCAAGTGGTTAAATTCGTGCGCTCTGCTTCGGTGGCCTAGGGTTTCGCCAGTTCGGATCCTGGGCACGGACATGGCAGCACTCACCAGGCCATCTTGATCGGCGTCCCACATGCCACAACTAGAAGGACCCACAACTAACATATAAAACTATGTACTGGGGGGATTTGGAGAGAAAAAGCAAAAAAAAAAAGAAAAGAAAAGAAACACACAACAGGGAAGATGGAACAATTGGAGTGTGAGTTTCTGGATGAAAGAAGGTGAGTTCCCTCTGGACAGCACTCAGATTTAGATTGGGGTCTGATGCCTTACCATTGTATTTATTTTTAATTTTTTTGAGATAAAATTGGTTTATAACATTATATAAATTTCAGCTGTGCATCCTTATATTTCAACTTCCGTATATCCTAGATCATGATGCTTGCCACCCAAAGTCTAGTTGTATTTTTATTATAAAACCCCAACCATAGTGGCCAGAGACTGCTCATACATCTTAGAGGGTAGCTCCAAGGGACAGCCAGGAAATTAGGTATCTGCTCATCGGTCATCAGTCCAGACAGTGAAGAAGCACCAACGCAAGCTGATTCTGGGCTTCATGTTTCACTGGGCACAGAGTAATGTTATTCCAGATGTAAAATGGGAAGGTGGCCGTGTTTTTTTCCCCATCATTTGCCCCAATTGAAGGCAATCATTCTTCTTTTTATTCTCTTTTCACTTTATTTACACTTACCTTTATTGCTCTTCTTTTTTCTTTGTATTATATTACTTAGGTCTGAATCTAATTTCCTTTTTTATTCTGCTCTTTGAGTGATTTCCATGATTAACACCATCTCTTCGAGAGCTGATATATTGCACATAATAGGAGACCAATAACTATTTCTTGAATTCATGTTTTCTTTCGGAAATCAGCCTATTTCTAACAGTGATAATCAAATAAGGGTACACGCATGTGAGTTGGACAGGGTTTAGGAGTCAAGAAGGGCTTTGAAAGAATATATTTGCATCGTGTAATAGAAACTCAAAACTTTCAGGAACTTTATGAGATCTTCTGGACTTGGACTCTGTCCAGCCAGGTTATAGCTAAGTTAACAAAGAAACGTAATGCTTTCCCCTTTGTCAGGTGAATTTCATGAATGTGTAAAAGAAAGGAAGAATTACTAAGATTTCATTTTTTACTGTCATGGGTAAAATTTTGTTTCTGGTCATTGCAGAATTGTGTAAACTGGAAGCAGCATGCCATCCTTAACCAAAGCACTGAAACTGTAGCCATCTGTCTTTTGTGAACCACACTGGGAGCTTAATTAAAGAAACCTGCCCCTGACCCAAACTGCTTTGAATATCAATTCCTGATTCCTTAATTGGAGAATAACATTCCTAATGCTTTGAACCACTCAAATGGGAAGCCAGAATGTTTATACCAGTGATTTTCAAAATTAAAAAAAAGTAATAAAAGCAGCAGTTTTCTTCCTTCTTTCTTTTCAGAAAGGGGCTCCTATACAGAAGGCCAGAATATAAAACAGATCAAAGTGGGACTGATCTGGCTGAGATGGAGTTGGGTTGTGCAAAGCCCCTCCTTTGTCCTCTGTCTATCTTTTGGCCTCCCTCCTTTCACTCTCCCAGTCACCTCTGAGGCATTTTCATGGAATCAAGCTTTCTGCTGATCACACTTGAAAGCCGAGGGCTATGGAATCTAATTTTCTGATTCTGGCTCCACAGCTTAGCCCTAATATTACAGTTGTTTCCAAGGGACATCTTCATACTCACGCAAATTATTGATATTATTATTGGTAGTTTGGGGGAAGAAGATAGGAGTGAAGTGCTTTATATATAGTGGAATACTGATTTGTTGCTTTTTTCTTACTTCTGACCAAGGTTGTTGGTTAAGAGGAGAGGAGCCCTGGTACTGCCCCCTCCCCTCAGCAAAAGTACATCTTTGTCTGCTTTACAGCTGGATAATTTAATCTATTAATCAACCGAAACTACACCACCAGCAGAGTGGGTAGTCAGCAAAAACCAGACATGCTATTTGAAAGTTAATGCGGAGCCTTGAATGGTGAGTCCACCAGGCAAAGAATGTGGAAGGGATACTAGGAAAAGGAAGAACAATTGCAAGGATACAGAGGTAAAAAGAACCCATCCTATGTGGCTAAACCTCCAGGGTGTGTGTCGGTCAGTACAGGAGTTGAGTCAGGAGGTGAGGTATGTGAGTGGCTTTGTTGTCCTAAGGAGGGATTTGCACTTATCTCTAGATGGGAGGCACTGGCCTGTGAATAAGTGTGATCTTTGAGAATGTTGTTTCATCAGTGTTAACACAGCAAACATTTTCAACTGAAAAAGCAATTGCTCGAAATAGGTGATTTCTACCCACTTTCACATACAAGATCATCAAAATATTAACGCAAGAGGTAGGATAAAGTGGGAAGACTTTAAGTCATACGTGAGGCTTCACAAGTGATAAAATAAAAGGGAATCATGTTTTTTCATAATTCTAGTTATAATCTCTCACTTAGTCATCCTACTGAAAGTTTTCTCAATCATTGTTTCCTATTTCTTTGTTTAAAAAACTCAATATGTTCAATCCATTTGTGTTGTTCTTGTTTTTATGAGGAAGATTAGCCCTGAGCTAACATCTGCCACCAATCCTCCTCTTTTTGTTGGGGAAGATTGGCCTTGAGCTAACATCCATGCCCATCTTCCTCTACTTTATATGTGGGACTCCTGCCGCAGCATGGCTTCATAAGTGATGTGTAGGTCCGCATCTAGGATCTGAACCAGCAAATCCCAGGCCACCTAAGTGGAACATGCAAACTTAAGCCCTACCACTGGGCTGGACCCTGTTCAATCCATTTTCAAGCCAAGGATCTCTTTACTGATAGAGTTGTTAAATTCCTCAGCGAGTCTACCTGTGCAACGACTTTCCCCATAGGTAAACATTCTCATTCTGATTAAGGCACAAGGAATAATAAAGCAGTTAGATTAAGAATGCTCCAGGTGATAACATTTCATTGACTGGCATTCCATCAGTAAGGTGAATACCATCCTGTTCTCATTTTCTCCCAGAACCCTGCAGTGAGGCCAGATTGAATAACTAACCAAAAACAATAATAATAATTTTTGAAAAGGTTATAAGAGTTTAGTCCCTAAAATAATTGATTATTTTGTTTGTAAGGACAGATCCAGGATAGATGATGTAGAAAATTTAAGGAGGTCATTGTACATAAATTTGGTGTTTGTATTTAGTTAACTGACAATTTGCAAATTCTAGTCATCCTAGTGAATTGCATTCTTTACGGTAATGTGTTCATATGGGACCACTTGCCTCTGGCTTCCTGTGGGGTTGTAAGGATTCAAGAAATAGTGCCATATTAGCACAGCAATTGGAGTTGTTTGCCTGATACATATAATGTTCTGAAATTTTTGACTTTGGCCTCTACTTTGCCTCCTGCAGTTTATTAGAACAAAAAACTGAGAGAACTAGGGTAACAAAGATGTTGAAACCTATTTGTTGAGGTACTAAAGGAGCAGATATAATATTATAAAAATCAATTAACTCAAAACATCAAAGTAAATTTCAAAGTTCAGCAGCATCACACTATGTTTTTGAATTTCAACACTGTCATTTTAAAGGAAAAGTGAGAAATCTAGGTCATCAGATCTTCAAATGGAAGATCTTGTATGCTGTGTTAAGCTTTAAAGTCGTCCTGTAGGGCAACAGAACCCCTGAGGTGTTTTAAATTTATGAGTGACATGCTCAGATTTAATTTATGGATATATAATTCTGAAAGAACCTTTGAGGGGCATAAGAAACTGGTGGTGGGGAAAGAAGAGCAGCCAGCCTCTACTGGATCTCTCATTTGAGAAGGAAATAGATAATGGATATGTTAATCTGGGATTTAGGATCCACTATGATTGTTCAAACAGTGTCTCTAGCTTGTTTATTTATTTGTTTTTATTTTGAAAAATATCAAACTGAAAAAAAGTTGGAAGAATAATACAATGTATACTCATCTATCTCTCACCAAATTCAATACCTGTTAACATCTTCCCCTGCACTCCTCTTTGGCCAAACCATTTGAAAATAGGCTATGGATGTCATAACATTTCACCCATAAATACTGCAGTATGCATATTTCGAGAATGAGAAACTTCTCTGGCATAGCCTCAGCATCCTTACAACACCTAAGAAAGTCAACATTAATTTAATAACATCACTAATACACAGCCCACGGAAATTTCCCCAGTTGTCTAAAAAATGTCCTTTGTGGCTATTATTTTGTTTTTTTTGTGTGTTTTTGTGTGTTTTCATTTTTCTATGTAATATCCAATAAGGATTCATATATTCACATTATTTCTCCTTGGTCTCTCTTGATCAAGCAAAAGTCTCCTTAACTTGCATCATTCTCATATAATTGAATTGTTTGAAAAGGCCAGGTCACTTGTCCTGCCAAATATCTCCTAGTTTAGATTTATCTGACTATCTCCTCATGAGTAAACTTAAGGTAGACATTTCAGGCAAGAATACCCTATTGGTGATGTTGTATGTCTCTCTTAGCGTTGCATCACGGGCACATAATGCACTGCCATTTGGTTAAGATTCAAACCATCAGATATCTCCATTGTAAAGGTATTTTTCCACTTCATAAAATTAAAATTGATATTGCATTCCCCAGCAACATTTCAGCCTATCATTTAATGATATTGTATAAATCAATAATTGCTAAAGTGGTTCTACGTTTAAACCTGGCGTTTTTCTATAAAAGATCTTCATCCTCCTTTCTTCTCTTCTCTTCTCCTCTCTCTCTCATTGTGATGTACCCATTGTTTCTTTCTTTGTTTAATTCATATCTGTTATATTCCATTATCATCATTATTCTTGATGTTCAGTTTGTTCCAGTTTTCTTAGTGGGATCTCCTTTAAACTGGCTTCTGTGTCCTTTTGCAATGTCCCCATTAGACTTTGAGCATCTCCTGATTTTCTGGCACAACAAGGTGTTCCAGGCTCACCTTGTACTTTTTCTGCCCCAGACTGGAATCAGCCATTTCTCCAAGAAGCTCTAGTTCTTATTATTAGAAAATGCTAATTGGAAACAAAGATCTATGTTCTGGATGTTTGTTGCCTCTGGTGTGTCATTGCTTCTTGGCTCTTTCAGAGGATTTAGTTAGGAAAAAAATGTGTGTACATTCGTGTTTGCACATGAGCGCACATGTGAGTGCATTCACATTGAAATCCAACACCACAGGGTCCTTTCTCACCTTCCTCCATTTGATATTTGTATTTCTCTTTTCCTACAGTGAATATTCTTGCTCCTCAAAATATCCATGTTTACTCATTCTTCAGTCCTACAATGTGCCCAAAATGGTTTCAGAATTGCACCACGAAAACCACTACAAAGAAATTATCCAAATAAAGTTTAAGATTATTCTTCAGTTCTTTTTATTCTTATGCTCTATTTCACGTAGGTTTTATAGTCAAAATACTGTGTTCAGAAATTACTTGAATTAATTTTTCCCTGTGTGAATATTTTATCAATTTTGTATCGAATTAGAATTATCCATTTCTATTTTTATTCGCTTTCAGAGTTTTGTTCCTTTTATATTTATTGCATTTTTGAATAATTAAGCTATTTCCATTGTTTAAAACTAGATAAAATGATAAACTCAGGGAACTCTTTTTTTCCCATTCTTGTTCCTGTCAAAAAGTCTCCTTTTTCCCAAGTAAATGAAGTAAAAAAAATTCTTGACTGTCCCTGAGGCTGAAATGCTTCTAAAAGTTCTTCCCAAAAGATCTAAACCTGGGATGAGACCACAGTATGTGGAGTCATTTTGGTTTTAAAAAAAAAAAAGGGGGATGGAATCACTTAAGTAATGTTGCAAATTGAAGCTAAAGCACAAAAAAGAAAGAAAATGACAATCAGTCTATTTTGGAGAGCTTTGGAGAGTGTCAGCTAAGGCCTGAACCACTAATAGCGACAGTTCTGATCTATCTGGACAGGCTTATTTAATTTTGTGTTAAGAAGCTCCAAGTTTAAACTAGGCCACCCAGATCTGAGAGAAATTACTAAACCTGACTACATGATATTTGACCAAGTCAACACATAATATATAAGACCGTCTATAATCAGGCTCCTTCTATTTCTGCTTTTCAGCTCATCGTGTTGTCTTTTTTCTTTCCACTACAGCCACCCCAACTTATATACAGCTCCTTGCACATACCCTTCTACTTCTCATTTCTATGACTTTACCCATTTCTTGGAATGCCTCATCTCTGACTTATTTTTCAACTAGGAAGCTACTACTTCTAAATGCAAGCACTTATTTAGACATCAGATCATTTTTTTTCCTTCCTGTCTCTCAACATTTGTTTACCTATTGTCTACTAAATATCAGCTGCGCTCCTGTTATTTCACCAAACACACACATACTTACAACTATTCTAATCTGATTTTGTATTTGCTTAACTGTTTAAACGGTGAGCTCCTTGAGGGCAGGTCTCAAGGGCCTAGCATAATGCTGAACACATGGAGAGTGTCCAATAAATATTTGTTAAAAGACCAAGTAAGAATTACCGAAGAGGTATGATCACAATTTCTCCCTTTGTAGCCTGCATGTGGAGATAAAATACACAAACTACAACTTTTAAAAATTCTTGGCTTCAATTGTCCTTTGATCGTTTTGGCCTATTTTTCTCTAGTGCTATCCCCATGAGCCATGATAGGATCATTCTGGTACTGTTTGTTTGAGATTCATGAAAATACAATTAATGCGAGCAACCTTGGCTATTTGATTTGAAAAATAATTGTTCTGTATTGTAAAGATATTTTAAAGTAGGTACACCTGGCACCAAAGTTCTGATGATTAAAGACAAAACAAAACAAAGTTGAATAAACAATTCAAATCTCAGCAGTGACATTTGGGGAATGAAGTACGTTGTGATACGAATATACGTTGTGATCTCAAGAGAAGAGAAATTATTTCAGATGTGCCAGAATAAAAAGAAATTCTTGAGTCATCCACAGATGAATTAGTCATCAACTAAAAATATGGAATATGCAAGGAAAATTATTGCAGAAGATGAAAAATAGAGCAATTGAGAATTTAAAATATAGTGCAATCAAGAACTTCTTAGGCAAATATCAGTAGGACAGCAAACACAGTATACATTCACAGTTATGGGGATAAAAGAGAATATGGGCCAGAATCCATCCTGGAATGCATTAATGAAAGGGGCTTATTTTCAAGATGCAGAGTATTCAGATCCTCTGCCCAGTTTTTAATCAGGTCGTTTTTTTGTTGTTGTTGAGTTGTATGAGTTCTCTATGTATTTTGAATATTAACCGCTTATCAGATATGTGATTTGCAAGTATCTTCTCCCAATTGGTAGGTTGCCTTTTTGTTTTGTTGATGGTTTCCTTTGCTGTGCAGAAGCATTTTACTGTGATGTGATCCCATTTGTTTATTTTTGCTTTTGTTTCCCTTGCCTGTGGAGACATATTCAAAAACATACTGCTAAGATAGATGTCAGAAAGTTTACTGCCTATGTTTTCATCCAGGTATATTTTTGGTTTTGGGTCTCACACTCAAGTCTTTAATCCATTTTGAGTTAATTTTTGTGTTTGGTGCCAGATAGTATTCTAGTTTCATTGTTTTGAGTGTGGCTGTCCAGTTTTCCCAACACCATTTATTGAAGAGATTTTCCTTTCTCCATTGTAGGTTCTTGGTTCCTTTGTCAAAAGTTAGCTGTCCATAGATGTATGGGTTTATTTCTGGGCTCTCAATTCTGTTCTATTGGTCTGTGTCTGTTTTCCTGTCAATACCATGCTGTTTTGATTACTATAGCTTTGTAGAATACTTTGAAATCAGGGAGAATGATACCTCCAGCTTTGTTCTTTTTTTCTCAGAAATGCTTTGGTTATTTGGGGTCTTTTGTTGTTCCATATAAATTTTAGGATTCTTTGCTTTATTTCCATGAATAATGTCTTTGGGGTTTTGATAGGGATTGCATTAAATCTGTAGAGTGCTGTAGGTAATATGGACATTTTAATTATGTGAATTCTTCCAATCCATGAGCATAGAATATCTTTCCATTTCATTGTGTCTTTTTCAATTTCTTTCAACAATGTCTTATAGTTTTCAGTGTATAGGACAAATTTTTTGCTAAAGAAGATATACAGATGGCTGACAGGCACATGAAAAGATATTCAACGTCCCTAATTATTAGGGAAATGCAAATTAAAACCACAATGAGATATCACTCCACATCCATTAGAATGGCTAGTATTAAAAAGACAAGAAATGCGTTGAAGAAGATGTAGAGAAAAGGAAAGACTCATACACTGCTGGTAGGAAGGTAAATTGTTTCAGCCACTATGGGAAACAGTATAGAGATCCCTCAAAAAATTAAGAATAGAACTAATATGTGATCCACCTATTCCATTTCTGGGTATTTATCCAAAGAATATGAAAACACTAATTTGAAAAGATATAGGCACTCCTTTGTTCAGTGCAGCATTATTTACAATAGCCAAGACATGGAAACAATCTAAATGCCCACTGACAGATGAATGGATAACAAAGATGTGGTATATAGGGCCGGCCCCATGGCCAAGTGGTTAAGATCGCATGCTCTGCTTCAGCAGCCCAGAGTTTCACTGGTTTGGATCCTGAGTGCAGGCCTAGCACCACTCATCAAGCCATGCTGAGACAGCATCCCACATAGCAGAACTAGAAGGATCTATAATTAGAATGTACAACTATGTACTGGGGGGCTTTGGTGAGAAGAAGAAAAAAAATGATTGGCAACAGATGTTAGCTCAGGGCCAATCTTTAAAAAAAAAGATGTGAGATATACATGTGTGTGTATGTGTATATATATGTGTGTGTATATATATGCATATATGTATACATACACGCAATGGAATACTACTCAGCCATAAAAAAGATGTAATCTTGTCATTTGTGAAAACATTGATGGACTTTGAGGGTATTATGCTAAATGAAAAAAGTCAGACAGAGAAAGACACATACTGTATGATTCCATTCATATGCAGAAGATAAAAACAAAAATAACAAATGAACACATAGATACAGAGAACATACTGATGGTTACCAAAGGGAAGTGGAGTTGAGGCAGAGCAAACTGGGTAAATGGGATCATTTGTATGGTGACGAATGGAAACAAGACTTTTGATGGTGAACACGATGTAGTGTACACAGAAGTTGAATTATAATGACATACACCTGAAATCTGTATGTTATAATGTTATAAACCAATGTTACCTCAATAAAAAAAAACGATGCAAAGCTAATATAACTTAGGAAATCTAAAAGGAATTTAAACTTTATTTCATGCCAACATGCAGTTGTAAAAATGTAACCAAATTTTAATGTTGGTTAATATATCACATTCAAATGATTAACCTACCTTTACTTAAACACTATTGTGGAGCAGCTGGGAAAAGAAGACAGTAAATAGATACAGAATATTTTATAGAGAGGTACTTGAGAGTCAGAAAGGCTGGATTAGGTTCTACCACTTCCTGAATGTGTGACTTTAGACAAATTACTGAACTTCTCTGAGGCATAATTTATTCTTTAAAAAAAGGAATAATAATATTACCTCACAA
This sequence comes from Equus quagga, assembly GCF_021613505.1. Classification (NCBI taxonomy): domain Eukaryota; kingdom Metazoa; phylum Chordata; class Mammalia; order Perissodactyla; family Equidae; genus Equus; species Equus quagga. The sequence continues at coordinate 41,240,369 of NC_060280.1, read as the reverse complement.
GATTATTATATGTGTTAAATTAGAAAATATGAGAAATGCATTGGTATAAGACTTGAAATATAATGCCCAATAATGATCTTTTTTTTCCTTCTTCAAGATCAGGCTCTTTCTCTTAAGTAAATTTTCTGATTAATGGATGTTCAGCCCTTCAAAGATCAAAAGTGTAAAAAAGATTTATTAATCTTTTAAATAACAATATATTTTTTAAAAAACAAAACAACATATTGCATACATTCCTGTCTTTGTAAAATGAGTAAAAAGTGCAAAGGCTGAGATCTTCTTATCCCTAAGGCTCATCGTTATGATTATTTATAATCACATTTTGTTTTAAAACAATCATGCTGTCTAAAGTCTTTAAATCATTACAACTGTTGGGCCCTTCTATAAATGACATGGGTTGTGTGTCATATATTCATTATCTCCACCTTTTTTGCCCACACATTCATTGCCTTTGCTCATCCGTGTCAGTGTGACTCTAATAATTATCTCTTCTGATTTCCTGCTCCTGTTCTGTGTATGCTTGGACTGGATTTGCTTTAAAATCTGTCTATAAAGTAAGAGGATCTAGACTGAACATGAGTGCCTGGAGGGTTGTCTTGAAAGAGATGTGCAGAGTCCAAGGATTTTGTGGCACAGAATTTGTTTGGAAACAGTTTTTTCCTTTTGGCTACTGAGAGTATGTTTTGTTTAATTTAGAGTTCAGGATATCGGAATGCTGGATAAAGGAGCTATATATTATAGCTTCAATAATTATAATTATATAATTACTACCATTGTATTCATTTGGCTCATCTATTATACTACTACTGATAAATGGTGATATACAAATTCATTTCAGAAAGAAAGAAGGCTCTGTTGTCATTGTTTGTTTAGAAAATGATAAATCTATCAATTAGATTTCAAAGTCATTATAAATGATGAAAGGAGAGAATTGTTAGGAACAGCAAGTGTAAACATTGCTTTGTCAGATCCTTAGATTCTTTTCGTGTTTTCTTTGTTCTACTCAGAGAATATTATTAATACTGTCATTTACTATTTGATGTTAAGCACCTTGATGGCATGCATGTATGATAGGCTGCATGTTTGGTACAAGAAGTCATGAGAACATCCCCATACATTACGGTCAATGCCACTTGGTTCCTCTGTGCTCAATTCAGCTCAATGCTTACCTTCTTTCTTAGAGATTCCAGGCCCAAATAAATATTCTTTTCTTTAGATCACTTTGGGTATTGGTGTTTTTTGTTGTTGTTGTTGTTACCACTCTCACCAATGTCATTTATTTATTCTCTTCTGTAATAAGTTGTAAATAATAGAATGGCCACGATTGGAGCTACTCGTTCTTTAGTGATTGTTCTGCTTCTAACTTCTCCATCTCTCACGCCATATACCTCAAATCCTGGAATAGTTAAGTATACCGTTAGTGCTCAAAATGATTAATATTTAATAAATTGTCTTGGCTACATTCTTCTTTCAATGGTAGGTTTAAATTTTAATAGTCCAATTAATTCAAATAAAGCTAGTTGACAGAGTGAAGTGATTGGGCTCTTTAGGTGCCTTATATCTTGCTAATTATTTGTGATCAAATGGATTTATGATATTTCTATTACCATTTATATTGATGATGTAAAATTAGCAGGTTAAAAATATGACAAGTGGGGATCTTTAATTCTGGCTTTAATATCCATGAAAGCTGAAAATTTGTTCTTCCCACATCTTATCTAGTTATGTCAGCTTTCCTACGTTGTACGTTAAATGCCATCTTATTTCACATTGTTTTTCATGCTTTCCCTTCTTTCTTTGACATGGTAGTGAGTAGAAGGAAGTGTGAGAGAGGATAATGAGAAAGAGCCAGATGATTCAGATGTGTCCTACTGCCACTGGCCTTAACAGTCAAGCCTCTGTTTCCTTCAGCAAATGCTCTCCCTAAGTTTTGACTTAAGCTTAAAACAATGGTCTTCTGACTATAATAATTGTCATGATATATGAATTTCTTGCCAATTCCAGGCACTTGGTTAAGTACTTTACATATGTCATTTTTAATCTGTGCCATCACCCTGCAAGGAAGATGTTATTCAGATAAGGAACTTAAATCTTAGGGAATTTAAATAACTTAATCAAGTCACAAAAAGCCACTAGGTGGCTGAGATGAGATTAGAACATTGATCTTTCTGACACTGTTTCCATAACTGCCTGCAGTCTTGCTTCTTGTAGCCATTAATAACCAACAGTTCCTCATAGACTGCCAATAAGCAGAAAAAGGAAATGTGAGGTTTCCTCTGTAGAAGAAGATGTAACAAAGCATTAAAATAGATGTAATCTTTATGTCCTCTAAATATTGCCAAAGGGATCAGAATTAGTTAGGATTTATTTAGTTTTATTTATTTATTTATTTATAATGGATCTGCTTCCAAGCTTATTCCATGACTACTGGCACATCTCAGAAGACCCACTTCTTTTTTTTTTTAAAGATTGGCACCTGAGCTAACATCTGTCGCCTATCTTCTTTTTTGCTTCTTCTTCTTCTCCCCAACCCGCCCCCGGTACATAGTTGTATATTCTAGTTGTAGGTCCTTCTGACTCTGCTGTATGGGACACCACCTCAGCATAGCCTGACGAGCGGTGCCATGTCTGCGCCCAGGATCTGAACCAGTGAAATCATGGGCCACCGAAGTGGAGCACGCAAACCTAACCACTGAGCCATGGGGCCGGCCCCTATTTAGTTTTATTTTATTATCCCTACCCAAAATAAATACTAAATCAGCCAACGCTTTCTTTCCAGAAATTATAGAATGCATATTTTTTAAAAAAAACTTTTTAGAAAGAGTATAATTAACAGAAAATAACAGGAAAAACTTAAAATGTATAGTATATCCAGGAAGGTCATTCATCCTGTAAAATTTCTATTTCCTTTGGATGTCTTTGACAAGAGTATCACTCTTTCCATTAATCCAGTGAAGGAGTGAAGCTCAAAATGAGACCCATCTGCCCTTTGCTCCTAGTGAGGCGCATCTGCCCATCACATGTTGGTAATGGAAGAACTTAACATCCAAACCACAGTGAGAGCTTGCAGGAATCCCTCCTTATTTATTTGGAAGCATGTCTGCTCATAATATCTAGAGTGCCACGCTGGAGCTAGGCAAGCATGATTGATAATTCCTGCTCTACATCTTTTGAACCATGTAAATTTCTCAGCCTTGTTTCCTTATTTGCAAAATGGGAAATCCTTACAAGGATTAGATGAGTAATAATTTTTTTAAAATATATTATTTTTTGTCATCATCCATGCCATCTTCTCTCTACACTATTCTATTCACCCTTGTCATCTTATCTAGTTCTTTTATTTGTGTCGCCCTCTAACCTGAAAATTGACAGCCAACACAGTTCCTTTGGAAGAGAATATGAGGTTGTAGATAAATAAAATCAAAATTTGAATCTCAGCTCTGTCATGTCCTAGGTTAGGACCTTGGCTAATTCATCTAACCTTATGCTCCAATTTTCTTTTGTCATCTGGAAATGTTATTAGTTACTTGCCGATTTATAGTGTTAATGAGAGAATTAAACAAAGTTGTTAATTACAACAGAAGCTAGCATGGTGCTTGGCACATAGTAGGCCCACAATAGGCAATTGGCGGATGTTAATTTGCCCTTTCCCTGTGCTTTACCAGAACTTTTTTTTTTTTAAGATTTTATTTTTTCCTTTTTCTCCCCAAAGCCCCCCAGTACATAGTTGTATATTCTTCGTTGTGGGTCCTTCTAGTTGTGGCATGTGGGATGCTGCCTCAGCGTGGTTTGATGAGCAGTGCCATGTCCGCGCCCAGGATTCGAACCAACGAAACACTGGGCCGCCTTCAGCGGAGCGCGCGAACTTAACCACTCGGCCACGGGGCCAGCCCCTACCAGAACTTTAAATCATACAATTTGGCAAGCCATCTTGCATATTGATGGCCTATTTCTGTAGCCCAATGTTTTTTAGACCTAACTTTCAAGTTTTAAAGGAAAAGCTTTCACCTGGAATCTTACCACTGACTTCTACATTATTTTTATTATAATATTTAAAATATAAAAGCATTACATTATGAATTAAATATTAATGCTTATCATGCCTATTCAATTATAAGTAGAGCAGATTTTCAAATAAAATTTAAATGAAATTAACATCCCATAAAATTCAAATAAAATCATTAATTTACTATGTATGATGATGTTATTCTTCTGAAATTAAATCATGGTGTGCAACATGAGTATAGTATTGAATATGATTTTGCATTGAGCATGATTCTACCCCATTGTGCTAGATAGTAACTCATCTCCTATCACTTTCCTTTAGTTATTCAAATTCTTTATTTCTTCACTGGATCCTGGTATGATTTAACCCCCACTTGGTACAAATGTATCGTCGACATAGTGCGTGCCACGGTTTTTCCTCAGAAAACACATGAAAAATCAATTAGGTGTAGCTTGGGGCACTGAAATGTGCAACAGTATTTTGCTAGTAGATTATCATCCAGAAGATAACAGCTATTAACTTGTTGGGGGTTATCTCTGAAATCAATTGGCAAAATTTGACAGATTTGTAGACTTCTTTATGAACTCTATTAACAAAGAATAGCAGATCACCGTTTGAAAATCTTTCCTTATTCAAAGACCAAAGTAAGAATAAAAAGTAAAGCCTCTAGTAATTGTTTTGATGACATTATTAAGACAGGGAAAACTAGAGAAGGAGCAAGTTGCAGGGCAGTGCAAAATGAAGAGGTTTTGTTTGTTTGCTTTCTTTTGGTCTAGTTTTTCAGTCATGCTCAAGCAAGCATGATTTTTATGATGTTAGCCCCTTCTTAAAAAGAAGAAACAGAAAATCATCAGTAAGATAAAAACCAGTCTTGTTACCCTAGCCCTAATAGCCCTTTCCTTTTCCGCGAGTATCTCAGGGTGCCTTCTATTTTAATAGGTCGAGGTCTGGTTCACTTTTATATTCCCTCTAATGCTTAGCATGTGTAATCGATGTTCCCAGCCATTTGCTGATGGAAGGAGGGATTTTAATCTCTGAAGAGTATTTTAAAAGAGGCTTTATTCTTATCTCCCTGGAGCAGTTCAGGCAGCCTCTGTGTAAGGAAATGAATGAATTAAATAATACTTTTAAACATGTATGATTGCTAGGTTTTCATGGTTTGGATCTAATGCAAGAGTAAGTAATGGAGAGAATTAGGAAAAATGTCAAATTTGACCTAGGCAATTATACGGTATTAGATGGGTTTAAGACTCAAACTAAATAAATCCAACAAGTGAGACTGAAAGGAATACATGACGGGGAATGATAAATGAGCACATTAGTGAAAGTATTTACATTTTTAAAAGTGAGAGAAAAAGTCCTAAGAGTAGCGTGTTCTTGGGTTTTGAGAGATGAGAAAGTACGAACGGTTGAAAAGGCTGTTAGCATGCAGCTTGTCTCTAATCCGTCCATTTGAAGTTTCGCCATGAACAGTGAGGGAGATGGGAGAGTCACAGCTAAGAGAGCAAAGACATTTCACAAATAGAAGAACTCCAGCTTGTGTACTTCAAGCTTCGACATTCATTGCTGTTGTTTTTTATTCTTGAGCCCCATGTTGCATTAGATATCAGTGGAGGGAAAGGATGACACGTTTCTTTTCTACCGGTGAATCAAAGCATGTGCTTAGCAAAAAGAATTGCCCAAAACATTTGAACTGCAGAGCTGAGATATTTTTTGAAAACCTCCCAATTTTTCTAGTGTATTAAAACATAGGAGTAATTTGAAGTTTAAATGCTAATTACTGATGAGTGACCTTTCTGAATTGCCCATTTGGAAGGCTTGTCTCTGAGACAATTTGAAAGAATCTCAAAGAGTACGTTTTTCCAAGTAAACTTGCTTTGTAAAAAGGTCATCTACATGATTTAGAGACATGTGGGTCAAGGCAAGTAGATAAGTAATTGCAAATTAAATGTTTACAGTTGAGGTGGTCTTTCATGAGGGCTTACCTGGCATTTTGGCAACGTCAGGTTTTAAAGACATTTTTTTTTAGATTTTTAAATTTTTTTTTCCTTTTTCTCCCAGATCCCCCAGTACATAGTTGTGTATTTTCAGTTGTGGGTCCGTCTAGTTGTGGCATGTGGGATGCCACCTCAGCATGGCTTGATGAGCTGTGCCATGTCCGTGCCCAGGATTGGAACTGGTGAAATCCTGGGCCAGTGAAGCTGAGCGCCGCGCGAATTTAACCACTCGGCCATGGGGCCAGCCCCTAAAGACTTTTTATCTAATGAATCAACAGGGCAGTGAAATTTCCATGTAACACTGTTTTTTCTAGAGTGGATTTCAATTTAAAGTGAGCCAATGTGATTTAAAAATGTCAATAACTTCAGCAAATCTCTAGAGAGTACTAGCTATTTATAAAACAAATAATGATTTTTAAGTGACTGTAATATCATGACCTAAATATGACAACACTTAACATGTTTTTACATATATGGCTATTTACCTATTTCTTATGATCTTCTGTATACATAGATATAAAACCTGCTTCTTATTATTTATATTACATTTTCATTGCTAATAGACAAGAACAATAATAATAGCTAAGCAGAATCTAGTGTTAACTACATGCAAGGAGCTATGCTCAGCATCACTTACACATATCGTGAACATTTCCATGTCACTAACCAAATATATGTACATGCATTGTTACTTTGAGTATCTGCATGGTATGTCAGTATGGTATAGGATGACTAGACCATAATTATCGCTGGGCATTTTTGTTATCTCAAAATATTCTGTACTATGTATATAAACATAAGATAATTTTTTTCATAGTCAGATCTTTCATGCATAAATCATTACTTTGAGATAAATGGTTAGAAGCATAATTCCTGAATCAAAATGTTTACATATTCCATTGAAACATCCTTATTTTACCATTGTATCAGAAAGGTAGAGAAAACAATGAGGTTTTTGAAATGGACCAATGAATTATCACCCAGTAATCTCATGCCAGTTTGCATCCCCATTAATAGTTCATGAGACTACATTCTTCTTATCACTGAGACCCAGATCAAGTGTAGGTGCCTGGTTTGGAACTTTCTTGATCTTCTTAGTTAGAATTAATTTTTTTTCCTTTTGCTTTCTCAATGTGTTCTTTCTCTCTCTCTGTTTGTTTTAGTTTTAATTTTGTGTGGTTCATTGTTATTAAGGTCATTTTGCCTATTTTGGTGCATTTTCCTTGAGGTGGTCTATCTTATTCACCTTTGCAGTATAACCAGAACTCAACACCACAGAGCCTGGCAAAGGACACACTTGAAAATATTTGTTAAATGAATAAGATATAATGTTTATTTATAGTACTTCTTCTTATAGCCAGAAATATTCTAAAGTCTTTGGAGAGTTTTTAAAGAATAAAACGTAATTATTGTCAGGAAAACTTTCAGTTTTTCCTTCGAAAGTAGTCACTCATCTGTAGCATATATAATAGCATTTTTCCCATTTTGTCATTAGAACAATGTCCTCCATTTTGGTATACTTGTCCTAAAGTTCCACAGCTGGAAATAATAAAATCAGAAACCACAGACCACCTTTTATTTTTAGACCATTTCACTTCATCTGTAATTGAAATGGTTCTTATGTCTACTTTTTTTGTTCTCTACCTTCATAGCATTAGGAATATAATATAAAATCATATTCAAGGGCCAAATAATCCAAGTTGTGTATCTTTCCCTTTGAGTAATATGCTAGATTATTGTTTAATCCATCATTTCTCTTTGCCTGAGTTAACACTGCCCATCTCTCTTTGGCGTGTCTTATTTTCCTTGGGTTCAAGAAAAGAGACAGTGGTAAAGTTTGGAAAAATGACACTTTCTTCTCTCTGTCTAACAACTTTGTATTTAACAGCTGTTTATATTTTTCATTTATTTCTTTGATATATCACTCTGACCCAGTAGCCGTGCTTTAAGGAAAACCCAGGTAAAAAACACACTAAGATCCTTGGTGTGTAGAAATATAACAGAAATGGATGAGAATAATGCCTGTATTACTTATACATATAGTGGGTCAGTCCAGATGAACTGGAGAAATTGGTTCTCATTTTTTATTTTTTTGAGCTTCTCTTGATCAGATTATTTATATTTAATTAGAAGACATTTATAGTGCTAGCAAATGAGAAGTACATTTAATTTGTTATCATTTGTGAAGTATTTTTAAAAAAGAATCTGTGAGGTCTCATTGACAAATATAGGTTATCTTTGCCAGGTCATGAAATACTTATTGCTAAAGAGACAAGATACTAAAGTCACAAAAAGAACATTAATAAACCCAAATTCTGTTGCCAGTCTCTTTATTAGTTTAAATAAAACTATTAGCGTAAACAAAAACTTTTCATGATATATTAGAATCACCTCAGAATTTTGATCTTGCTTTTGGATATGCATAGTACAATTTGAGTCTGAATAAATGTATTTTCTGATTAAATTTCTGATTAAATTTGTGTAATACCAGTATTTAGTTCATGTTTAATAACAGTTAAAGATGAGTGGTAAATGAAATCGTACATGGTTGCTTGTTTTCTTTAAATCTTGCCTTACAAGCATCTTTTTCACTATTGGGTTTATTAATATAAGTAATTAACTAGTTACAGTTTCCTTTTAAAAGGATAATTGAGTATAAGCATTTATTGGGTATCAGTTGGATACACCTATTCATGGAAATAGAGATTGAACCAATAATCCAGAACCAAGGACCTATCAGAGGAGGGCTGTAGAGTCAAAGTTTTGTGCAACTACTGTGCAATGATTTGCTTATTGTTATCCCAATTTCACGTGATGAAACTGAAGTTAGAAATATTTATTTACTTGTTCACTTCTTTGGCTAGAGTAAGAGCTAGGGTGTAAACTTAAGTTTGTCTGACACTAAATCTTATATTCAACAGCCAAAGTACCTAAGAAGTAAACTCTTGAATATATAGAACACAGGTACACACATCTAGATAACATTAAAGTAAAGAATTTTTCCATCCACAATTCTTTAGATCTTTTTACTGAAATCTATGCATTTACAGATACACATGGGAACAAATGGTCTGAATTTTAAAATTCTGTTTGTATATGTTAAACAAAAACTTTAAAATAAATAAAATTAATAATTATTAAAGTAAAATTATTGGCCCACATTTAGGATATTTAATTAAATGCTTGAACTTTCAATTTATCGGGCTGTACATAGCTTAGGGTCATCTGGACTAAGCCTTCCAGTTTGTTTTGTCAGAGCCCGCACTTAATTGTCTTTTTTTTGTGTTGGTTGATTCAAAAACATGTAGTGATCAATAAGTAGAATAAACTGAGGGATGCTTTTAAATGCTTTTTTGTTTTCTTAATCACAGTAGAATTACCATTCTTTAGAAACATGTATGTGTGAGATAGATGGTCAACCCATGGATGGAGCTTGTGCTCTTGTGGATTCATAGACTCCTCACAACTACTCTTTTTGGTGCTACAGTTGATGGCCGGCCGCAGTGTGGAATCACTGGTATAGCCTGTTATTGTCCTTTCAGAGATGAAGTAACTGTGGCCCAGAGGGGACGTGATTTGTTCACATTTTGTAACCTGTGAGCACCCTACTGCAGTTTGAATCCAGAACTGCTAAATTTTGGTGTTACATGCTTTTCCCCACATTAAAACTTCTCATCATTTCTGCTCATGGCCCCTTTGAGAATCTGATGGACTGTTGGTATGCTGGCGAAAGGTACATGTGCCCATCTGCATGAAATGCTGCATGTGAGCCTAAGCGAGTTCACAGTCCTGTTAGAGGCTACTTATGAGTCCTGGGTAATAATGCTCGTCAAAACTGCCATCTTTATTTCTGCGTTTAAAACCAAGTAGTCTGGGATGCAGTGTGAGAGGGGGCTTCCAGAACCTGGTTCTGAAATCCCAATGACTGAGGGAAGTTTTTAGATCATATTTTTTAAGTGTATTTTTCCCTCGATTTTAGCAGGCCTCACTTGATAGAATGTGCATTTATGAGAGGCTTCATTTGAGCTATAAAGAATGGTTTTGGAAAATGTTTTTAAGAAATCTAAATCTCACTATTTCATTAAAATTAACTGAACACACACAAACAAAACAAGCAAATAATAAAAAAACAGAAAATGGAGAGCGAAAATCCTTCCTGCCTATATTGTTGGCTTCATTTGGTGGTGTTTTCAATAGTGATGCCAGCCTTTAGCTAGAGAGAAGATGGAAGTGTGAGTAATGTGGCTCATGCATATTGAGGAGCATGGTCTTCCTCCAGAGACAGTGCCTCCCAATTCCCATGGATTCTGGTTGCCAAGAGACAAAGTTTGGCCCATTTAAATTAAGTTCAGTGGTCTGACAAATGCCAAATTTATGATAAAACGCTAAGTCTTTGTGGCAGAAAAATTTCTGTTTGAAACATTTGGGCCTTTTAAAATGTAATCTTTTTAAACAATGACAAATATGTGCTACTTTCAAATAGAGTGGTTTTCTCTTCTTTCTTTCCTTCTCTTTCTTTTTTGGGGTTAGCATTCACATTGCAAATTCTAAATAATGGTGCCTTCTCCCAGACGGTCAAAACAATCTAACACTGAGGTTTTACTTCCAGAATACATTATTTCTGCCAAAAATTCTGAAGGCTTTAATTTTCAATCCTGGAGTATTTGACTGTGTGCAAATAACACCAGAAGAGCTGAGGGAGGGTGGACAGGAAGACAAGCTTCCTGGGCGACCATCCTGACTTCCTTCCTTTTGGTCCATCTTCAGTCCTGGTGTCCTCAGCTAAGTTCTTCTAAACCGCTGAGGGATAAAGAAGACTTTCTTTATTCAAGACATCATGAGGCTGACAATGAATTACTATGGTGTGCCTTAAATTTTTATCCTTCTGAAAAGAAAGTCTACAAGGAATGGAAAAGCCATAGATCTTAGCATTTTAGTGTAAATCACTTAAATATGTAAACAGTTGAATCATGAATATTTAACTCGTAATTAAAGATTGAATAGTTGAAATATAATTGCTAAATATTTAGTTTATCTATTTAAAATAGAGGGGCTGGATTCATTTATTCATTGAGCAAATATTTTCCTAGTAGCTATTATGTGTAAAGAGCCATTCTAAGCCTGAGGTCAAGGGTGAGCAGGGCTGGAACTGCCCTCATGGGCTTTCCATTTGGATGGGTCCTAGATTAGGATCCTTTACCAAGTGACTGCTCTATGATCTATGTGCAAATGGAGCTTCCTGCAGGAGCTGGCGAAAGGTGATCAGCAAGGACTGTAAGGCCATTCAGGACAATATAAAACAAATGGAAACATTTTTTTTGAAACAGGATCAAGATGAGATTTGTCGAGATGTAAGTGACAAATTTTAGCTGCAAAGGCACCAAAATCAGGTTGCAAAGAGACAAAGTAATCTCTAAGCCAATACAAAGGTGTATGCTAACTGGTCAAGATGGAAAGAGGTGAAAGGAGAGGTAAAAAGGGAAGGCACCGCATCTTAAAATGCTTATTAAGGGTTTTCTGGCTTTTAGATGAGTGTTTAAACCCATATAATGCATTCCACTTGGCTCTGTCAGTTATTATCATCTGTGCCTTGAAGCTTGGATTGGGAACCCATGCAGATGTATAGGGTTATGTGGTAGGGTGTTATGTGTCTAAACTGCTGAGAGAATGACAGGATGGGTAGATCAGAAATTCTGCTGCTGATGGGGCCAAGAATAGTACAAAAGGAAAGTGGAGGGAGAGGTGTGACTTCCTGGGATTTAGCTGGTTTCTAAGAAGGAAAGAAAAATAAAATAGTGAAGAGTACTCAGCATCTCTGATCCTTGGTTTCCTCAACTCTAAAGTAGTAATAACTCTTGCTACCTTAAAGTTGCAGGCACTCAAAACACAGTAGCCATTCTATAAATGACAGTTGTTTTTATCATTATGTTTATTTAAAATATGATACTGCAGGGCTAATTAACTACTTCCTGACTACCCTCAGGCGAACTGATCATTCTTTGCTTTTGTAGCTTTCAACATGTGTAGTCATATACAACTATATAACTTTAATGACTTGATCCTCACAGTTCTTCTGGGTTTTTTTTCTAGCTAAGGTAATAACATCTGTGGGAGTTTTAAAGACTCCAAAAAATGAATTTTTAATAAGAATATGTGGCACAACCATTCTTTAGGTAGCATCCCCAATTTATCTCCTTATTCAGAAACTCATTATGACAATGGCCTTTAAGAATTGTTTGACTATTTCTGCAGTAGTTTTTGCTTTGTTTACTTAAGTAAATACTTCATATTCATCAGAATATAAAAGACTGTTTGGCCTTCATTTTTATAGACAACCATGAGACTACTAATCCCTTGTTTGTTAAGGGATACAATGTCTGTAGTGTGTAGGCTTCAAGCCCAACATCGCTTCCTGACTGTTCAATCTGAAGTTAGAAGATTTTGGTGGCGGTATCTTGAGGATGCCCTCAAAGGATTTCTGTTTACAGCGTATACATATTGGCAGCTTATTCCCTAAGAACAGAAGAAATGGGTTGTAAAATAATTGTTCAAGATCCGGGACCAAGGGCCTGATACAAAAATATTAATGGATGAAATTTTAAAGCAATTAATGCACTAGAAATTAACCATATATTTTTGAGTAGATAATGAAGAGAATCTAAGACCTTTGCAAGAAAAATTGAATTTAGCCAGGGATAGCTGAAAGAGGCATAAAAGAAACAGATAATCCCCATAAGTGAAAAAGGAAGAGACTCCCCCACCCCCATGCAATTAATTACACTTCAGCTCTCTGTTACTTCATTCTAATATGACCTAGAATCTCTTTTCCCTTCAAAATCACTGAAATTTGTGAATCAAACATATACTGTACTTTTAAAAAGTCATATCTTAAAATTCAGCAATAAAAGTTGGTTCCATTCTGTTTTGTAAACCCACAACCTTATGTTACTTTAGAAAAGCTCTCTAGAGCAGCTTGGAGAATCACTTCAGAGTTTAGTCTTAATGGTTCCTTTCCTCCTTCCTTTTCTTCTTCTCTTCCTCCTCCTCCTCCTCCTCCTCCTTCTTTTTATATTTCTTTTGTAGTCAATATAATTAGAGATTAAGATTTTTCATTCTACCAAGAGTAGGTGGTGGTAGCCATACCTAGTGCTCTAAATATTATAATTATTGATTATTCTACCTTCTGTAAAATATGGCTATTCTGTTTTTTTGGTAAAAGTTGATTTAAAAAGTCGGTATAAATCTTATTGAGGAAACCTTGATTGTCTGAATGTTTTCTTACCCTTACCTGAACATTGAGACCAATTAAAGATGATAATCACCTTCTTACTTCATTTTAGACAATTTTCAATGAAAAATTTAATCAGAGGCTTTTCCTTTGCCTTTTATTTTTACTTTCGTCATGGCCCCTGGGCAGCTTGTTATAATTTCATTTTTTTTTTATGTTTGAGGAAAGAGAAAGGAATAAATCTTGCTAAGAAAAAGGAAAATTATTTTCCTTGTCCTTCTGAGGTGGGTATTATTGACCTTTAATTTACTGTGTAGTTATTGACACCTTGTTTGAAGTAAACCAGTGAAGTGCAGCTCAGGCATGGATCCTACCTCAGGATTCAGTGGACTAGGGCAATAAGGCCAGTAGGATGTGTGCTGGGGTCCAGAACTAGCCTTAGCACTTCTGCCACAGGGATCTTGGTCTGAGTTGTCATAACCTTTCTCCTGGATTATGCTAATGGTTCTCCCCACTACTGCCCTTGGTTTCTGGCAGCCTCTTCTCAATCCAACAGCCAGAATGATCCTTCTACATTATGTCTGTCATGTCAGTTAGCTGCTCAGAGTCCTCTGGTTTATTATCTGTCAGTCCTCACAAGAATATAGGCTCCATTAGGATAGCAAATTTTATGTGCTTGGTCGCTACTATATCCCCAGCACCTGGAAGAATGCTTGACGTTAGTGACTGTTTCTTCTTATTTGTTTGAATGAATGGGATTTTGGAAGCAATTTGTGCCAAAGATAGAGATTTGAGTACTATCAGGCTACAGATGGTGACTGAAAACATGGAAGGAGACTGATCAGCCATTGAGCAAAGCAAAGAAAATCAACTTGAGCCTTCTGGGGAAATTTCCAAAAACATACGCAAACTGGGATGCATTAATGGACACATGACATCTAGGTGCTGGATGTTTTATCATTTAGAGTCTTGGCAGAATTTACCCCAAATGCTTCAAAAGACTGTACAGATGTGCGATCAGGGTTAAGGGGCCAGCAACAACAGGAAACCATTACTACTCACTAGGGCTGCTCGAACAAGAAGAGAAAATAGTATTATGAGCCCAGTGAGATATAGACCTGTGGAAGAGAGGCCAACCAGTGGGAACTGTAGTCAGGGAGGGATGGAACTTCCATCAGAAGTGCAGCTCTGAGTTGGGAAAGGAGGAGAAAGAAATATCTTGAACTCTCTCTTCCATACTCCACTCCCCTATTGCCTCCCACTGGCCAACCCAACTGGATGCCAGGCAGGAAGGTATCCCGATTGCTGCCGTCTTCAGGGGTCAACTTTCTTGGGCATAGAGCAAGGAAGAGAAATGTAGAGACTGGATCTGGAGGGGTTAGGGACAGGGAGGCACAGGGAATAATCACCCTAGGACATAACTCTGATTTCCTCACTGATCAGACCACAACTAGGATACTATGCTTGATTCTGGGCACCACCTTCTAACAGGGTCATTGACAAACAAGCACAAGCTATTCAATGCAAGTCATTGTGAACAGATAATTTAGGAACCAGAATTATTAAACTTGAGAATACATGCTTTAAGAGAACATACAGAACTGGCTACTTAAGTTTCAAGGCCCACTGCAAAATGAAGTTGTGGGGGGAGCGGTGCTATTGTTCAAAAATTATTAAGAATATCAAGACACTGACAGCAGAGGATTAAACCAAGCATGTTGCCATTCTAAGTCACACTCCCAGGTGGTACGCCCGCGTGGGCAGCTCTGGGAACATGTCAGCCTTCATCAAACATTTAATGGACTGACATGTAGACCAGGGGTCACATAAGTAAAGCTTAGTCTGTGTCTTAAGATAGTAAAACTCACATCCAAGGAAGGGCATTTTATCAAGTGGTTTTTTTGTTGTTTGTTTGTTTTCAAACAAGTTGAGCTGTTCGATAACAGAATACCCCTCCTATAGCTGAAATTGTCTGTGCTGAATTAGGCTACAATCTGTCAGAGATGCTACGGGAAGGATTTAATGTTGAGTGTGATGTTGGACAAAATGACCAATATGGATGCTTCCTACACTAAGGATTATAAATCTAAGATGTTCTTTGACAGAAATACCATCAAAAACTGATGTATTATCTTTAATTATGGACAGATTAACCTGAGCCATATAAATAAGAAACAGCAGTGAAGTTTGCTTGTTGTCTTTTTCTAATGGGGAGGTCTTGCAGGTCTTTTTCTTGTAGTTGTGATGGCCAAATTTTAGACATTTTCTTTAGACGTTATTATTATTATTTATGTTTTAACTTGTTACAGTTATATAATTATTCTATGGCAGAAATGTGACAATGTACAGAAATATAGGACAAATGCTTAGAGGGCAAATACCAGCCTTTGACTGTAGAGTTAGTTTAAGGACCCAAGACCGGAATCAGAGTGCCTTGATTTCCAGCCTAAAGTTATGTCCATGAAACAAGAGGGAGTAAATAAGTTCCTTGTTATGTCAGCCCCTTTATGAAAATAATAAACATAGATTTGTTTGATGACAGTAAACTGTCAATATAACATTATCATTATTCTACTTATACCAAAATAAATTAATAATTTAATACGTGTAAGCTTGATGCCAAAGGGAAAAAAAGGCTATTGAAGAATAGAGTTCTGACTTGTACTCCACAGTCTCAGCTTTTGAGCCCTCTACTGCTCTTCATTTTGGTTCTTTCAGGAAATTATGTAGACGCATGCTCCTCTGAACCTCGCCAGCAGTTACAGTATTGCACAGCATTACTTATGACTGCTCATCAGCATTTCCAACTGGTAGATGTTATCATTTTTGCTTATTGATATTATTTACATGTGTATTAAGGAAAGAAATGAAGTTCATATTTGTATAACAAAGTATTTACCCTTACTGAATAGTTCATATTTGTAGGTTCCCCACCACTATCTCCAATAGGGGAACTTTTTCTTCTCCCCAAACAAAATTGTGCACAGACTCCAAAAGCATAAGAACAATAAAGGTAAAACCATTGTGTCTGAAGTAAGGATAAGGAGCCCAAAGCCCCACTAATGTACCAACCCCGCACATCTAATTTTAACTTCTGAAATAGCACAATGCGTAAACCAACAATCGACTTCAACCTCCTCGTTTTACGAATAAGGAAACACAGCCCAGAGAGTTTTGGTGGCTCATTCAACTACACATAGCTTATTAGAAGTAGAGCCAGGATAAAACCAAGGCTGTGAACCTCAACGCTTTTTTGGGTACAGTCTGCTACCTGGGATAAAGTCCTGTCGGTACATGAATGAACTATTCACACTGCCAATCATACTGATGGAAAACTTTACATTATTCCAACGGTGAGGGAAAGCTTCACCTTTGGGTCCCAAATATCTACATGCTTTCTAATTTGTTTGTTTTAATTTCACCTGGCTTAATTCATTACTAGTTTTTTTTTTTTTTTCAGTAGGAAATGAACAGGAAACACAAGATAGGTAAATAAAGAAAAATAAAGATACACCCACACGAGCTATGCAATTACAGTTCTGTGTAGGCGAAGGACTTGTTAAAAATGAATCTATTTTCTTATGACTCCTCGGAGAGTACAGCCAGTTATCTCTATGCCTGGAGCTGAGCTGTGCACACAATGGGGACCAGTCCCTTTTTACTGTTATTAGACTCTATATGGTGAATTTTAATGTTTCTCATCTCTTTAGAAGCAAGTGAGTCACATGGAAAGATCAAGAAGTGGCTGGGAAAAAAAAATTATGTTCCTATTTATAAAGAAACCATTTTGTTCCAAATATAACAGGTTTTTACTTGTTAGTTTAGGGCATATGTTCATTCCAGTGGAAGGTTTAACCCTTAAGAGTCAGGAGGACTTTGAATTTCTCTTTCCCTCCCCATTCCCTAGCTACCAAAAAGGACAGAGACCTGGATATTTCTTAGATTTCAGGTTGCATGTGATTTGGGGACTTTTCTTTGAAACCTAAATAAAATATATTCTGCATTTTATTTTTTAAAGTGTTGAGACAATTTATGTGGCCATATATTTATATGCATAGATATTTCAGCTACTAGATTCTTGCTTGAAATAGGTCTTAACCTTTGTTGGTTTGTCATGTTTTTGCTTATAACTGCCAGTGATTCAAATGGCATATGTGGTAATATTTCTCTTTGTCTAACTGTTTGACAATTTAGACATATGTATGAGGAATTGTTTCAAGCTTTTGTTTAATTCATCCCCTCTTCACAATCTCAGTTAAAGGAAAAGCCAATCTAAACTATATCCACCATAATATAAAATGGTGTAGCTGCCATGGAAAATATTTTTCTGGTACCAAAAAAAGTTAAAGATAGAGTTACCATGTGACCCCAAAATTCCACTTCTAGATATAAACCCAAAAGTATTGAAAATAGGAACTCAAAAAGATGTTTGTGCACCAATGCTTGTAAAAGTATTATTTTGCAATAGCCAAAGGGTGCAAACAACTCAAGTGTCTGTTGACAAATGAATGGATGAACAAAATGTAGTATATCCATACAATGGAATATTATTTGGCCATAAAAATGAAGTTCTGATATATTCTACAAGATAGATGAACCTTGAAAACAGTATTCTAAGAGAAATAAGCTAGACACGAAAAGTCAAATATTGTATGATTCTACTAATATGAAATATTTAGAATAGATATATTGATAGGGACAGAAAGTAGATTAGAGATTATGAGGGAGTGGGGAACGGGGAATAGGAAGTTATTGCTCAATGAGTAGGAGTTTCTGTCTTGGGTAAAATGGTTTTGGAGATAGTAATGATGATTGTACAAAATTGTGAATGTAATTAATGTCACTGAATTTTACACTTAAAAATTGTTAAAATGGTAATTATTTTTACGTTTTATTGAAATAAAAAAAGAACAATGCCTACCATCTCTAGAGGAAAAACAAAGATAAACAGCAGGGAAAATCTTGTTTGCCCTCAAAATGACTATTATTGAAATAGCCGGGACTGCCCACCCCAGGGCTCTGGGCACCTGATATCAGATGAGAATGTATTTATTATTGTTGTGCTCCTTGTCTATGCGAGGTACTGCTGTGGGGCCGTGGATTCAGGGGGTAAGTGAGGTAGACACACCCTCTGCCTTCCTGAAGCTTATGTATCAGTGGGGAAGGCTGAGAAACATCAAGCAAACAGATAAACATAAAGAGAAAAAATATACCTTGTCATAACTTCCATGGAGGAAAGAAGCAAGCGACTGAGATGGAGCATGTGTGTACATGGGCACACTGGTGTGGCTGGGGGTGCAGGAGGGCCCCCTTTCTAAAGAAATATATGATTCAGAGTGAAGGGAAAAATCAAAGTGAACAGAAAGTCATAGGATTTAGGGATGGCAGGTCAATCTAGCCAATCAGCCACATGATAGAGGCTGGTGAAAAAGAAAGACTGTAAGAACAGGGCTTGGGACTCAGTTTACCTCACCCACCAGCCACATTGAGGGAGGAAGTAGATGAGCAAGAAAAGATACCAGCTTCACTAATATGTTAAGTGTAAGGGTAAGATGAGTTTGACTGCTGTTAAATAGAATTTGGCCCGAGGAACCCAAGATTACTAGAACCATGTCTTATAAATCATCTATTTCCCTTGAGGCTTGCAAGGCAATTATACACTCAATGAGCAATGACAAATGAGAAATCAAAGTTCCACTTTAATTTTAATTCTGCTAGTGTCTACAACTGCCAATGAAACTTTTTGGAACAGCTGGATTGGCGTATGTGAATTGGACTTGATATTCCCGAGCAAAGCTTCCTACCTCAGAGTCCAAATTTTACCACTAGCTGGCTGCCAAGTTCAAAGTGATGAGATCTACCTAAGCACTATAGTACTAATAAAAGGCAACCAAGAAAGTAAGGTTGATGGGCTTCCTTGGTGAGTGGAGACAAGAGAGAGCCATGTGTTTGGGTGACCTCACTCTGTTAATGTGACCCATTCAGTGGGCATCCTGAAATCTGACCAGTCAGTTTAAAATCTACCCTTTGGTGTCATGTTAGGTTAATCTGAGATATGAAAAGGATTTTCACAGGCAAATAATAGGGGACTAATAATGCATACCAGACAGAAGTAGAAAATGACCAAAGCTTTGGGGATTGTACTTCAGTATACCCAGAAAATAAAATATAGTAGTAAAAGAAGGTATGTTAGTATAAGAAGCTGAAAGTGGAATTTAAGGCCATATTACTTTTGAAAAATAAGCCAAAAAATTAACCTCTTATCTTTGTGCTTTGGGCACTCATTTTCAAGCTCACAGGAAAATAGCTATCTGGTCTGGGCTGGAGACTATATGTGAAAGACAGATTGCAGAGGCAAGAGACTGCAACAGGAATGGCAGTAAGGATGCAGCCACTGCTGACCGAACCTGAGATGACCATTTTTATTCTTATTACTAGAAGAGAGTCTAGTAATTTGTTTGCTCTTTTATCACATAAGAAAAGATGATAAATCATGACTCTTAGTTTCAAAAACCTATCACGCATCCTAGGCTTTTCAGGAGCAATACCTCCAGTTGCAACTCCCAGATAGAAGGCAGGGAGCAGACGTTTACTCTCCTCTGAATAGCACTGCAAGACAGGCGATGTTCACATGGTACTCTGCTCACAATTATTTTTATTGCACATGTCATTTCCTCAAATATTGAAAATATGATATTTGTAGGAAAGTGATAAAATATGGAAAAGTATAAATAAGAAACACTGCCCCAAGTTTTGTCTCATTTTGATAATCACAGCTAATATTTTAGTACATATTCTATTTTTTTTTTGTGGCATTGTTTTAAAATACGCTTTCACCAGGATTGTCTTATTTTGCTTTTAGTTGTGATGAGATCATGTGCAAATGGTATGATCACATACAACAGAGAGAGCATATGAGATATTTTTTCTTTTTTGGTGAGGAAGATTTGCCCTGAGTTAACATCTGTTGCCAATCTTCTTCTATTTTATATGTAAGACGCCACCACAGCATGGCTTGATGAGCAGTGTGTAGGTCCGTGCCCGGGATCTGAACCCGTGAAGCCCAGGCCACCAAAGTGGAGTGTGCAAACTTAACCACTATGCCACCAGACCAGTGCCACATGAGATGTTTTTAAAGCTCGTATTTATGAGCACCACCCCAGCCAAATTTTCTGCCATGAGATTCTATAACTATATGTGTTTATACAATGTTATTTAAATCTTTAATAATTCTATGAGGAACATTTCTTAATTACTACTCCTCAAATTAAGACACTGAGGCACAGAGAAGTTAAGGGAATGGCCCAGATTACACAGGGAGTAAATGGCGCATCCAGGATTTAATCCATATCTGCTTGGTTTCAAAGCTCTAGGTCTTCACAATTAAGTTATTTTGCCCTTTTGCCTTGTAAATGTAAAACCTTATACAAAAGCTCCATGTGATTATAATAATTTCAAATATCCAGAGGAGTGAAAACAGCTGCAGAGAAGTTGTGACATTTTAAAGTTGTATAAATATTCAGTGATAAGATACAGCACTAGAGGCCAGGCCTAGAGTTGTGGCCCAGCACCGTGCCTTCTAAAGTCTACTCTATTGTGATGAAACAGCATTTTATTCTCTTCCCTCCAGCCTCTCTTTCTTAGTCTTCACTCTCTCCGTCTCGCTCCCGTGTCTTTCCGTGTGTGCTTGGCCCTTGTAACAGGCCTGGACAGAGCGGGAGCACAGAAGGCCAGGGAAGGTTCCTGTGGAGCTTTTGTGGGAGGCTGGAATGTGACCAGCTGTGACCTCCCAGCTGTGAGCAGGCATTCAGCCTAACTCTAGGATGGCAACTACCAGCTAACATCAGCAGGGCCAGCACTATATGCCAAACAAGCCTCTAGGCACCTTACACGTAGTTCCTTAATTCTCATAAACATCCCCATTATACAGACATGGACACTGTGCCACAGAGAAACCAAATAACCTATGCAAGATCTCACAGCTGGACAAATGGAGCAGCCAGAACTCGAACTCTGGCATCTGCTTCCAAGTCAGTATTCTTGATCCATTAGCTAAACTACCTCAAATCCTCAAAGTCAGTCTGAAAGCCAGAGAAAATAAAAGTTGTTACTGGCAGTTATAGGTGCTCAAAATAGTAAGTGGCACCTGGAATTACTTGCTATTTCTTTTTATTAATAATAATAACTGATTGTCTCTTACCTTAACCGGATCTGGTGTAGATTCTTTTCCACTTTCAAACATGGTAGAGTATTTTAATCTATTTAACTGTTACATGCAAATTCACCCAATTTTTAGCAGAGGAAGATGACGTTTAAGTAGGATTAAGAGATTTCCAGAAAGTCGCATAGATAATATGTGGCAAAGCTCAAAATTCATGCCATATTTCCTAACTCCAAGTCAAGTGTTATGCTCATTATATCGATCGTGGTTATTTTTAACAGAGGTAATTGCTCATATTCTGGCATACATTTATTTTTCAAAAATTTACCAACATCTATTTCTCATAGGAATGTATGTTTCCCTCTGCCTGGAAAGTAAAATGAAAACAGTCAAAAAGTAATGTACAGCTTTAAAAGTTTTTTTTCTTCCAGATAGAAAGCATTAGTTCTGTAATGCTACTTATACCCAGTGAGATATCTACTGAGATAATCTCTTGAAAATAATTCTTGGATTTATGTATAATATCCTCAAAATTTAGGGATAGCTAATAAAGCAATGAAGTATGTCTTACCTCCTAGAAAAATCACTTGAGAGACATTTGTGTTTCAGCTGCCCTCCACGTTGTGAGTCTTTCTCAAAACGGCACAATATAAATGCTGGAAACTCTCCCACGTCAGAAGCAAGCGTAGATGAAATTAACAGGCCAGGGACCGAAAACGCCTTTGATTTACTTGTCAATAAATACCAGTTATTTTAGCTGCCTTAGAGAGATGCTTTAAAATTAATTCATGTTTACCAAACGTGGGGGACTAATATACTTCAATTTCTACTGTTTTATATTAAATAGATTAAAGAGTACTTCAATAATTTTGAATTTATTTTAAAAGTTCTTAGCAGTCTTTAGATCTTGCTCTTCATCTCTACCTTCCCTCCCTTGTTTTGTTTTCATTTTCTGAAAAAATGAAAATACAATAAGATTCAAATGTAGTGAGTATGTATGTTCCCCACCCCCGGTCCCCCCCTCCCCCCGCCCCCGACACCCTCTCCAGCCCTGCCCCACTCCAGGCTCTCTGTTCCCTGAAGGCAGGAACTCTGTTTTGTTCCTTTGCTCATCTCAGTATTTGGCTTTCAGTAGGTGTCTAATAAATGCCTTTTGGAATGAGCTTTTGAGAGATACTGAAAGAGCCCTG
This sequence comes from Equus quagga, assembly GCF_021613505.1. NCBI lineage: Eukaryota > Metazoa > Chordata > Mammalia > Perissodactyla > Equidae > Equus > Equus quagga. The sequence goes on along the minus strand of NC_060280.1, from coordinate 41,217,787 downwards.
TACGTGAAGTCAGATATCACTAAGACAATCCTTCAGGAGAATAAATCTCACAAGAGTTCCCGACATCTTTAATAAATATCCTCTAGGTTCTGCTTTCTGGCAGGCTCCTGCTTTCAGGCCCCTCATAAATAAGTATTGCCCTATCTTTGGGAATATGTACCCAGACATGCTTTATTTTCCCTCCCTCATACTCTTCCCCTCAGTGAGAATGATTTATCTGCAAGGGTAACACTTTCCTTTCCCCAAAAAGTTTTTGAAAGATCAACAGATAAAACTTACAAACACAACAGGCCTGCATCTTCTGATTGTATGCAGATACAGGATAGCGCATGCTCCCAATGGAATCCATGATTCAGTCACATAATCAAATATCAATGAAAGATGACAACACTCTGGGTAACAGTGACTTCCATTTGTGGGCTCTTTTATATTAATATAATAATCCTAGATGCTTAGCAGATAATGCAACCTGATAGCTCTCCTTTCCAATCCAAATTTTCCATATATACGTATACATATATATCTGGAGTGAGTTGAGTGGTGGTCCCTCAAAAGATATATCCATGTCCTAACCCCTGAAGCTGTGAATGTGACCTTATTTAGAAGCATTTTATACGCAATATGTAGATATATTCTAGAGATGCAAAGTATTTTATACATATGTATGATTTAATACATATGTGGTGCGTTATATAAGACACATTTTATATGTGCAGGTTTACATGAGTATTTAGTCTCAAACCTATGGTTTTAGACTCCTAGGAGTCCACCAGAGAAGTCATGGGAGTATAAAAGATATTTCCAGTATTTAAAAGAATCCAAGAGATAGCGTATGATACTTCAATAACGTAATACAGGTTGATGAAAATTGGAGGGTTGTCTGCTCTTGGCTAGAATGGTGACTCTGGGAGGGGATGACATTGGTTTGCTCTCACCAATCAGAAGTTCAGATTGATGTTTACTTATGGCTTTGGTGAATAAAATATGGCAGCATGAATAAATTATAAATTATTTCTGTTGAATAAAATGCTTCAGAGTATGGATTCCAGGGGGAAAATAAAATAAATGATCAAAGATTCCTTAGGTGGTGCAGGCTTGAAAACTAGACTCACAATCCTGCACCGGTCACAATGCCTTTCTCTTAATTTTCCTTTTCACAAGTTTTACTATTAATATCTTATTTGTCAATTCCTCACCATTCCCTGAACTTCATCTTCAAAGTGAAATGCATCCTTTTCGTCAGTTGGCTGCTAGACATTTGATTGTCTATCTGAAGCTGCCCCTCTTCCCAATTATTTATTTTATTCTCAACTGAAGCATCATCAGTTCATGCCATGATCTTATTGCAAACTCTGACATGGCTTTCCATCTCACTCAGAATGAAATCCATACTGCTTACCTGGCCAACAAGCCCTCTAGGTCTGTCACTCTATCATGCTCCCCTTCTCCTCCTAACATTCCCCATCCAAACTCCCTCCCATCACTCCCTTCTACCAAACCAGCCACTTGACTTGCTTTTCTTTGAAGATATCAGAAACCCTCTAGCCTCAAGGTCTTTCCATTTGCTCTTCCCCAGATAGAGAAACAAAAGTAACCCTCTCTTCATTCAGGTGCGTGAATAAATCTGATAATCAGGAGGCCATCCCTGGCTAACTTATCTAAAATAACACTTCTTTTGCTATTTCGGCTTCTCTTATTCTGCTTTATTTGCATGCATATCATATTATATTTGTTTTTAAGGTTGGTGTCTGTCTCTCTTTAAGAGAATATAAGCTCTGTAGAATCAGGGAGGGGCTCGATTGCTCACTGCTGCCTTCCCAGGCTTTAGAAATGTGCCTAGCATAAAGTAAACCTTAGCAAATATTTCATGAATTAACTGATGCATTCATGTCTTGATTCTTCATTCAACATTTGAGCACCTAATAATGTATGTTGAATTCTCAGCATGTGCCAGAAAATGTGTCAAGTCATTTACATGGAACATTTGCATTTAATCCTCATAAAAACCTGTTGAGGTGAGCTGTCTTCTTATCTACTCTTCACAGATGAGTAAGTGAGGTGGAGAGAAATTAAGAAAATCTTCTGAAGCCCCGCAGCTGTTAAATGGCAGAGGAAAGGTCTAACCCTAGATAACCCAACTACAGACCTCACACTCTTCCACTTTAGGCTGTACCAGAATGGCACCAGGTTCAGGAGATAAACTGGTTAATAAAAACTCTTCTCTGCTTTTAGACAACCCACAGCTTTATGAGAGAAAGAGAAAAGCAGCACATAATACAATAGGATGAGGGCTATAATAGAGTTAAAGTGAGGGACACTTTGGGAGCTTCTCATAGGATCATCTAAATCATAAAGGATAGGGAGAATTTAGCTATGTAAAGAAATGAGTGAAAGGATGGAACCACTCCCAGAAGTGGGAACAGCCTGTGTAATTCCAGAGTTGTGGAAAAACGTGGCTCATTTGTGGAATTCATTTTGGCTGTTTGCATAGAAAGTGGGAGAACAAAATTGAAGCATTTGGCTCTTTGAACTCTAAGTTTGAAGGCATTCAGAAGAGGCCTCAAAAATGTTAAGCAATTAAAAATAAACAACCCAGAAGAGATGAAAAGAAAATATCAGAAGCTATGGGAAAATCTCTGTTGAGAGCAATCAAGCAAATGATCACTTTTCAAAGGCCAAGGAGAAGATGGACCTCCCTCCTAATTAGTAAACTGGGGCATATAGCTAAAAAGTTAATATGAAAACTTGATGCAAAAATTCCTTGCTACTTCCAGAGTTCACTCACAAGGTGCAGATACATGAAGGGGCATAGCCTGGATCCTTGGCTTTCCCTGGCTTTGCTGTATTGCCAATATAGTAATTAAGGGAACATTCTAAGATGGCTCAGAGATCATAGCACATTAAAGCTGGAAGCTACCTCAGGAGATGTCTGAGAGATTAGCTTCAGGAAGAACTAGATTGCAGTTCTCCCTCTGTCCCTTCTTAACTTCGGGCTTTTCTGTAGCTTACGGTCATCTCAAACTTCTTGAATATAAAAAAGGGAAAAAAAAGATACCCATTTTTTGGTTTCTTTTGAGAATTAAATGAATTAATATATGTGATAGGACCTAACAACATTGAAGTCACACAATAAACAATAGCTGTTAGTTTGTTCTTATCCAGCCCCCACCATGTAGTTCACTGATAAGGAAACATATAAGGGAAAATGACTTGACTAAGTTCACATGTGGAAGTCACTAATAACCTGATGCACCAGCCTCTCACCAGGGCTCTCCATCTCACCGTCACCAACTTCAAGTGAAGTCTTCTGAGATCACTTCAAATATGGGGCCAGGTGTGGTTGGCAGTACGAGAATGACTCTACAGTAACACCGTCTACGTTTCCCCAAGTGGCTCTGGTAGCACCATTTTCCCAGAAAGCCACCCTGAACTAGACTGGTCTAAATATCCCTTCTCTGGGTTGCAGGATAGGTGCTCACCCCCATGTTACTGTTTGTTTCATTTCCTGCTGGTGTTACCTGTTTAGTGGCCCTCTCTAGAACATAAGGGAAGATGCAGTACCCTACTCATCTCTGAATCACCTACTCAATGTTTGGTGTGTAATATAGTAGGTATTCTATAAAATTTAACATAATCTAATATGTATTTTGTTGCAATTAATAGGAGGTCCATAGAGAAAGTCACTACTGTGTTTTAATAACATCAATGTTATGAAGATGACTATGCAGATTAGATATTCAAACTGGTCATTTTAGCCAGCATTCTTTTGGAAAGTAGGATTTTCTATGTTAGTTAAAAATTCACATAGATTCTTTAATATTATATCTGGCGAAATAATCATTTGCTGTACACACTTATCTGTAAGCAGTGGTATATTGCAGTTTGTTCACACCAACTCACAAGAACCAGTTGTGCGCATCTATCCCCAACTCCATGTTCGGCAACTTCATGTTGGTAGCTTACAATTGAAAATGGTGCGAGTGTTTATGTTTATGCCGTGGAAATAGACAAATGCTGCATATTCAAGGCTTTTTATTTTCCAGAGAACAGGTTGTTGTACACTTACCAGCATATCACTGTATACAAGATTCTTAATCTGCTCCAATTTGTGTAGTTCTGCATTCACAGTTTTAGCTATCTAAAGTAGAAGGTACATCTAATTTTCTGGCTCCAGTTCATTCTTTACACTGCCTAGTTGCCCATAAATAATTCCTAGCAGAGTTGTTTACATATGTAGCAGACACCCATAAAATAAAAAGTTAATTAATATGGAGAAACAGTCCCCATATCTAACTTGTTTTTTTCTTAAATATCTTTTAAAGTCTCCTTAGGTTTATTAAATAGCAATTGGGAGGATCAGCTTTGTGAGTGGATCAAACTCGAAGTTCAGTGAACTGGAGAAAAGAATCTTTCTGGAACTAGACAACAATGATATTGCTAAAAGGGCAGATAATCAGCTGACCAAACCTTTCCTTTGCCCTATTTATTTGGACAGAGAAATGTGGAGTTAAGGCAGTTCTTCAGATATTTCTGGAAAATGTAAGGCTCAGATTGTTTTATACCCCTTTACATAGAAAAGGGGTGGGCTTTGCCCCCTTACCTTTAGATTTATATTCAAGATAATAAAAGAGTATTTCCGGCTATTCTGGTATTGGGAATAATTTGTTCATGTCCCTAAATGAAGTCTGGGTTTCAAACTCCAGGTCATTATTGTAAAGCAATCTTTGGTTATAAATTAGTCCATTTCCTCTGTCATTAGATGAGAGTAGAAGCAGTCAAGAATATGGGTGTGTTTTAAAATTCTATTAGAATACTGTTCTCAGTTCTTTTTCTCATAAATAATCAGTGAAGCTACTAGATTTTTCTTCCAAATACAGTAAATGAGAAAGAAATAATTTGTTATTGCAAAATGTAAATGGGTTGCATATTTCCACCATCTCAGAGAGTGTGAGATGACAAATTTAACTGTGATTGATAGATGTCTGAATTGTAACCAGCATCTTTATTGATGAGATTTCTCTGCCAACCCCCTCCCAGGCAGAAAGGTGATGTCTTTGAAGATGAAGTAACCTGAGAGAACAATGAATTATTTTGGTAGATATTCCAAAGGAAACTCCTGGGAAACTGCACTGGATACCATTAGGATTTTAAAAATCCAGGTTTGTAGAGTAATGAAGAGGTCTAAATATCACAATCAGAGAGCTAGGAAACTATTAAGTGACAAGAACAAGAATATAAACAAAGAAATAGCAAGGCAAAACACGTATATTCTTTAGATCACTTCTGATACTACCTAAACTCTGACCCATTAAGAGAAATTTTTAAAGGGCATATTTTTGCTAGTTTCTAAACATTTTTTGTGTAAACATCCATTTGTTCATTTCTCCTTCTATTGAATCAATAAATCCTTGATGAGTACACTAAGTTATGTATTGGGCATCTAAAAATTACTACAGCAGTCTCTGATCTCAAAAATAATGGCAAGCCAGACAGACAAATAGATATGCAGTTTGAATATAATGTAATAAACGGAAAGAAAATTGCACCATGTTTTGTGTGAACACCAAGGAGATATAAATATCTGAGAGAAATGTAAATGAAAAGGGAAAATTATATATATTTGAGCACCTGTGATACACCAGCTGCTATGCTAGTTGGTTTTCCATAGCTTCTTTCTTTTATTCTTCTCAATAATACTGCAGACAGCATTATCTGAAATTTACAAACGAAGAAACTGACGTGTAGGGAAGTTAAGTAAGTTGGTATTTGGGTTGAATTGTGTCCTTTTCCAAATTTATGTTGAAGCCCTAATCCCAAGTACCTGAGAATGTGACCTCATTTGGAAATAGGGTCTTTACAGAGGTAATCAAGTTAAAAGTAAGCTATTAGGGTGGGCCCTAATTCCATATGACTGATATTCTTTAAAAAGTGGGAAATTTGGACACAGACAAACATGCACAGAGGGAAGATGATGTGAAGATACCCGTGGAGAATGCTATGTGAAAATGGAGGGTCGGAGTAATGCCTTTATAAGACAAGAAATGCCAAAGATTGCTGTCAAAGTACCAGAAGCTAGAAATAGGCAAGAAAGAGTTTCCCTACAGGTTTCAATCAATCATGGCCCTGCCATTTGGACTTCCGGCTTCCATAACCGTGAGACAATAACTTTCTGTTGCACTAAGCCACCAGTTTGTGTTACTTTGTTACGGCAGCCTAGGAAACTGATAAAGTTGGTCAAAAACATAAGGCTCGTAAGTAATGACTCACAACCATTCTTTTCTGGCTCCAAAACCCATATGTTTCCTCCTACACAAAGGAAGTGATTTTTACCCAAATCTGTAAGGATGAGTTTAAGGTTGAAAAGTAAGAAAAGTGCCTTCCTTTATTGGAAAACTCTTAATTCTAAAGGCCCTGAAGAATGACCCAACTATTAAATCAACTCTGTCTTAGGGAGTCCTGAGGATCCCAGTTTAATCTGAACAAGTTGCTGACATGGCTGTTAGTCCCTAGAGGAGTTGTTGTTTGTTTTTGTTTTTGTTTTTAAATTTAGGAAGATAGGGACTCAGTTGACAGGTATGTAGAAAGGTAAAGCTTAAAAACATGATATTTTCTGATCATTCCAGCTTATCATAGCTACTCAAGACTCAGCACTCAAGTACTTGTTGTCTAAATGCCACAATTTTGACAGCTGCAGTCTGCCTTGTAACTGTTCTGAAAATGGATGTACCTTGTTTCCTATCCATGTTTTACTTAGCAGTCCTCAAATATTTTCGGGATGTACTTACATTTTTCGTTTTCATATTCAGAGTGCAACATGGTGAAATCTACAACCCATGTTGATGGCATGGTGCATAGTCTAGCAAATGTTTATCATCAGTTCACTTGTCCTCAATGTCCTGGAGTAGGTGTACGATTTATTGTTCTGAGGATGGGAGGAAGAGTTTCTTCCCCTTTATCCCAACTGATGATTGAATAATGCCAAATGCTTCGACTCAGTTTTATATTGAAAATTAAAAGTCATTCTAAAACTGTATGTGAAAACTTAAAAAATCTTTTATGAGACCACACAAAGGATATATTTCAATATTATTTATAAAAAATACATAAGCACCATTTCAGGATCCCAATCATTGTACTAACACTATACCTTATATAAAAAACAAAATACCATAATAAGTATGCTTTTGTATTTGGATTTATTTTTAAGAAAATCTTTCTTTAAAATGCAAATATTTATCAATATTCACGCTTAACAGAAATAAATTTATAAATGGGGAACTTATCACAAACTGATCTTACTATGCTAGCAGTTGTTATTCTAAGATGATGATTAATGTATCTTAATATATTAAACTACAAAAACATCTTAATTATATTTTTTCATCAATATTTGGGGAATACACTAAAGTTTTATCTTCATACTTTCTATTCTATAGGAAAAAAATGACAACTCTTCTTTTTTAGAGTATAATCTTCATTACATTTCTGACTTTTGACAAGATGTGATATGGCTAGTTCTGGTCCTTGTAGTAACAATATGACATTAGAACATACATTTCTATTTCTTTTCTGCCATCTCTTTGCTTCTCTGCAACCAGGAAAGGGTCTGCACTTTTAGGGACTCATATGATTAGATGGGGACAACCTGAATAATCCCAGATAGGTGCCCCACCTCAAGGTCCTTAACCTCAATCACATCTGCAAAGTCCCTTTTGCCAAGTAATGTGGCATATTCCCTGGATCTGAGGATTAGGGCATGGGCATATTTGAGGGCCATTATTCTGCCCTTTCACAAGGAGAAAGCAAATTCCAAAGCAATTCAAATACAGAGTGGAAAGAGGCATTTTACAGTTTCTCATGATCTGAGTTGTGAGACGTCAAACAAGAAACAAAAGTTGAGGTGAAATAATATTTATTTGAAAGGTAAATCAATGTAGACAATAATGTTACTTCTGGGGTAAAATTTCCCTATCTTACTGGAATCGTTTGTACTTAGTGCCATTGAGTTGATTCTAACTCCTAGTCAGACCCTGTGTACCACAGAGGGGAGCCCTACCCAGTCTTTTTGCACCACCCTCTCACCTCCCAGTGCTATAGCAGTCAATGCTCCGATGCTATTCATAGGGTTTTCACGGCCAATTTTTTTGGAAATGGGTCGCTAGCTCCTTCTTAGTCTGTCATAGTCTGGAAGATCCGCTGAATCTTGTCCACCAGGGGTAACCCTGCTGGTATTTGAAACACCAGTGCATAGCTTCCAGCAACACGCAGCTACCACAGTAGAACAATCTCCAGACGTGTCGTGTGGTTCCCTGACCAGGAAACGGACCTGGGCGAAGTTGGTGAAAGTGCTGAATCCTAACCGCTAGACCACCAGGGCTTTCTTAATGGAATTAAGTTAGTATAAATCCGAAGTAGATTTTGATGAGTTAAGATATATGTTGTAAGCCCTGTAGGAACCACTAAGAAAATAACTTAAAAAAAATAGTTACAAGAAAGACTGAGTTGATATATTCTTTGTTGATGCCAATGGTTTTAAATTGGGGAAATTTACATCATGGAATTATATAATAGTCTCTGTGACACATTTTCATCACATGTAAAGCAGACGTAATCCTGAAAACTACTTCTTGGCTAGACTGTAGGGGGTATGAACATGAATGGGCTTTGGCAACAGACAGACTGGAATTCTGAATCCCAACCCGCAGCTTTGTGACCTTGGGTATATCATTGAACCCCAGTAAGACTGTTTCTTTCATTGTAAAGAGACGATAACAACTATACTCATCTCTTAGTTATACCATGAGGATTAAATAAAATAGTACGTTACAGAACTTTACACAGCCAACAATAAATGTTGACTATCATAATTGGGTTGTAAAAACATTTTTGAGCTATAAAGAGTGTAAAATATTGCATTCATCATTATAATTTTTCCACAAGCTCCTCTGCCTATTATTCAAGACAAAAACGGACAGAGACAAATCTGAGAAACCAATGTGTAGTTATTACTTGGTTTCTTGACATTTATGTTACTCTTTAATTAAGAATAATGTCAACATTCTGAACTGTTATAAACTGTCTTTGCTGTGAAAATATTTGCTGCTCACTGACATCTACTACACAATAATATCTCTCTCACATCTATTATAGAAACCATGTGTAGGAGGTCTGTGTGATCAAATGTAATTCAACAAATATTCAATACATCTGCTTTGTATCAGGCACTATGCTAGATTCTGGGGAAAGAGAGGTAAAAATGGTATGTCTCTATCCACGATTTTGTAAAGTAAACATCACTAAAGTTGAGGAACATTAGTATAATATTAGAATTTACTTGAAGGAGGAATTGGAATTCTCCAGGCAAAGAAATGGGCAAAGACATTCCAATAAGATGTATTATTAGCTGCCTGTTAGAGAGCATCTCCAATGTAGTGGGAGTTTTGTAGAGAATGTATCACTTACACAACAACTACTCCAATTTCATAGATGAAGAAATTAGAAATCGGAGAGTTGAAGGAATTTGATCAGTAACTACAACTAGTAGATGGTGAGCCAAGTTTTGAATCTAAGCTTGTCTGTCTCCAACATTTGTACATCTAACCTTTGGCTAATCTAAAGGAATAAGACAGTTTCCAGAGAAGTGTTTTAAACCTCCCTGAGCATTCTAGATGGAAAACGTATCATATCGTGGAGACTCTGAGCTCCAGTACACCATGCTCTAATCAAGGGAACCAACCAACTAGTGGTCCTGAAACGTAGGGTGCAACATCAGTTCAATCGTGGTGGCTATCCAAACAATTCTTCCTTAACCACTTCCTTCATGTCTGGAAGAAAACAACCTTATCAAAATGACAAAGTTGAGGACCTGCAAAGGGAAGTACAAACTTCTCTGAAATACTGAACAGGTAAAGAAATATATGTAGTTTAATAAATTAACACTTACCAATGTTAAAATTTTGAAACAAAGCTGCATAGGGTTCAGTCTTTTTCTTCTGCTTAGAATTTCTAGCTGGGAGTCAGTGCTTACACAGGAGAGCCCTTGATTTTCCCTCCTGGGCCCATGGCAGACATGATTATTTGACAATGAAATACTTCCCCTCTAATCTGTAAAAGGTCTAATAATCCTTTTTAATATCATATTTTGGGCAACTACCACTAAGCAGTTAAGTTAATGCATGAAATAAATTTTGCTTGCAATACTGTTGCCGAATGAACATCAGCAATTGCCTTATGGCAGTGGTTTTCAATGGGGACTCATTTGGCTCCCATGGGAGGTTTGGCACATTGGAGACACTTTTGATTGTCATAGCTGGAAAGGTGCTACTGAAATCTAGTGGGTTGAAGTCAAGGATGATGTTAAACATCCTATATGCACAGGAGAGACCCCCATAACAGCAAAAAAATTATCTGGCCCAAAATGTCTATAGTGTCAAGGTTGAGACACTGTACTTTATGGACAGTTCATTAAAGAAAATACTCATGTGATCCTATTGAGTTAATCTGTTGAAATGTAGAAAGAGATTTTGTTCTTAAAGGACTCTGATAAGAATTATAGCGATGGCTAGAGTACATAAAAATGAAGACACCAATGTGAGTTGAATTTCTTGGCGTTGTCCTACCAACGGGGAGCAAGACTGACTTTCCCAGTACCAGTGACCTGACTGGATTGAAGCAGAGACTCCCAGTTCCTGACAGCAGTGTATTAGAAGATGGCATCCATATCAGATGTTGCAGAGTCAGCCCAGTGATTTTCCCCCACTCCACTGCCCACAAAGAAGTTGCCTAAATAAGTGGATGCTTTTCATTTCTTCACATAGAGAGGCCGACATGTAACAAATAGCTTTTTGCACTCACTTTACAAACTAAATGATTTTTGTGTGTCTCCTCTAACAGATAGTAAATTAGTATTTACATGTATCCTAAATAAGGTACATACTCTAATTCATTGAATTACAGTTTTCTGAATTATTCTGGATCCACAAAAGTTTTCTGCAACCTGTTCAAATGTACTCTTTAATTTCTAGGCAATTTAAAGGAGAACATAGAGCTTAGCTCACCAGATAAAATTGTTGATCAATAAGTAACTTGATGAACAATGCTTTTGGGGAGTTTGTGAGGCCCTGGAAGCTGCCATTTAAAAAAACAATAAAAATCTCAACAGTAGGTAAGCCTGCTTCTGCTTTTACTGAAGTCAAGGCAAGGAAAAAGTTGTTCAAACTTCAATCTACATTCAATGCAGATCTACCACGTATTCCAAATTTTTTTAATAAATTTTTCTATCAAAATACTGACCCTTTATACACTTAATACCAAGACAATAACTTCATTCTTTGTTATGTCAAATTTCTCCAATAAAACTTGATTCTTCATCATTAATGACATCCACGAATTCTAAGTTTATGGCATATCTGTATTTATGCTAAATGTTTATTTTAAGGGTCTCAATTTTACCTATATATTAAAATAGTATCTGACATGGAAGTGATTGTGTAATTTCAAAATATAAAGTATTTACTTGTTATCCAAGAAACATTAGAAGAATAATACCTGAATTTTTTAATATGCATATTTTCTTTTAGTTACATTGCAATATTTTACTTTAAAATATCTCAAACCAGTATTTTTAATTTTTTCAGTACTTTTAATTTTATGGTTAATAAAGTTTGATAATTTTTTTCGGTTAAATAGAGTTCTTTAATAATGATTTTTCCTCCATGGCAAATTTAATCTGAGTTTTCAAAAAATATGCTACTCTGGTTGGAGTAATCTCCTAGCTGTGGGTACACACACTTGCCCGTGCATGTTTGCATTCAAATCTCTCCTATTGCCATCAGTGCTGTGCATTATTTTAATGCACCCCAAATCTTACTATTGAAAGATTAATAATAAAGCCTAAAATTTTTTCTCAAGGAACTTACAATTATCTGACAACACAGAAGTCTTTAATGATCATTTCTCCTTTTTTTAAAATACCAAATTTGTACTTTTTTCTTAAAAATACTTAAACTCCTGCTCAATCATACACTTTTTACTAAGCAGCATTATAGGCAAGGCACTCTGCTAAGTCCTGTGCATACAGATGGAAGAATAAAAATATAAGATTAGATCCATTCCTTAAGAAAGCATGTTCTACTTGAGATGACAAGAGAGAAAAAGCGTTGGTGAGGATGAGGTGAAAACGGAACCCTCATACACTGTTGATGGGAATGTAAAATTGTGCAACCACTATGGAAAACAGTATGGACGGTCCTAGAAAAATTAAAAATAGAACTACCATAGGATCCAGCAATTCTACTTCTGGGTATATACCCAAAAGAAATGAACACAAGATATTGAAGAAATATATGCACTCTAATTTTCATTGCAGCATTATTCACAGTAGCCGAGATATGGAAACAACTTAAGTGCCCATTAACAGATGAATGGATAAAGATGTAGGATACACATATATATATATATATATATGTGTGTGTGTATATATATATATATATATATATGTTATGGAATATTATTCAGCCATGAGAAAGAAGCAAACTAGCTGGATGCTGGTTTAGGAAAAGAAATCAATGACATACATATAAATACAGATGAAGCAAATAGCAACTTTTGAAGTGGGATTACTAGGACAGAGATATAAAAAATATTAAGAATCTTGAAAAATATTTCCAAATTGATTAAGGAAAAGTCTTGACCAGTTTGAAAAGGAAAAACATGTGTTTTACTATTGCTTTAACTTTATATTTGTTAGATATTCAGTGAAACTGCATTTTTCTTACATTTACTTATTACTCTTTTTTTACTTCTTTCAAGGACAATGTAGTTGTGGGTGTTTTGGGATTTTTTTTTTTTTGGTGAGGAAGATTGGCCCTTTTTTTCTCCCCAGTACATAGTTGTATATCCTAGTTGTAATTCCTTCTAGTTCTTCTATTTGGGTTGCTGCCACAGCATGGCTTGATGAGTGGCATGTAGGTCTGTGCCCAGGATCCAAACTGGTGAACCCTGGGCTGCCAAAGCAGAGCACGCAGACTTAACCTCTATACCGGCAGGCCAGTCCCCTACTTATTATCCTTAATTCATCTTTTGAAATTTATTCTTACTGTTCGCTTTTCTACTGGTACAGCCAAATTTTTTCTTATGAATTAATAGTCTATTTCTAAGTTTAACTTAAACCCTTTTATGATATCTATTCAAAATTTTTGCCTATTTAAAATATTGATTTATTTGTTTTCTTATTGTTTGTTTTGAGAGTACTTTCTATATTCTGGATACAAGTCTTTTGTCTGATTTATAATTACTCACATACTTTCTCCCAGTCTATGTTATTTTTAACATAGAAATTTTTTGCATTTTGATCTATTTAAATCTATTCTATTCATTACCTTTTTTATTGTGCTTATATTTAGAGAATCAGTCCCTGTTAAATACTTATGGGAAAATTTCCTTCACTTCATACTTTATTTGCATTTTACATTGTACTCCTTGTCCCATACTGGCTTCTAAACTTGTATCCCATAAAGTTCACTCTTTTTGATTAAATCACCCTTTATGAGTTTTGACAAATGTGCAAATTTCCATCACTGAAATCAAAATACAGAAAAGTTTCATCACCCCCAAAAATTACCTCGTGTGATTTGTGACCAACCTCTTCCACAGTCCCTCACAACCACTGATCTGATTTCTATCCTGATAGTTTTACCTTTTCCAGAAAGTCATAAATGGAATTATATAGTATGAAGCCTTTTGAGTCTGATGTATTTCACTGAGAATAATACATGTGAGAGTCATCCAAGTCACTACATGTATTCATAGTTTTTTCCTTTTTATTGGTGCTTGATATTCCACTGTGTGGTTGAATCACAGTTTGTGAATCCATTCACATGCTGAAGAATATTTGTGCTAGTTCCAAATTTGGCAATTGTATATACCTGATGTAAATAAACATTGCATCAGTTTTCTATGAACGTAAATTGTCATTTATCTTGGATAAATAGAGTGGGGTTGCTGGGTCATATGGTATGTTTCTTAATGATAAACTCCCAATCCTCTTTCCACAGTGGCTATATCATTTCATTTTGTATTCCCGCCAGCAAGGTATAAGACTTCTTGTAGCTTCACATTTTTGTCACCACTTCTTATTATTTTGTTTTACTTAACCTTTCTAATATTTGCGTGAAATTATCTCATTATTTTTAATTTGCATTCCTCTAATGGCTAATGATGTTGAGCATCTTTTAATGTGCCAATTTACATTCACATACCTCCTTTGGTGAATTATAAGTTAAATTATTTTGCCTAGTGTTTTTGGTTGAATTGTTTGTTTTCTTATTGTTGAGTCTTGAGAGTACTTTTCATATTTCAGTACAAGTCCTTTGTCAGATTTGTGATTAGCAAATACTTTCTTCTGGCCTGTGGCTTGTCTTTAAATTCTGAGAGTATCTTTCACAGAGCAAAGGTGTTTCATTTGGATGAAGTCCAATATATCAATGTTGTTTTAATTTTATGAATCACGTCTTGGTATGATATCTAAGAATTATTTTTCTACTCCAGGTCACAAACACACTCTCTTGTTTTCTTTAAGAATACTTATAGTTTTAGGTTTTATATTTACATCTATTACTCATTTAAGTTAATTTTTAATAAAGTATAATGTTTGTGTAGAGGTCCATTTCTTTAGATACGGATGTTCCAGCACAATTTGTCGAAAAGACCATCCTTTCTCCTTTAAATTGCCTTTGCAACTAAGTCAAACACCAATTTTCTGTATGTCTTTGGGTCTATTTCTAGACTCGCCTTTCTATTCCATTGATCTGTGTGCCTATTTCACCAATATTGGTGGATCAGTATAACTTTATAGCCTTGATATCAGGCAGAGTGAATGCTCCGCATTTGTTCTTTTTCAATTTTCGTCTATTCCAGGTCCTTTGCCTTTCCATATTAATTTTATGAACTTGTCACTATTTACAAAAAAACTTCTGTTGGAATTTTTATGAGAATTGTATTGAGTCTATGGATAAAGTTTGGGAAAAATGACATCTTAACAGTAGTGAGTTTTCCAATTCATGAACATATGTATCTCTCCATTTGTTTAGATCTTACTGATTTATTTCATCCATGTTTTGTAGTTTTCAGTACACAGATCCTGCACTATTTTGTTTGGATATGCTTTATATCTAAGGATTTAATTGATGTAGGGTGCTACTGTAAACACCCGCTGCTGTTTAAACTTTGAATTCCAAATTCCAGTCTGCTGCACTTTATTATACTATATATCAAATTGTTATTTCCGCTTTTAAGTGAGCATTTCTTCTTTTCTTTTTTACTGTGTTGTATACTTCTCAAAGGCATGGACTGTTTCAACCTTCTGTATATGCCTCTCAGTGCCCAGGGCCTTCTAATGTAAATGCTCATATTTACTGTTTAATTTTTTATCTGTTTATCCTTCAGTTTATTGTCATTTAATGGGAGTGTTTAGGATTAAAGCACTGCAATAGCATGCCTTTTCCTACAAAGATAGATCTGATTAGCTTAAAATATTTTACATGATGTATTTTGCTTTCATTAATATTCAGAATATAATTAACATATGAAATTATTTCCATCTATTCTAAAAGAGCTCCCATTTAAAATATAGAGGTCTTGAAGGAGAAAAAATTGCTACTTCACCTTAAATTATTGTGAATTTATCTTTTAGAGGACTCACTTCAATAAAATATAAATTTTAAATTATACCTTATTTCCATTATTTCTCTGTATTATAATTCTTGGATGATTGAATTTATCTCATCACATTGTGTTTGTGCATTGTTTCCTGTATCTTGACATACTTTTTTTCTTGGCTATTAATTTTTTTCTCATTATTCTTTGCATATATGATAATATAATATCTTCTGGAACATGTAGCTCTCATTAGTCTCACAAATATTTCCAGGAATACCCTGACAATGCTAAATAATGTTAATTTCTTCCTTTCTGTCCTTCTCATTTTTCTTCTAAATGAAAATGTAGGTTTTTCTAATAGCAAAGCGCTAATTAGATTTATACATTTCTGGATGATATAATGGAAAGAGCACTTGATAAATACCAGAAGCCTAATTTCTATTCCTAACATTTATTAGTTTTGTGAGCTTTAGCAAGTTACTGAAGTCTTCTGAACTTCAGTTTCTTTACTATATATTGTGCATAATAATCTCTAACTCATTCTCCCATGGTTATTATGGAGTTATAATATATTTAACTGCCAATAAAATGCAGGCGAAGTCATTTAGTTTAAAATTATAGCCATTGGTTTAATATCTGTAAATTCTTTTTCAGTAAATAGCATTTTATATTACGCTGAAGAGTGGAAATATCACACAAATGAAATCTTCCTTAATGTGCCAGTGCCTTTCTTGCTAATGTCGACTTCCCTGACTTAGGTTGGTTGCCTCCTTCCTTTCTCTTCTGTATACTAGAATTGGCCGTCTGTACATACTATCAATACCTCCTATTTCTCATGTTACCTTTTGCACTCTAAAGTCTGGTCAGCGCTCCACTGCTCCATGTAATACCAAACACTGTTTTCTTCTGTTGACCTTAAAAATAAAGTAGCCAGTTTTTTGTTTTTTTTTTTTACCAACAAAACGAGTTTATTCTAGACTAGCCAAAGAATTGCAACTTGGGATCTGCATGCTATAGCAGATGGTAGGCAAATCCAGCAAGCAAAGGAGAGGAATGCTATTTTCTAGAGAAAAAGGAGGAAGTTGGGAGGAATTGTTTTGAAGGAAAGTCTATTGGAGGAAAGCAAGAGTTCAGGGTGATGACAAGTTCTCATTGGCTTAGGTCCTGGGGTAGTCGATTTCCTCCAGGAGACGCAATGCATATTTTTCCTGCTGAAGCCTGTGATTGACTGTTCTTTCTGTGGAGGATCCTTCTTGTTGGGGGTCTGTAATTGACAATCCTTCCTGTATTGACCTTGAGTGGTAGTGCTTGGGCACCCCCCTTCTGGCCTCATAACTTCACTTTAAATGAGGTTTCTCTGTTAATTTTCACACTAAGTTCTTAGAAGTGCCTTTATGGTTAACTCTTTTTTCTCCATTTCTGCTACCTGTATCCTATTTCAGGCGCTTGTCTTCTCACAATTGGATTCCTTCAATAACTTCTCAAAAAAATATCTCACTCCATTCTTGCCTTCAATCATTGCTACAAACCAATTCCAGAAAAATATTTTTTAAATACTATTTTCATTATTCAATTTTCCTGCTTGAAACATAAAATGGTTTTATTTTCTGCTGTATTAGATTGAAACTTTCTGCCTGGCTTTGAAACCTCTCTGTATTTTAGTACTTTCTCCCATTGCTACCCACATGGACCCTGTGATTCAGAAAAATCTGATGACAACCACAAACATATTTATATCCATTATCCCTTCCCTCAACCCCAGATAAACGGTTGTCCCATATCTGGAATTCTCTCTCCTCTACTAAAGTAATTATTTTTTCTACCCTTCCTTTGTGATTTAACTAAAGCTAACCATGGATTCATTTATTACTGTATCTTAGTCAGAACTCTATCATTGTAAGTGATAGAAATTAAAATCAAGCTAGCTTAAGCGGAAAAGGGCATTTATTTATTTGTGTAATCATAAGGTCAGGGATATAGTAAGCTAACAAGTCCAATCAGGAGCCCAATGCTGACAGATTCACTCTCCCCACTCTTAATTCCTCTCTTTCATAGAGGCATCATTCTCTCTTTTCACTTCTTCATGAGACTAGAACCATGGCTGTTGACTACTCTTGGCTCACATTTTTGCAGAGAATGAAGAGATTTTTCAGAGAATAAAGAGATTCCCTACAGTAGCTTGAGTTTGAGAAATTCAAGCAAAAGTCTTGATGACCAGTTTAGGTAACATCTCACCCCTTTAGGCCAATCACTGAGGCCAGGGGGCTGAAGAGCTGCAAGTATAAAGTGGATGATCTCTTCATCTCAACTAAACAGAGAGGTAGGGGAAAAGGGACTATGCACAGACATGGCGCTGAGACACTTCTTGGAAGCTGGGCAGACACCACGTTTGTATCAACAAGAATGAGTTCTTAGTATACTTAGAGCATGACCATGGTCATTTCCTTTTTCATAACTGGCCTACAATTCTGTGAGCTCATGACCCAACATAGTCCTGAATCCTAGGGTTATTTCTAAAATTGTCTCGCTTTTTCAAGACAAAGTTAGGAATAGATTTGACTCCCATTTCAGGGATTTCTCTCAGCCAGAAGGGCCCCCTGGAGGCCTGGGAAGAATAAGCCATACTGGCAGCCTCTATATGCATCAGAGAATAACTTGCTATTCCTGTGTGTCAGGTAATCCCAAATGGTTTACTACACTCTCGTATCCCAAAGGTATGATTAAAGGATTAGAGTGTGGGGAGAAGAGCAGACATTAGTGCAACAGAGTGAAAAAAGCCAACACTTTGGTATTATCGTGAGACTTCATCAGCAGCAAAATGAGGACAAGAGAATTGGACCATGAGTGATTTTATTAAAACACTGGGTGAATCCAATCAAGATGCTTTAGCTATTAAGTTCCCCGATGACGGAGGTTATGTCTGTTCTAATTTGCTTTGTGAGGTACCTACATAGGCAACAGGGATTGGGATCATGTTTTTAAGAAACACTGAAATTTTGTTACTTTGTAGCAACACTGTTGAACGCTCAGTGCACCACCATATCTAATGAGCAGCTTCAGTTTTACATCTCTCGGAAGAATGCTCACCAATAGTTGAATTTACATTTGCCAGGCAGCTAAGCAGAGATACAGGTTGGGAACTGGGGATGTTAGCTGAAGCATCGAGAACAGAGGCAACAACATAGGGAGAGTTTCTATTAAGAGGAGCTGATCGTAGACAGTGATGGCAAAACACTAGCATCTAAGAAAAAGTACTTATAGAAAAATAACTTATAAAGCTATGTATGATTAATAAAAGGAATACTTGTTGACCCTTTCTTATGTGCCAGACTTGACTCTAAGCATTTCGTATGCAAAATCACATGTAATCATAACCACTTTATGAGAATTTTATAAATGAGGAGACAAAGGCCAAGAGAGCTTAAGTAACTTGCTCAAACACTGAAATTAGTAAGTGACAGAGCCAGGATGTGAACCCAGGTTTGATTAATTCAAGTGAGCCTACCTTTAGAGAAATTGTCTCTTTTTTTTGACTTTTGATAGGTTTGCTTTATTTTAACCTTGGTTTATGACAGTGTATAAATTTCAGGTGTACGTCATTATATTGCTATTTCTGTGTGGACTACATCATCTTCACCACCCAGAAACCATTCATCACCACACATGTACCCAGTCACCTCTTTCACCCTCCTGCCTCCCCCCTTCCCCTCTCGTAACCACCAATCTGATCTCTGTATCTATATGTTTGCTTGTTGTTGTTGTTTTTATTAGAGCCATTTTCTTAAGACCTGTTTTGTGACTATTAGGAAAAAAAAAACTCTGAGAGAGCTAAGACAGGAACTAACTTTTGTGAGTATCGGTTTTGTGCCAGACATTGGGCTGGTGGGTGTCCTACCATATCTTATGTGATTGTAACTGAAACTGAATCACAGAGACATTTAAATAACTTGTCTAAGCTCATGTATCTAGGAAATGGCAGATATACAAGAATCAAACTCAGTCCACGTATTGCAAAGGCCAATGTCCTTTCCAAATATCATGATGCCTCTGACAACAAAATTATATTCATTTTTAGCTTGCCTTAGGATTTGGGTGCCTTTTGTAACTGGAAGTGGTGGTCAGCTGCAGAGGGCTGTGTCAGTCTGCTAGGGCAGCCGTAACAAAGAACCAGAAAATGAGTGGCTTAAACAACAGAAATTTATTTCTTCGCAGTTCTGGAGGCTGGAAGTCTAAGATCAGTATGGTAGGAGGGATAGTTTCTTCTTAAGACCTTCCTCCTTGGCTTGTGGTGGCCATCTTCTCCCTGTGTCCTCACGTGGTCTTCCTTTTGTGCATGTCTCTGTCCTATCTCCTCTTATAAGGACACCAATCATATTGGATTTGGGACCACCCACAGGACTTCATTTTACCTCAATTACCTCTTCAAAGGTCCTATCTCCAAATATAGTCACATTCTGAGGTACTAGGGGTTAGGATTTCAATACATGAATTTTGGGGACACACAATTCAGCCCATAACAAGGGCACATGGTACTCTGGGAACACGACAAGAACTGAAAACATAGGCTGATATCGGATATTATGTCCACTGCCGCCACTGTCAGGTTACCATCATTTCTCACCTGGACGTGCATTAACCTCCTAAGCTTCCTGCTTCTTCTCTTATCAAATCTAACATGAAGTAAGAATTTGTCAGTGTTTTTTCTTAAAGGACCACATAGCGTAATTACAAAGACCATCAATCACTTCGTAGTCCACATGAACACCAACCAACCCCTCCAAGTTATATTGGAAAGAGGCCTTGCATGCTGTCATGTCTTTGTTTCCATTGTCAGCATCCTCATTTAGTCCCTCATTACTTCTAAACTTTGTAATTACGATATTCTGTTGTTTCTCTCTGGACCACCACTCCACTCTCTTGTCTCATTGCTAGTGTACTCTTTCTTAGTGCAGTTCTGATAACGTCACCTGCCCTCTCAAACCCCTTCTGTTTGCCTCTTTATCTATCAATTTAGGGCCTGCGCATTGTGATTCTAGCTTGCTTCTGGTCCTCCCTTCTTGTAGCCTCTGTGATGGGAAGACTGGATCTTCACCACTCTTACCCTCTTCAACCTGCCTGTGCTCATTCTGTTTGCTCCATCGGGAATACCATCTCCTGATTGCCAAAATCCACTCCTTCTGCAAGACCCAACTTAAATTCTACTTCATGAGCAGACGTCCTCCTGACACACCCAATCAGAAATGGTGTGATCTTCCTCTTTCTAATACTGAACTTTCACCTTTACCGTATTGGATCTTTTTACAAAGGGAGACTCTATTACAGCCACTGTAACCCCAGTGACCCTTTCAAAGTCCTGGAGTTACTGAAAATAGGACAGACACCATTGCCCAGCAGAATCTTAGCAGATTTTATTGGTCCAGTGTTGTGCTGGCAGCAGGTCACAGAGGTATGCACAAGGAATTGTTTAATTTTTAATAACATGTTGTTAAGCACAGCATTATTAAAAATTAAATTATATAAATGTATAATTAAATAAATTGTTTTTAAAGTAAAATGAATTCTAATTAAAAATAAATTATTTCTATTTATTTGGCCACAGTTTACTGTTTACTAGACTCTTTGCAGCTATAGTATCTATATGGTCAATATACTATATACTGTTGTGCTACTGTGCAGCTCCTTCCAAGTCCGTGCTCAATGACGTCACATTGGTAGCTTGAAATTGGTCATGGCAGGAATATTGACACCATGGAAACTGCTGCACTGAAAATCAGGCCTTAATTTTTATCATCTAGACTGGAAAAAGTGATGGAGAAAAGGTTAACAATTCAGATTATATTTAAAAGTGTGTCAGGTCTGTAGCCATCATATTGTGAATAGCACAATATGTAAAGAAATATTCTTCCAATATTTGAAACTATTTTCTGTTTCAGTAAAGAAGTCACTTGTATCATTAATTGGTGAGCAATGTTCTGACATACGACTTATTTGGTTCCACTTTCATCAAACGCTATCTCCTTGCTCTATCCAAGGCACAAGTTACTAAGGTGTGCTGCACTTAACCGTAGATCTTGTCTTAGTCCAGCTCAGCCCTTTTGGATCACAATGAACACAGAGTATCTTCAATACCAGAGCTGCTTTGCACAGCTGTTCATAGTAGATGCTCAATAATAATTTATTAATGAAAAGTCAATGAACCTCGAAGGCATTATGCTAAGTGAAATATGTCAAGCAGAGAAGAACAAATACTGTACAATCTCACTTATGCATGGAATCTGAAAAAGCCAAACTCATAGAAACAGGGAGTAAAAATGGTGGTGGCCAGGACCTGGAGTGGGGAGGAAATGGGGAGATGTTGGTCAAAGAGTACAAACTTCCTATTATAAGATGAATAAGTTCTGAGGATCTAATATACAGCACAGTGACTATAGTTAACAATATTTGAAAGTGTGTATTGTATACTTGAAAGTTGCTAACAGAGTAGATCTTAAACATTCTCACCAAAAAAACCCAAAAAGGTAACTGTGAGGTGATGGATGTGTTAACTAACCTTATGGTGGTATTCACTTCACAATATATATGTATATCAAATCATCACATTTATATCTCAAATTTACACAAGTGTTATATGTCAATTATGTCTCAATAAAACTAGGGAAGAAAGTCAACACTCATTTTCTAAAATGCATTTATTCAACAACTACTTAGGCCACTGAGGCTCTGAAGAAAAAAGAGTAATTAGGATGTAACCCCTTTTGCTGATTAGTTCACAGTCTCTTAGGAAGTCAAACAAATAATTACAATAAAACATGACAAATCCTGTGACATTGGAGTGGGGGTGGATGATGAGAACACAGTAGGAGATATCTATTTAGAACTGGAAAGTTAGAAAATTCTGTCACTTTCTGCTGAATCTTGAAGTAAGAGTAGGAATTAGCTAAACAGAAGAATATCTCAGGAAAAGGGTGTTCATGTGAAATTTAGAGAAGTGGAAAAGCATGGTGTATTTGGTGATCTATATATTCTTTGGTATGGCTGAAGCATGTGCTATATAACTAAAGAAAAGGCAAGTAGTGAGGCTGGAGAAGGATGTTAGATGTCATAACGTGTCCTAAGAAGTTTAGCTTCTACCCTGAGATGTATAGAA
Organism: Equus quagga; assembly: GCF_021613505.1. Taxonomy (NCBI): domain Eukaryota; kingdom Metazoa; phylum Chordata; class Mammalia; order Perissodactyla; family Equidae; genus Equus; species Equus quagga. The sequence continues at coordinate 41,194,983 of NC_060280.1, read as the reverse complement.
TATAAATCTTTTTGTATGTATAATTCAGTACTCTCTCACAAAGACAAAACACTAGCCATGTGTGTAATTTTAAGAACGGGTAAAAAGAAACAGTGAAATTAATTTTAAGAATACATTACATTTTATTTAACCCAATACATCTGAAATTTTATCATTTCAACATGTAAGCAATATTATAAAATATTAATGGGATATTTTACCTTCTTTTTTTCATACTCAGTCTTTGAAACTGATTTTTGTTTTACGCTGACATAATATCTCAATTTGAATTAGCCACATGTCAAATGCTCAAAGCCACATGTGGCCAATGGCTACCATATTGCACAGCACCAGTCTAAACTACAGATGATGGTCATGAAGGTCATAATCCTGGAACATAGCACAGCTGACCCACTCCTGAATGAACCTCAAAATTTGACAACAGCACAACCATTGCACTACATTTCAGTTCTTTCTGCTCATTTCTGAATCCTGCAGTAAATGATGGTCCCGATAGATAGTTCCAAACTGAGTCCCTCATTTCAGTACTGTGGGAGTTACTGAGTCCTTCTGGAGGGAATCTAGCAGCCACAGAACCCAGATAGTGCAGATCTAAACCAGAGAAGGTGGTGGCAGGCCAAGGAGTTGCTGTCAAAGAAGTTACTTCCTTTCAGCAAAAGCTGTCAAGTTTGAACAGCTTTGGCTGTGCTACAGAGGGTTTTCTGCCTTCAGCTGGTGATGGGAGAATTTCTGGGGTTGTCATTAGATCCAGTTAGAATCAAGGATCAGAGGTGACTAGAGAGCTAAAACAGGCACAGTGAATAACTCACCATCCCATCCAACCTATTGACATACAGTTCCATATAGACTTTTGTCCTTTCTGTGGAAATGGAATCACTCTTAATGAGACTTGCACTGCCAGCTTCAGCTGTGAAGTTGACAGCTTACAAAGAAAGCAGAAGGAAGCTGAATTCTGGAGGGTTAGAATGGGAATCTGGGTCAAGCTTTTGTCTCAACTTTTTATTGTCCTCTGGGAAGAATAGCCAGAAAAATAAACAAATCAAAAACTCCGTTATTTTTGAGACGATGAATAAAATGATTTTTTTCATTGTGCAAATCTCAATTTAAGATATCTTAACAAGGTAATAACTAAAATACTACAGAATTTGTAATATCAAAATCAATTTTTCTCTTTCCTCTGTCCCTCTGAAGTCCTTCCTTCCTCTCCAGCAAAGATTTAATTAAGTAACTAATAATAGATGATACAATGTGTCTGTTTCCAAAAGGTCCCTGTTATTTTACAAGCCTTTGTCCATAGAAAAACTGAAAGTGAGCATTGCGTATTTTGCAGGAAGTCTTTGAGATTTGAACACCAATTCTCAGCAATGATGTGGATTGGATCAATTAATGCTGAATCATGTACGTCTATAATATTTCTGGTAATTAAGTGAAAAACTTATTTGTTAAATAATATATTTGCTGAGATGAATTCAATTCAGTAGTATCTGGAATTGGCTCCAAATGAAACATTTAATGGTGGGTAAGTGCCTTTGGAAGAACCACACAACTAAATTGAACAATTCTCACTTAGTGCTCTAAGGGTAATAATCTACTGGAGGAAAAGAACATGGGCTTTGAAATTTGACAGATGAAGATTGCAATTCCAGCTCTTCTGCTCACTTGCTGTCAATTATTTGGGAAATTGACTTGGGATAAACACTTTATTTATAAATGTAGGAAATAATCACTTCCTCAAGATTGACTGGTTTAAATTAATAATAACATTATTATTATTATTATTTGAAGTGACTAGTGCAGTTCTTGGTAGATATTGTTATTAATCTTTTGCCAGTTAATTCCACAGGATCTAGATAAAGGTAGGTGGTGGTGATGATGATGATGATAAAAACTCTCATGTATTGAGTGCTTACTGTGCCCCATGTTCTGGGCTAAGCACCTTCCCTAAGGTAGTCCTACCTAAAAATAAGCGGACAAAACCTCTCCTTTGATTTCTACATTTTCTTCCAATTATCACTATCCCTCTTTGCTCTTCTTCACTGCCAAGTGTCTCAAAAAAGTTGTGTAGGTATATTGTCTTCACTGTGTTATTCCCTTTCACACACAGCCTGCTCCTGTATGGCTTCTGCTATGTTGCCAAGATCAATGGATTTTTTCACTATGCATCTTACTTTAATATTCACACAGTTATTGTATAAAAGAAAAATGAAAGCACTTTGTTATCTTGGTTTCCATAATGATACATTTTCTTGGTTTCTTCTTCTCCATTGTCTTTGTCAGCTTTTCCTTCTCAATTAATATATAAATATTTGAATTCTTTAGGGTATAATAGCTCTGTTCTCTTTACAGCCTACACTTTCATCCATTACTGTTGATGATGATCCCAAATAGTTCCAATTTAGACTTCTCTGAGCCAGAATGTCTTTATTCAACTTTATATTTGGCATTTCTACTTAGATATTTCACAGAAATTTGAAAATAAATTCTAAAAGTTGATCTTTTTTCTCTAAATTTGGTTCGCTTTCAGTTTTTGTCTAACTCAGTTAGTTACACTCAACTGTATGAACTAGATTTCCTGGAGGGAGTAGCCACAACTTTTGTTTCCAAGGCTCGGTTACCTATGGTATGGAACCAAAGATGGCACTCAGATTTGTTGTACTTGACAGGTATGACAGTAATATTATAACTCTCATATATTCTTATTTCATTGATTTTTTTTCATTTCCTCTACCATGGAGGAATTTTTATAGTCAAGTTGTACCTTTAATTTTGAGATGAAACTTCCTTTTCTAGCCCCATTCCTGGCAACCAGAAAAGAAATTCACCAACATAGTATACCACTCAGCAAACTTGGCACATACTATTCTAACACCATCCAATAGCCCTGTTTAGTATCTCCATAACTAATATTTTATACATATAGTTCAAATTCCAAGTTACTAAATTTTGGTATACTAGCTATTTTTTTCCTGCTGAATTCATTATTAGTGTATTGCTCAAATGATGCTTACATAATCCATGACTAGAGTAATGTCTAAAGTGAATTTGCTAAATGAGATCCTTCTAGTACCTCCAGTAATAAAACACTCTGGATGAGATCCAATAATGTCCTACCTTACACTGAATGTTGTGCTGCATGGGTCACGTCATGGAAAGACTCCAGGGTAAGATTTGAAATAATTCACCAAAACTTGGAAAGCTGTTTCTTAGCCAAGGTTTTCACAGCAAAAGCATTCATAATAATTCATGGAATCTTGATGAGAGTACATGATAGATGATGATAAGTTTTTGCTCCAGTCCTTTAGTTCTAAAATTTTTCCATTAATCATATGTCTAGCATCTCAAACACCTAGATCTGACTTCTATGACTGTGTTTAGGAATATTCCTTGGGCCACTTAACTTCCTTCTTTCTCTCCATTCAACAAAAATATGTATATGTGTTCTTTGTGTTTTGAGTATAGAAATATCTACCTTGAAGAACTTTATGTCTAGTAGCAGGAGGCAAATATAAACAAGTGCGTGCAATGTAGAGTTTGAAATTGCTATACTGGCACGTATGACTGTAATGGGAAAAAGACATTTAAAAAGAGAGAAACGTATTTATAAAAGAGATAGTAATAAAATTTCTCTCTCTGGCTTTGCCCCTCCTGCCTGTTTTAGCTAACCACCAGCTTAACTAAGACACAGCCCACTCAATATGGGCAGTTTTGGTTGAGATCCATTGATGAATATTTATGACCCCACGAAAGGACGGGAAGTGGTAATTAGATACTGATTGATTTATCCTGCCCAGACATATTTTGGGGGGATGGTATCATGCCAGGCAGTAACTTCTATGAAAAATGGCAGCATTTTCCTTCACTAAAAGTTGTCAATATAATACCTTGTTTATAATAACAACAGGATATTAGTAGTAAACGCCATTTGGAAGGTGTTTTTAAATTACTGTTTATATTGAGAATCTTCATTTCCTTTTTGGCAAGAGATAATTTGAGCCAACTAAAAGGAAAAAAACATTCCAATGTGGAAGGCCAAGTTCAGTACTTTTCTTTAAAGTGCATTGATATTTCCTAAAGTGAATACTTTTTGAAAGAGTAGTTCTTACATTTTTTTAGCATCCACTTGATGATTGTATTTGAACAAATAAATTTACTCTTCCCAAATTTTACTCTTTACCTATATTTCTGTACCACCTTTTCTGTTCGAGAAATCCCTGAGTGCCTATTATGTGATGCTATGTAGTTAAATAAGTGCATTTACTACCCTTTAAAGGCTTACAGTTTTGGAAAGTAGGATGTAGAAATATATCCAAAATATAATAAATAAATATATATAACATGTAACATATAAATATGTGAACATAATATAGAATACACAATATCCATGTTAAAGTGAGTCTAATTCCATGATGAAACACATTATAGGAAGATGTTAATATCCTGGATTGCATTTTTAATGAAGTTCTCAACATCAAATGAATCATTAGTATGATCAGCCTTGTCATAAAGGTGAAGGAACCATAATGATAAACTTTTCTAGCAATTATAAGTAACAAAAATTATACTTTTCATGATTATAAAATAAATCAATAGGCTAAAATGTGTAAATATCTAGATTCTACCCTGTGCCCAGTATTACACTTGAACATAATTAATTAAGTAATTGATATCCATTGAAGGAATATCTAGGTTACACTATCCCTGAAAGGAGATCCTTGGAAAGCATGGTGGAGTAGGTCAGTTCTGTCATTCGCTGGGTGGCATTATGGAGAAGACGTGGTCTACATCCTAAATAAGTTTACAGTCTGAGCAATGGAATTGGACCAGAAAGAATGGGTAAGAATTCAACAGGGAGAAATGGGGGAAGAGTATTCCAGGTAGAAAGAATAACATGAATAAAAGTAGATAAGTTGGGAGCATGTGGGGTACCTAAGGTATGGATGGAAGGGCATACTAAGAGATAAGACCCAAAAAATAATGGTTAGTATGGTTTGAAAAAAAGAAACATAAGAAATGATAAAAGTTTATGTTACCACATAAGCTTCTGTGCAAGGAATAATGTAGGTCTGATTGTGGGGTAAGAAGTAGGAGTACAATAGAAAAAAGGAAAAGAATGTCAGAAGAAAGAAAATTTGTACCTTTTTTTGTATGACTCCATTAATTTTATTTTTATTCTCATCATCATTTTCCCAGACAAATGTAAGGTTTACAAATTTGCACCGTATCTCCAATGGATATTTTGCTAGAAAAATATCTCACTTACTAGATATATCCTCTCTATGTTTCCATACTTTACTATGTTTATCCAAACGTGGGTTTAAGCCACACTGGCACAGTAGTTACTAACAGTGAATTTGCACGACCTGAAAATAGCAGTTATCTATGGTTACACATTACATACTAAAGGATTGTTCAGTGCCTTTAAATATAAAGTTAAAATGAATTATGTTTCTCAGGTTGGAAGAAAGATTTAAAGTTATTCTTTAGAAGTCTTGTTTTCAATGTGTACTTTGTAGGCCCAAATGGAGGCAGATACTTCCAGGTTCCGGCTGACACAATCCAGGTCAAACAGTACTAATGAAGGCAACCAGCTTTAAAAAGTAATTGAGGCTGAAATATTGGAATCTGTTATTATCCAGGAGAATACTGAAGTCCTTAGGAAAAAATCCAGATGTTTTGACCATTACACAACTCTGTTCTTCAAGTTGTAAGTGGAATATTATGTAATCGTTCATTAAAGCAATACATTCTAGACAAAAATGTTGCAATTCTGATTTTAGATCTATAATCAATTGGATAATTATTTTCATCTGGCAAATTCCTCATAGGTATTGATTACTTTGTACTGCTCATTCATTCATTTATTGTTTTATTCAACTTGTGCTAGTTATCTTCCAGGCCCCTGTGAGGAATTAAGAATACAAAAGTGAATAACGTATCCTGAAGCGATATGCAGTCTTGTAGGAGCAGAGACAAGTGAAGACAATTTTCTATTGTAATGAGGCACAAAGGAAGGGGTACATAGGAAGGTTAGGCAAGACTTTGCGGAGGAATTTCTTGAACTTGATATTGAAGGATCACTAAGTAGGAGGTCATTCGACGAGAGGAAGGAGCATTAACTGGACTTTTCTGTTTTTGTTTTGATATGTGACATCTTGTGGAAACCACTTCTGTTCTAAAGTCTTCTGGTATACTAAAGATGACTCACGTGATCTTAAAAGCACCTATTCTTAGAATAAATGTGAATTAAGCATTCTACCATGGGCTTCAGAATTGCTTTTTCAAGTTATAAGAAAAAGAATAACCCTGGTCCTATTTTACATTTGCATGCAGTAGGCCCCCATTCTGTGGTTGAAATGGAAAAAAGAACATGTACAAATTAAACAGCTTTGGAAAATAATGTGGCCAAATCCAACTGATGTGATAGAAACCTGGAACCAAAACAAAATGCTAAGTAATCATTTGAAATAAAATTTGATTCTAATTAGTTTTTCCCTATGCTATTTACAAAATTAGCTACCTACAAATTCCTAAGTTATTTTCATAATAGGAAGAGTATAACAATAATTGCATGTGGGTATATCTCACTGGAAACATAGGAAGTAATCTAAAAGTTATAAGTTAATATTTACTTTTTTTAGATTTGTTTCAAGGAAATTTTAGAAAAATTTTATCCTCAGTATCAGCATGCTGAATTTCTTTATTCAGTGATGTTCTCTTGGCATTTTATTTAAAATTTTATGCATCTGCTCTCCAATTTCAATAACTTTTAAGAATATTATTTAAATTTTTTTCATCAAACTTGTTTTTTCATGTTTTTTAAAATTAAATAATGTAGAAGGGCTTAAAGTAAAAAGAGCATTTTAGGCTTTTTGGATTTTTCCTGGTTTTCACCTCCACATCTCTAACTAGCATGACTACATATTTTCTTTTTTTTAAATGTCTACTTTTTAATTTATGGACAGTAGACATTATCTCTTAACTCATGTATCTTCTCATTTCTTCTTAATATAGTTATATTATTAGATTAGTCCTCATTTACTTTTTGTAGCTTGAAATGATTCCCTTGATCATCTCTCTTTTGTTTTCTGTACATCTTGACTACCAAACGGTGAGCGAGGGATTTTAATTCTCTTTCCCTTCCCATTAGCTCTCCCTGCTTCCACCTCTCAACCTACAGTCTTTCTCTTTAACTTTCATTGTAAAGGTTCATAAAGATATATTGTATTGTGTAATGTTTTCCACTCTGTATATATATGGATTCTTAAAGTTGGCAATCAATAATTAACATTTACATCATTATAACTAAAAATAGTGTGAGCTAAGAGTAAGAGTCAAGTTGGGCTATAATTACACTTTCTTGTAATTTCAAATCACAAACCCTCTGCTGCTTGAAGAAGACTATCTGATGGATTCCTTCTTACTTCCACCAGTCAATTAAAATGAAGTCACATGTTAGTTTCATATTTGACACCCTATCTTCCTTTCTCGAGCACTTTTGTTTCTCTGTTGAAAAAATAAATCTTTGCTTCCTCAGCTTTTACCTCTTTCTATACATTGCTTGAAATCTATTTCATTGTCTTTGAGAAGCCTATGAACTTTTTTTGTAGTTTCTCCTTTATTTTTAAATGTATAATTCCAGAATACAGTTTTTATGTCAGCTACTGAAAATCTCAACACTTCAGGCTTCCCAATTTTGGGGGGATATTTGGAATACACATTGCCATTTTTAATTCCCTGTTTACAATGTGTTTCTTTTATTAAGTCAAAATTATTATTCTGCAGAATTTTTATGTCACACATATATTAAAACTGTTTCCTATTTTAATTTTAAAGAGTACTGTTTGGACTTTGCTCTGAGAAAATTGTATTTGCTGCTGCTAGTTTAGGCTTATTCTTTTGTCTGATGTTTATTTTCAATGCCATTTGCTTCATTATTTGTTTTAGATGTTCCAGTAGATAGCAGCTTAAGTATGCCTAGAACATTCTTTATAATCCCAATAGGTGCAATTAATTGGGTTCAGGGTACCTATCAGATATTTTGCATATGTTAAATATAATATACAAAATACCCATATATTAAGCAGTGTTACCTCTGATTCTTAGGTGAGAAAGCTGAGATTTAGAGAGAGTATCCAAACTAAATTTGAACCCAGATCTCTAATAAGGAAGTTCTCCCCATATTAAAAGCTGCTTCTGTGTAACTTATTGTGTAAACAAAAGCAATGTTAAAACAAAGTTGTTAGGAGAGGCGCTAAAGATGATGAATTTGTCAGATTTTTGTTTGTTTCTTTAACTGTGAATGTATCGAGAATTTCCATTATTGCCATCACAATCACTGTGTACCTAATTTCAAATTATTTATGCAAATGTATCAGCATTAATCAAAGTATTAAGTGCAAGAGAGTAGGTTGAAAAATAGAGTTGGCTAAAAATAAATCAGATTACTCAGATTAGTATAAAACTAGTAATTTAGGCCCCTTGGCACACTTTTTAATTCAGAGAGAGCCCTTTAAACCTTGTTAATTGCAAAATAACTGCATTGCCCACCTGCCATCATGGTAGAGGCTTCTTGTTGTTTTAATTCTGGAGAAGAAGGAAAGATGCAGCTGGCCCACGGTGTTTTTGGCTGGGACTCAAGCTGGCCTGCTCTGCTTTGCCCTTTACAGTTTGTTCATGAAGAGAAAACTAGACAAATCTCCACCCTCCAAGTCTGAGGATCTCAATTGCAGCAAAGCCTCCGTGCTATAGCAGAGCACAGGCAGGGCCAGGAGTGAGCAGATGGGTGTTCAAACCGAGACTCCGCCACCTCCTTGCTAAATGTGAACTTCAGTTTTATCAGCTGTGAGAAGGTAATATACCTTTATCACAGAGTTGGGGTAAGGAGCAGTCAGCGAATATATATGAAGTGACTTTCCAAAATTCAAAATGTTATACAGATATAGTTATTTGTGTTATCTCTATTATATTCATATAATGAAACCTATGCAATTGAATGTCTTGTATCCACTTATTCATTGGAGATCTACTCCTCCTGATACTATTCCAATTCCCAGGTCTAGTTGACTGTTAGGCCAGTTACCTCCTTGTATGTCCCGCAGCTTGCTTGTCTTGTACTAGTCTCCTGTGTTCTTCAAATCAATCCCCTTCACCTACCTAATCTTTTGAAAACTCAGAAAATGAGCATTGGATGATTTACAGAGCCTTAAAAGGCTCCAAAAATATCTAAAATTGAAGCATCATGACCTTTAAATGGGAAAGAGAAATGCAGACATATTTGGGCTCCTGAGTATTCTAAAAGTCAGCCAAAGAAATGTAGAGGGAGTGGAATCTGCACTCTTAGATCTGTAAATGGAGTGCAGTCTTCGGCTGACTGGGTATGTAACTCTGGGCAAGTGTAAACTGACTGCCTCATCTGTTTTCTTATCTGTAGACTAGAGGCCATAATGCATACCTCAGTATATTACTGTGAGAGTTAAATGAGATTGTGTATAAAGATCTTGGTACACTTCCCAGCATATAGTTGATTGTCAACATTGATCCTCGTTAATTTTAAAAAGACCAGCATCAGTCCCTACCCCCAGATTTTGCAAAGGACTTTGGAATTATTCCTCCATATCACTGACTTCCTAATGGTTGTAAAGAATGAAATTTAAGTATTTATCTAAGTTTATACATTTATCTGTTACAAGACTAAAATCTCAGTCAAGGATTTGGATTTTTCAGTTGGGATGAAACCATAAATTCTCATGATTACTGATGAAATATAATATACATAATATTCTATATAAGATATAATACGCTATAAGATATTTATATGACATCTATACTGTGTAAGGTATATGAGTTATACATATGTTCTGTGTCTTCAAACAGAAAAACCTGAATCAGAGTGAGATGATCCTATAATGAGAAACAAAGGCAAGTGAGATAGAATGAAAAAACAGCAGATAAATGTCTTCTATCATCTTACACTGGAATATGAGCTTCTTTGAGCCAAGGAGGGAGCTGAATTACTTGTACTTTTTATGTAATTCTCTCTCTCTCTGTGGAATTCTTTACAAGTTCAATGCATATGTGTATAATATAGCTCCGTTGTAAATTGCCCAAAATGAGCAAGTCAGTGAAAGAGCAAAAACTCATTCAGGTATTTGGTTCCGAGTCCAACACTATCAAGTGACCTTCATGCTGCCAGCACTTCTGCATTCTAATTGCTCCCAGTGAATCCACCACTCTCATTTCACTACCTCTCTGCTTATCTATGTTTTTACACAGGCAACTATGGCGAAAGTGGGATGGAAGCTTTCAAAGATATGTCAGCCAAGGAAGGGATTTGCATCGCTCACTCTTATAAAATCTACAGCAATGCGGGGGAGCAGAGCTTCGATAAGCTGCTGAAGAAGCTCAGGAGTCACTTGCCCAAGGCCAGGGTGGTGGCTTGCTTCTGTGAGGGCATGACGGTGAGAGGTCTGCTGATGGCCATGAGGCGCCTGGGTCTGGCAGGAGAATTTCTGCTTCTGGGCAGGTGAGTGACAATGAGAAAATTCACACGGAGGTCATGCCGGGAATTTGGCAGCATCCAAGGGCATCTTTTGGCACAGAAGGACAGATGCTTTGGAATCTTAATCTGTGTAGTGGAGGTAGAGCTTAGATATCATAAAACACCAGAGCCCAGAGATAATCATGGAAAATAAGTAGATACGGCCACGTGCTGATTAATGACGATAACAGGAATCAACACATGAAAATGATGAGTCATTAAGTCCTCAGACAAAAAAGTGACTGTAAGGAAATGGGATGGGTTCTTAAATACTTGCTTAATTCCCTTGGGAAATAAAAACATTTTAAACTTTTTGCTCTTGCTTTTGAAATTGATTTTGAGAATGGCTACAGAAGTTTGCTTTATAGTATAGAATCATAGGATTTGGAGTTTGAAAGTGAGGAATGGCTTTTAAAACTAATTTTTAAAAGCCTTGGAAAATTGCCTTATTATTTTATATTGCAAAAGTGATATTACATTACCTGATCACCCACATTGTTACCTGACAAGTTTCTAAAAGATTGACTTCTACAAGGATTGACTTTAATTATATGGATAATCCATTTGATTGGCACAACTCAGCTCATTCCTTGCTGATGCTGTTGAATCCGTGTATTAGTCGGGGTTCTCCAGAGAAATAGAAACAGGAGTGTGTGGGTATATATAAATATATAGAGAGAGAGAGACCCAGGAGAAGCAATGGTATAATTCTGGTCTGAAAGCTGGCAGGCCTGGGACCCAAGAAGAGCCAATGTTTCAGTTCAAGTCTGAAGGCCAGAAAAGACCATTGTCCCAACTCATGCCGTCATGTAGGAAGAGGTCCCTCTCACTCAGCCTTTTTGTTCTATTCAGGTCTTCAACTGATTGCATGAGGACCACTCACATTAGGGAGAGCAATCTGCATTCCTCAGTCTATAGATACAAATGTTAATCTCATCCAGAAACACCCTCATAGACACATCCAGAATAATCTTTGGCCAAATGTCTGGGTACCTCATGACCCAGTCAAGTTGTCACATAAAATTAACCATCACAATCAGTAAGGTGACACCATAGTTTGAACATGTGAATGCAGTTCACCATTCCATACCTTTAAAAAGTTGTTATCCCCTATCTTGTCTCAATAAGCAGCCATTTTAAAGAGTAGAGAAAACTTTTAGAACCACTGCATCTTTCTCAATAGTACTGTCCAAAATAGAAAGCCAACTCACTTGTTATTAACTTTTGATGGCTCATTAAAGAAAACACGCTTCCTTTATTTTCCAAATGCTTAACTGACCTTCTGTGATCAGACTTAGCTCGTGCTTGGCTACATTTTATGACAGCCACTTTATGTCCCTAATTCTTTTCTGTCTGATCTGATGGCAATAGATTGATGGGACTATTTTAGTATGAGGCCAACTATCCTTCATAAAAATGATATTGAGTGATATTCCTTTTTCACTGATGTCATACATTTTGTCTAAAATCGTCCCTAGTTGGCGAGAGTGATGCACTGGCTGGTTTCATAAAACCCAGGAACATTCCCACTGCCAATATTCTTAAATGGCAAAGTTCAGCGTTACTACCTGGGCTAACACAATGGGAAAGAAAGAAGCTGGCTTTAAACAGTCCTGTTTTTCTGATAGGAGATAAGGGGTTCTGTAGTTCCTATCTGATGCTTTGCCAACATTTATAAGACAAATTATCAGCATTTGTTTTTCAGTCATATGATTTGTCAACAAGTAAATGTTTTTTGATCATATGTACACAAGGAAAATAGATTGGTGTTTACTATATTTGTCATTTTCTATCTGTATTTTTATTACCAGCAGCACCACAAGGCCAAAATTCAGTATTTTGTATATTTTAAGATTTATTTGGTATATGCTATTTCTAAGTTGTCTCCAAATCATTTAATTCATAGAATAATAGATTTTTAACCGTTTGTGAGGTTTCTGAATCCCTTCGTTAATTGGTTAATAATAATTCAACATTCACATAAGCACTGGTTCATTTCATCTTTGAACTATTTTGTTAGAAAAGTTTTCCTGACTCTGAATTTTCAAAATGTCTCCCTATAGTTTCCACCTCTTAGATCATATTCTTTTCTTTGGAAGTAACGTGATACTTTTCAAATATTTGGAAACGACAATATGGTCCTCAATCCCCCTCAGCTTCTCTTTGAAATATCCCTACTTTTTCCATTCCTGCTTCTTCATAGTGAAATGGCACTGTGGGCATTAATACAACCATTTGTCAGGACCATTTATAAGATCATTTATCAAATGCTGTGTGCCCATTACTACACCAAGTACTTTATATGCATTGTTTCATTTAATTATTCATTTGTCAAATATTGAGTGGCTACTATATTTTAAGATGCTTGAGATACATCAGTGAATAAAACAGACATTAATCACCAGCCTTATGGACCTTGTGGACCTCACAAATGATAAGCTATATAGAAGTTGTAATAAGAGGTATGAAAAAAATAAATCTAAGAACAACTTGCATATTGAGTACTATGATCATCTCCATTTTATAGACAAGGACTCCAAGATTCAGTGAATATTGAGTAACAATGACATGAAGATGGCTATATGGATGCATGTGATGAGGGCAAAATTCAAAATAAGTCTGTGTAACTCTAGAGACTGAGAAATTAGGACTGTGTTCTACTGCTTCTCAGTAAGCTGGAAGAAATCCTGTTCATAAAAGTGGAGGTCTAGGGATGTGAGCAGAAAAGCCAAATTTAATAGTTGTAAGAGAGAATTTAGAACGTCTACTCACTTGCAATTTACAAGTGAGGAAACTGAGACCCCAAAGTTTGGAGAACGTGGTCAAGGTCGCACAAGAGCCCAATGACCAAGACTCATAATCCAGTGCTTTTCTCTACTAGCCTGTCTCTTGTAGAATAGAAACAGGAGAGAAGTTATAATCTGATAGCAAACCCCAGTTCTTCATAGATCCTGGGTGTGTACAGAAAGTATCCCAGATAATTCAAACTTAAGTTAGCATTTTTATTAATGTCCCCTCCTAAAAGCTCCTATTCAATTACCCCTATAACTACTCTTAGTATTTTCAGACTATTTTGTTTGCATATTTTCTCCCACTCTCTCTATATTCTCCTTCCTCTCTTCACCCCCAACTCACACTTGGATGGATGGTTCTTAGAAACCAGAAGTCAAAGTTATGAGAAAAAAATCTATATTCAGAACTTCCTAGGGGATTCCACATTTAACAGCTGTAGTTACTTATAATTCTTTGCAGCTGCCTTGGGACAACCTTGTTTAATAGGTCATTCAACTAAAATGTTTGGCAGGACTAAGATAACTCTGCTGCTGAGACACCCTCATCCGTCAACATGTCTCACCATCTGTCCTGCACATCAGTAGCCTGTTAAGAGTGATATAGACCTGGCCACTGGGTCTTCTCATTTGAGCTCTGGGCAATCTGCTGTCTCATTGCCAATAATAATGTACTGTCCAGGTCCCTGAAATAATTTTGCTAAACACGTTGGCCCTGACAGCAGGATGGAATCAATAATCTGAACAGTAATGACATTTCTAAAGGGGCTTATTTTTCTAGAATGGATACAGTGTTTTAGTTCTTAACCTGGGAAAATATTACTTGAGGTATATTATTTACGAGTTATAAACCTGAATATGAACTTGGAAAAAAGGACCAATTTTTAGCAAATTAACTATTTAAAGATTGTTTTATCTCATCTATGATTAACCAAAACTATTTATCTATTTGAATTAAGAATCTCTGTCCTTCAATATGATGACTGTTACAGGCCACAATAGGAAATGTACTTAAATTTCAAAACTACAGTCATACGTCACTTAATGATGGGGATATGTTCTGAGAAATGCATCTTTAGACTATTTCATCATTGTGCAAACATAATAGAAGTGTACTGAAGGGGAACAAAATTTGCCACCCCAAAATGTATCTCTTTAACATGGCAATTATTTTAGGCTGATTATTTTTAAGAAACAAAAAGCTTCCAAAAGTTTTTCTTGTTACCTCCCCTTAACTGCCTAATAGAATTCAGATTAAAAAAACCTGTCTCAGGAAGCAAGCTATCACCTTAGCATAACATGAACTAGGTGATAGACAGGGAGGAACCTAGAAGAGTCTGTTTGTTGGGCCTCCCCTGTGTTCTTCTGTTTCTGTGTGGCCAAACATTTATTTTCCAAATGTTTACTCCTTTCACTGTCCTGTGAATTGCCTACCTTCTCTTTGAAGCCTCTGATCCTCCCTACACCCAACATGTTCTTTTCTCTTTAGCTGAGGATGATATTTAAGGTGAAGGCATAAGCCATTTTTGCAAGTTACTTGGTTTTCCTGGGTTTCTCCCATGTATCTGTGTTATTAAACGTATTGTTTGTTTTTCTCCTGTTAATCTCTCAGGTCAATTTAATTCTTAAACCAGCCAGGAAAACCTAGAAGGGTAGAGGGAAATCTTTTCCTCCCCTAGAGTATTTACACAAATCTATGATATAACCTACTACACAACTAATGTTATTATATAATGCTACTACATAACTAATGTTATGGGATCGCCATTGTTTATGTCGTCTGTCTTTGACTGAATAATTGTTATGCGGTCCATGACTGGATTTGAGGATTATAGCCAGTTTTTCTTAGTAGAAGGTCACTCCACATCAATATTTTTCAAAATAGAAAGGACAAGAGCTCACTGTAATAAATATCTTTGTGAATAAAATTACAAACAATTGTTCTACTAAAACCACGACAGTAGCTATTACCCAGAGGTTGATATTAGTCTTTATCCTTGCATATCACCAGAGCATTTATTCCAAATTAAATCTTTTTGAAAACAAGTATACTTGTCCTCTACTGGGCCATGCAGTGTCACTTAATTGTAATATGAAAGAAAGTTATTTTCACTGAGTTCCTGTTATGCTCCAGGAGGTAAGGAGAGAGGGAAAGAGAGTGGGAAGGGGAAGAAGGGAGCAGGGAGGAGAGGAGATATGAGGAGAGAGAGAGAGAAATTTAATGCCTTAAGCAATATTGGATATGTCAAGTTTTAGATGCTTTTGAGTTTGTTAATAATATCCCCATTTTATAGGAGAGAAATTGAGACTCAAAGAGGTTAAAAGATGAGACAAGCTCACACCAGCTTCTTACCCTGCTGGCCATTTTAAGTATCACAAAAAGAAGTCTTTTAGCAACATGAATGTTTTTACACTTTCTGCACTTAAACTGATAAGCTCAGTTTAATTTTGCTTTATTTTTGTTTTTGTTATTTTTAGGTTATTCTTTGAAAAGTAAATAAACTTAGTAAAATGCCTTGAAAATTGGTGGGATTTTTGTTATGTATTCATAATGCAAATAAAGCCAGTCAAACTATGTCCCACTTTGCCTGGAGTTGTTTTACTGCTTATCTACATTTGAATTGGGAAGACAGGACTAACTGCATAATGTTCAGTCTATAAACAGCCACTTGTTGGATGCACTTGGCTTAGACCATATGCAAAACTCTCTGAACCATGTGGGTTGAGCACAGAAAGTAAGGGGAGCATGTGTGAAGAAGTTTGGCAAGGAGCCTAGGAAGCAATATTTTCAGCCTTGTAGTATTTTGGAGAAGGTCTTTTTTTGTGGGGGTAAAAATATGATATGTATGATTTTCCAAAAGATAACTCTGGTGTATGGATTATGAATTTGAAGAGGTAAGGTGGATACAGGGCAACCAGTATCCCTAACAAAAATGCTATTTTCATGGACTAATGCAGTGTAAATGACAAAAAGGTGGCAGATCAAGAGCTACTTGCTAATTAAAATATGCTTATTACCTTGTTTGTGGTGATGGTATCAGAAGTATATGCACATGTCCAAATGCATCAAAATGTATACATTAAATATGTGCAACCTTTGTAAATTATGTACAACTCCATAAGTTGAAAAAAAGTCTGTAGGTGCTGCTGATGTATTGGATATTGTGGAGGAGTATGGGAAAGATGTCAAGGTTGACTCCTAGATTCTTATGTTATATAACAAGACGAACAATGGTACCTTTACTGAGATGAAGACAATTGGAAAAGAATCAGCTATGAGGTAGAGAGCAGGTCATGAGTTTAGTTTTGGATAAGTTGAGTTAATGTGCATTTCAAATACAAAAATAGCCAATAAAGCTGGAGAATATGTGAGTCTGGAGCTCAAAAGAGGTATAAAGGGCTGCAAAATAAAAATGAGTGAATCATCTGAAAAATTTAGATTTATTAACAGAAGACATGGGTGTGTAGGATTAAAAGAGAGGAAGTCTAAAAACTTAGCTTTGAGGAACCTCAAAATTTATTGGTTGAGGGGGACTGGCCCAGCGGCATAGTGGCTAAGTTTGTGTGCTCCACTTCAGTGGCCTGGGGTTCACAGGTTTGGATCACGGGCACAGACCAACACGCTGCTCATCAAGCCATGCTGTGGCAGAGTCCTATATACAAAATGGAGGAAGACTGACACAGATGTTAGCACAGGGACAATCTTCCTCAAGCAAAAAGAGGAAGAACAGCAACAGATGTTAGCTCAGGGCCAACCTTCCTCACCAAAAAAACCCAAAAATTAATAATTGGAAAAAAAAATGAACTATGAAAAGGAGATAAGGAGAAGGCAAAGCCAGAGATATAGGAGGAAAACCCAGAGAATATTCTGTCATCCCAGCCAATGGAAGAGATTGTTTAAAGGAGATACCACCAGTGTCAAATGATTCTAGGTCAAATAAAATAATACTGAAAAGGCCTTTCGATTTATTGAGATGGAAGTAATTAATGATTGAGCAAGAGATGGTTGAATGAGGGAAGAAAAGCAGATTCAGAATGAAATGAAGTGGCTAAGAAGTGAGTAGGAGGTGAGAAAAAAAACCTTTTGGCATGTAAGTCATTCTTTTGGGAAGTTAAACTAATAAGGAATGGAAAATGATAAAACTATATCTTGAGAAAAAAATGAGATCATGAGAGTTTTTTTAAGATAGTATTTTTATTTTTCCAAAAATGTAATTTATGATCATGAAAAATAATTTAAATGGTGAACAAAGCTATGCAGAGAAATTACTTATATTTCTACATCTGCATCAACACAAAAGATGCTACGACATTATTTAGTATTTGCCAATCCTATAGATGAAAATTGGCATCATTATGTTTTAATTTGTAGTTCTTTAATTGTGAGTGAGACTGTACATCTTTCATGTGTCAATAAGTGATTTATGTTTGTATTTTATGCAAGCTACCTATTCATGCGCTTAGTCCATTTTTATCTGTTTATTTTTCCTCATTGATTTATATAAAAGCACTTTCTAAGGTAGGGAAAGGAGCTCACTGACACGTGTAGCAAATATTTTCCCTTTGTCATTTAGTTTTGACTTTATTTATGGCATTTTGGACCATGCCAAACAATTTTTTAGTTATTTTCTTCACATTTTTCTTTTATGATTCATGAGATTTGTATGTTGCATACAGAGGTCAGTCACAGAGGTTTGCTTGTTTAATTGGTGGTTTAATTTTAGGATCCAGGTAGGATAGGAGGATTTAATTAATGATAGAGGACAATTAATAATATAAAATCCCTAAAAATGTGGGGACATTTAAAGCATAGGTGGGGGGAGCAAGCTGAGAAGTTCAACTCTAGAACTGGGACAGAAATAAAAAAATATGTCAGGGGCAGAGGTAGGTACGTTTAAGGTTTGCAAATAGGAGACTCACTTGATAGGCCCTCTTTTCTTTGTAAATTTGGAGGCAAGAAGGGAGTGTGTGCATGTGTGTGGGGTGTGTGTGTGTGGTGTGTGTGTGGAGTAGCAGTGAATTCAGAAGTTGTCAGTAGAGATTGGAGAACTGGGAAAACTACACTGTTAATAAGTGGTTTCATATATCATCTTTATTTTATATTACTCCATCTGTTACCAACAATGGGGAGAGAAAGATCTGGCTATCTCATAATGGAGAAATGGTCTTAAAATAACAGCAAATTTAACATCTGTACATGTACTGTCACATCAAGTATTGTAATGAATTCTCACTGTTAGGGTTTTAAAGGTTGATTAAACAACAGCCCTGTTCTCAAATTAAAAACCAACAGGACTGAGTCATGGAGATTAATGTGTATCAGCTAATTAGAGACCAAGTCGCTGATCTGTGACCAAATGGACTTCCTAACACTGCTCCCCAGCCCCAGAGTCACAGGCAGGGCTGGACAACAGCAGGACTGTCCTGCTTTAGAAGGTGGCTTTTAGGAGGACAGGAAAACTCTGAGGTTCAGAGGACAGACTGCTCTGTGAAGAGAAGAGACTGAGTCACACCTGCTCAACTCTGTCTCCAGTCCCACCAGACAGGTAAGTCCCTCATGCCCAGCAAGAAAGGGAGGGAAATGGTGGAGAAAATCTGTGTGTTTTCTTTCCATGCTTTTCCCTCCTGGAGAGTGGAAATCCCTCTGAAATGCTCCTTTTTGAAATGTGAAGAGTGACATATATTCTCCTCTCTCTCACAAGTCCCTTCTGAAGTACGCAGATTAACTCTGCAGATGAGAATTCTGAAGCTCAGAGACATTACTTGTCTCATCAGTGCCACCATGCTTACTAGATGTGCAGCTGAAATTGAAATGAAACCAGTTGCTTTGTGAAGTGTTACGGATCTGACAACTGGAAGTGCCCAGGAGAAGAGGAGGCCTTGATGTTATTGGACAGAGAAGAATTTCTGCGTGAGAGATGAACCATCTGATGACGTCAGACGCCCTTTGTGTGCCAGGGCCTTTTACATTACAGGCACCTGCATCTCAAAGGCTTCTGGTAAACTTAAGGCTGATTGCACTTCTAAAACTTGTTTAGATGAAATTTTAAAATAATTGAATAATAATAATAGCTATTTATGGAGTGCCCTTTGTGAGGAAAGCACTGTCTTAAGTGGTTGGTTCTCACGTATTAATATATTGACTCTTCACAACAATCCTATTTGACAGCTTTGTTAACTTCATTTTATTGCTGAGGAAATTGAGGTACAAAGAGATGACTAGTTTGCTCAAGATCACACAGGCAGTAAGTGGGAGAGAGGGTATTGGAAGTCACCTGTATCCTACCTAACCACTGTGGTAAACTAGCTAGATCTTTGATAATCCTTAATTTCAGTAATAAATTTGATCCTTATAGTATAACATATTAATTTATTTTTCTCTGTTACTAAAACAGACAATCTTTAAAGAAATAGGAATTAAAGATAATTCTGAAAGAGAGATTTCTATTTTTAAGTAAGATAAATAAAATCTAGAGCAATCCAACATCCTGTAAAGCAGAAAAATTCAGTGATTAGATGAGCTATTCAACCTGCATTATCATTTTTCCAGGAAAATACTCTGATGAAATTTCATTTTCAAAGCCAGCCCAGTGGCATGCTGGTTGGATTTGCATGCTTTGCTTTGGCAACCTGGGGTTTGTGGGTTCAGATCCCAGGCATGGATGTGCATATGGCCCATCAGGCCATGCTGTGGTGGTGTCCCATATACAAAAAATGGAGGAAGACTGGCATGAATGTTAGCTCAGGGACAATCTTCCCCAAGCAAAAAGAGGAAGATAGGCAACAGATGTTAGCTCAGAGCCAATCTTCCTCACATATTCACACAAAAATTAGTTTTCAGGAAACGGAAAAGTTTACAGTTGCTTTGTAAGAATGATCAAACATCTGTGAATAAACAAAGACAAACACAGAATATTATTCTGTGGTGAAACCAGGTGAAATTCATACGCTCTTCTGTTGTTTTCCAGAAGACTTAATATGGTTGGGTGGAGTGTCTGTCTTATGTACATGTGTCTACCAGTTGAGGACACTGTGATGAATCATTCTAAAGCAGTGGTTGGCAAAGTAAGGCCCATGGGTCAAATCCAGCTCACCTCCTATTTTTGTAAATAAAGTTTTATTAGAAAACAGCCACGCTTATTTACACAATGTTTATGGCTGCTTTGAGCTACAAAGGTAAAGTTGAGTAGTTGTAACAGAGACCATATGTCCCATAAAGCCTAAAATATTTACTATCTGGCCCTTTTCAAGAAAAAGTTTGCTCACCCCTGATCTAGAGACTTTTTCATCTGTGACGATGGCTCTGCTCACTTAGACAACATCTTAGAACTTGTGCTTTGAATATTTATTCAGCAGTAGTCATGGTTTGCATGTAGACTCTGCTTTCTTTTCAATTCTTCTCAAGGTTTTAAGGCCCCTGCTGGGTCATGGGATCAGGCAGTTCGAGGAGTGTTGGTTGGTGTTAGGGGTACATGTTGAGTGCTGTGTTTATCAGTGGAGAGGAGACCAAGAACAAAGGAGCTCTTTTTGATTTAAGCCTCCTGGAACATAGTGTTCAAAGCAATTGGAACATACAAAGCATTTGAAATACCTCCTTATTCAATCCTGAGTGATTTAATTTTATCTAAAATAAAGGAATGTGTTAAATTTAATAAGGAAGGTACTGTTTGGGTGTAAACATTAGTCTTTCTAATACAGTTATTTTCACCCCTCTCATTTGCTAAATTGGACTGATGACATGGATTAAAAATTTGTCCTATCTTTGTCCCTCTATCTATCTTCCCTATTTTCCTGAGAGCTGTTTTTCTAAAAAACAAATTTAATTATGTAATCCTTCTGCATGCTAATCTTAGTTGACTCCCTTTTCTTTCATATTCAAATCCCTAATTAGGCATGCATGGCCTTTTGAAATATGGTCAAATCTGCCTATCATTTTTTCACTATACTTAGAGGTGAGATTTAAAATATTTAATAACTGGTGAGATATGGATCCAATTAGAATAGATGAAAATCATAACCAGTGGGTAAATCTGTGCTGATGCGTGCCACCTAAATATCAGAACTGATACACTTCTACACCCCTCCCACCACTACCAAGTCTTCACTTTGCCTGTATCAAAATGCTTACAATTTCCCAAACATACCAGGCTCCCAGTATCACCTACACTGTCTTCTCCTTGGAATGACCTCCCTGTGTTTTACCAATGAAACTGATGTTTATTATGTAAGACATTCCCCAACAGTTTTGGAGACTTCCTGAACTCTAGTAGGACTTCCACAGATCTGTTAGAGCCCCTGTGACTTTTCATTCCTATTTTTCTCTTTTCCTCTTCCTCTTCTCCACTGGAATATGAGCTCCTTGAAGTGTGAGCAAAGGTTATTAATCTTTGCCTATAATATCTAACATATTATAAATATTTGAGAATGACTGTGACTACAGAGGAAAACCAAGTGTGGCAGTTATGTAGAGATAGAAAAAAGTGCTCTCCAATTCCAGTCCCCCTAAGTAAAAGACATGTTTCTCAGGCTCGTAGAAAGTAGAAAAACAAAATGAATGCATGCCACTCTGCGAGGAAGCCAGTTAAAAACCGCATGGTAGAGGGCAGTGGTAATTCCTTAGGAAACACTCCCTAAAGTTTATTTCATGAGAGATGTCTATTTCATAGGTTTTAGTACACAATGGTGAGCTTCTGGCCTACACAAAACATGTCAGTGAAAAGTGAGGCACTTTCTATGAGGCTTAACGATGCAATCAACTAATCGATCACTTGCAATAGGAAAAATTAAATTATTAGTAAAGTGGTGAAACAAGGAAGATGTGAACATGTTTGGACACATGTCTGTGCTGTTTCAAAGGAAGGCTTCAAAGGTTTTATTGAGTTCCTTTCAAAGGGAAAGAAAACAGCTTTAGTTTCTTCAGTACGCTAAGCTTGCATTAGACTTGCCAAATAAGAAGGTGAACATTGATTAGAAATGGTTCACTTGTTTGTTCAGAACACTTTAAAGTTTTATTCTCTTCTAATATCTTATCAAGGCATGAATACAAACCTTTATTTTTCAGGCTGATTTATAGAGACTCTCTCAGCTTAATGTTTTTGAACCTCTCAATCTGTTTTCTTATTTGTTTGTATCTTTATTTATTTAAGAGACTGTATTTTGGAGCAGTGTTAGGTGCATAGCAAAATTGAGAGGAAGGTACAGAGAATCCCCATTTTCTACCTGCCCCTACACATCCATAGCCTCCCCCATTACCAACATCCCCCACCATAGTGCTGCATTTGTTACAATTGATGAACCTACCTTGATACATCATTGTCACTCAGAGTTCAGAGTTTATATGAGGGTTCACTCTTGGTGTTGTACATTCTATGGGTGTGGACAAATGCATAATAACATATATCCCTCATTACAGTATCGTACAGAGCATTTTCACTGCCCTAAAAATCTTCTGTGATCTGCCTTTTCATCTCTCCCTTCCTACTAACTCCTGGCAACCAGTAACCTTTATACTGTCTTCATAGTTTTGCTTTTTCCAGAATGT
The DNA here is from genome assembly GCF_021613505.1 of Equus quagga. NCBI lineage: Eukaryota > Metazoa > Chordata > Mammalia > Perissodactyla > Equidae > Equus > Equus quagga. The sequence continues at coordinate 41,172,116 of NC_060280.1, read as the reverse complement.
CATAGAGTTGGAATCAGACAGTATGTAGTCTTTTCAGATTGGCTTCTATCACTTAGTAGTGTGCGTTTACGTTTCCTCCATATCTTTTCATGGCTTGATAGCTCACTTCTTTTTAGTGCAGAATGATATTCCGTTGTCTGGATGTACCACAGTTTATTTATCCGTTCACCTACTGAAGGACATCTTGGTTGCTTTCAAATTTTGGTAATTATGAATAAAGTTACTGTAAACATCCATGTGCAGCTTTGTGTGTGGACATAAGTTTTCAACTCCTTTGAGTAAATACCAAGGAGCGTGATTACTGGATTATATGGTCAGAGTATATTTAGTTTTCTGAGAAACTGCCAGACTGCCTTTCTAAGTGACTACTATTTCGTATTCTCACAAGGAATGAATGAGAGTTCTTCTTGCTCTACATCCTTGCATTTGTTGTTGTCAGTGTTCTAGATTTGGTATTTGTTTAGTTTTAATATGTTTTCACAGATACTGTATTGATGTTACAGAAAGAAAAGAAGAATATTTTCCAAAATCCAATTTCAAAATCGAATGTTTGTTTTCATTTGCCTTTTCGTCTTTGAGGCTTTGAAATGTGCCCATTCATCTTTTTAAAGTGTAGTGTTGACGTAAGTAGATATTATGCTAATACATATTTTCCCATTATCTCTTTTGTTTCTTCCTAACCTCTTCCTTGTCATCACTCCCTTCCTTCCCTTCCCCCAGGTAACCAACGCGAATAACTTAAGTGTTTTCTTCCTCACATTTCTTCTTGGTTTAATAATCATTGACACACGCATTTCCCCCCAATTATTGTCTTTTCTTGACTCTATATTAAATTTTCCCACTCCTTTCATGTACCTAATCAAATATGGTTCTTTTATACCTTCTGCATTTCCTTCCTTGACCAAAAGAGTTTCTCTGAACACCAGGAGAATTTTGTTTGTTTTTTTACCTTTACTTACTTGATCCGACCAGAATTTTAAAAAATTAAATCGATGTAGTAAAAGATCCAGGATTATTTTCTTTACAGTAGATTCTCAGATGTGTCTGCATGATCTATTAAATAATCCTTTCCCTCTGAAATAATACTAATGCTACTCATATTAAATTTTACATTTTTAAAATTACATATTTTCTGTAAACTAGTATTTAATTTCAGAATCTTTCTTTGGTACTATTGTTTTATTTGTCTCTTCTTTTGCTGGTAGCATAGCATTTTTATTACATTGTCCTTCTAGTATACTTTAATAACCAGTAAGGCGCACTATACTAGCTATTCTTATTTTCCATAATTTTCTTATTTTTCTTACGTATTATTGGTCCAGAAGAGCTATAAACATAATTTTTCTAATTATAAAATTAGCTTTCTAAATATTATTTTTGGAGGATTGAAATTTTAATGATGTTAGATATTCTAATCCAAAAATAGGGAAGAATTTTATTCAGATTTTTATATCCTTCCAAAAAGATAGATTACTTTATAAAAATTTAATATTTTTATTGAATTATTATTGTGCTTTGCATTTTTTGTTTCTTGTATTTTTAATGTCTAGCTAATTATTGCTAGTATAGGGAAAAGCAACTTGATGTTTGTATGACTCAAATTCCTTATTTGATATTTTAGCTCTTTTCAAGAGCTTTGAATTTTCTAGATATGCAAAAATTTTATCAACCCCAAATAATTGAGTTACTTTGTTCCATTACTTGTACTAATTATGTCATTTTCTTGACTTATTGTATTCACTAAAATCTCTAAAACACTGTGTATGATAGTGATAACAAGCATCATTTTCTGTACTTCATTTGGATGAATTAGTTTGTTATTTCACTATTTAGAATTAAATTTTATGTTTTTGTCTTTATCATATTTACTTATTTTCTTCTTACCTTGTCATTTCAGCAATCCTGTGTACTCATATCTTCAGATCCAATTACACAAAGTAAAGAAAACATACACACACACACACTCTAATTAGAGCAAAAAGATTGGATGTGAAATTAGGAACCTAGTGGTAAAAGTATAATCTGAATTATCATAAGGAATACTTTTAAAACTTACATTTGGGTCTGGTTCAAAATGACAACCTAAATACACAAGGTTACCCCTCCTTCTGCCTCAAAGTCCATTGAACTGACTTGCCATTTCATTTAGAGTAAAAGCCATAGTCTTTACCATGTCTTACTGATACCGGCTCAACGCAAGGTTGATATAAGGGAAGCCGTATTGTAGAAAAGAAACCATATTGTAACTTTAAGTGACCTCTGATTAACTAGCCCAGACACGCGCTGTAGATTTTGTGGCCGCTGCTCCCGGCTGCTTTAAGATGCTAACTTTGTTCTTCTGAGTTCCTTAGAAATAGGCAGAGAGCCTGTGCTGATAGCCATCATCAATGACAACTGAAAGATCAGGGTATAGGGCGTTGCTCCATTCTCTGATGCATATCCAGTAAAACAGAGGACTGTCAGGAACTGGGACCAGATGTCTGCCCCACCCAGAGACCAGCCGCCTCCCCCAACTGGAGACTGGCTCCATATATAACTGGCCTATAGTCTTTGTTCTGTGAGATGGTTCTTTCGGATATGAGTCGGGCATCTTCCCTCTTGCTAGCAAGCTGTATAATAAAGCACTTTCTCTTCTACCACCTTGCCTCCTGACTATTGGCATGTCTTGCAGTGGGCAAACGACCCCCCTTAGGCAGTAACATTACCAGATGCCCACATATGTCCCTCCCTTCCCCACCCACGTCCTATTGCTCCTCTCCTCTTTCACTCCACTCCAGCCACCATGATCTTCCTACTGTTCCTCAAAAACTCCTAATCCATGTCCACCTCAGGGCCTATGCATTTGCTGTTCCCTTGGCCTGAAACAATCTTCCACCAGACATCCCCACCACTGGATTCTTTATCTGAGGTCATCCCTAGCATGTTACCTTCTCAGTGAAACTTCCCTGACCACTCTATTTCCACTTGAAGGATACACTCCCCGTTATCCACATCACTTATTGTCTTCTAATATGCTATGTAATTTTCTTATTCATTCAGTTTATTGTCTCTCTAGTCTGTGCTAGAAGATAAACTCCATGAGGGCAGGAATTTTTATCTGTTTTGTCCACTGCTCTATCCTCTATCCCCGGAAAAATGCCTGCTGCATAATAAGCACCTAATAAAATAATCAACAAACTGGAGAACCTTTAACCCATATTTTGGCAGACAGGATTTTTTAAAGTTTCCCAGTCAAGACTCTGGAATCATCTGAGATCAGAGATAGCAGGTCTGGGAGAAGAAGCAGGTTTCACATCTCCAGCCAAGAAAGTAGTTTTATGATCTCAGAACAGCTAAGCTAGTTGCCTTGCTCTCACCAGTCTCCTCTCACCGAAACACTCTTTGAACAGTTGACTCTTTCTTCATCCCCCGAAAAAAGCCTTGGATAGGAAAAGGGGCCTAAAATATTAGCAGAAAATTAAAAGCTGAGAGTTCTAGAGATCTCCTTGACATATGAGGATGCATGTGGGGATGAGTCAGGTGAGATCTAGAAAAATGAGATGTGCTTGAAGATTAGGGTATTAAAATGCACCATTGCTGATGTGGACCGTGCTGAATGAGGCCGTGGCCCAGAAGGTGGCCCAGGAGAGTGTGACAGAATTGATGTAGGGGTGAGTGATACTGCCATTAGCTCACTGATTAAGTTACTTGCATAAATGTTGAATTTCCTAGAGGTTTCTGTGTTTTTAGTGTTCAGATGTCCTCATATCTAAAAAAAAGACATTTGTCCTTTGTACAAATCACTTATTCAGCCTGAGAACGTTATTCCGCCCCCCCAAAATCCGTTACAAATAAACCTTTTGTTTCCTACAATAGAATCTTAGTTCTGATGTTATGCCAAAAAACTTTGAAGATATATCTGCATTTAATATGGTAGTCTCAAGAGATTCTTATAGCTTGAAAATTCCATTTTTATATTTTTGCAGTTTTTATAGCAGGCTGGGTTATGTGGCAAAACAGTTGAAAAAGGCAGTGGTGGAAACTCCTGTGGGAAAATTTCATTTCTAAAAATGCTACCTAATCTTATGATTTCTAAGTAGACAAGGAGGATTGGTTTTTTTAGCTTAGAATTTGCTACTATGCATTTTGAGACAATATCATAATCGTAACATTGCTAATGCCTTATATTTCTGCAGTGCATTAAAGATTACAAATGCTTTTATGTGCATTATGCCATTTAATCCTCCTTGTCCAGTAAATGCATGGTAGTCATCAGTGAAAATGTGTCCAGATGGCTGAAAATGGACATCAGCCCCCTCCCCCCCATAAATAGTAGACTAGTAGCTATCAAATATAGGCTTTTAGAAAGCTTTAATGAAAGTTTCAAAGGTCCAAAACTGAAATTAAATAAATAATAATTACATATACATATAATTGTTTGTACATGTATCTGTGTCTTGTGTGTGTATGGTTGTTAGCTATCTTTATTTAAAAAGAATTTTTTTCATTCATTTATTGCTTCAACAAGCATTTATTTGTATGTGCTATGTTGCAGGCACCATATACTGAATATAGCATAGCAACAGCAACCCATATAACCCTGTCCTTCTGGAGCTTAAAGTCCAAGTAAACAATAAAATAAGAAACAAATACTTAATTCTAATTCTATGTTTCTTAGCTTTATCAAGGTCTAACATGCAAAATATATACAAAATTTACTTGCATACAAATGTAAATATTTGACATACAAAATATTGCACTCATTTAATGTATGCATCTTGATGAGTTTGGACATAAGCCCAACCTGTGATACCATCACCACAACCAAGGTCCCAAACATATCTATCACCTCTAAAAATTTCCTTGTGTTCTTTTGTGTGTGTGTGTGTGTGTGTGTGCATTTGTGTCTGTTTTGGTAATAACACTTAGCATGAGATCTATCCTCGTAACATTTTAAAGTTCACAATATCGTATTGTTAACTGTAGGTCCTGTGTTGTACAGTAGATCTCTAGAACGTATTCATCTTGCATAACTGAAACTTTACACCCGCTGAAAAACAACTCCCCATTTACCCCTCCCCCAATCCCTGGCAACTACCATTTTATTCTCTCTTATTATGAGTTTGACCGTTTTAGACACATCATGAGTGGAATTATGCAGTATTTGTCCTTCTGTGACTAGCTTATTTTGTTTAGCATGAGATTCTCTAGATTCATCCATGTTGTCATAAATGGCAGGATTTCCTTCCTTTTTAACACTGAATAATATTTCATTGTATGTATGTGCCACATTTTCTTTATCTATTCATTTGCCAATGGACATTTGGGTGTTTCCATATGTTGATTATTGTGAATAATGTTGCAGTGAACATGGGGGTACAGATGTGTCTTCAAGATCCTGATTTCAATTGTTTTGGATATACATCCAGAAGTGGGATTGCAGGATGATATGAGGGTTCCAGTATTCATTTCTTGAGGAGCCGCCACACTGTTTTCCATTATGGCTGTACCACTCTTCATTCTCACCAACAGTGTGCGGTTATGCACCATATAACAATGTTTTAGTTAATGACAGACCACATATATGATGGTGGTCTCATAAGATTAGTACCATATAGCCTAGGTGTGTAGTAGGCTATACCATCTACGTTTGTGTAAGTATGCTCTATGATGTTCGCACAATGACAAAATCACCTAACGACACATTTCTTAGAATGCAGCCCCATCATTAAGCAATGCATGACTATATAAGAGTTCAATTTCCACATCCTTGCCAATATTCGTTATCTTTTGTTTTTCTGAGAATAGCCATCCTAACAGGTGTAAGTTGATATCTCACTGTGGTTTTGATTTGCGTTTCCTTGATTAGTGATGATGAGCACCTTTCATATACCTGTTGTCCATCTCTTTGTCTTCTTTAGAGAAATGTCTATTCAAGTCATTTGTCCATTTTTTAATTGTGTCATTTGGATTTTTTGCTATTGAGTTGTATGAATTCCTTATATATGTTGGGTATTAACAACTTATCAGATAGATGGTTTGCAAATATTTTCTCCCATTCCATAGGCTGTCTTTTCAATCTGTTGATTGTTTTCTTTGCTGTATAGAAGCAAAATTTAATAAGTGCAGTGAAGAAATAATCTATTTTTGGAAGTAAAATATTCTTTCTTATATTAAATTGCACAATATTTCATGGTAATTTGTTTTGCTAAAAAAAATTGGCAAAAGAGACATATGAATTGCCAATACTCTGTTGACTCTAAATTATTTTGTAACTGTAATGGTATTTGTAACTGTAATGGTATTTGTGAAGCGCCATTCAAGGATTCTCTATGATGTGCATATGCTTTTACGGATATCATTCCGGAGTGAGTAGTGATGAGTTTAAAACCCAGCTTGACACCTACAGTGAGACTTATCCTTTTCTTTTACGTAAAAATAATTACTTCTTTCTACCTAACCCAGTAACTCTCCAAAAAATACAATATATTTGTGTTCTAAATTAGAATGCAGAGTATGGTTAACATTTATAATAGCATTTGAGCATCCAGTGTGTTAAAGGTCAAATAAAATAAGGATGACTGAAAATATCAAAGCGAGAATGTAGTGTCATTCACACTAAAACCCAAGCTGCCTTACTTTCTTCCAGTATTCCTTCAGAAATATATAAACAGTGAAAATCTTTCTTATGGCTTAAGTCAGTATTTGCCCTAATTAATCTTAATTCCAAAAGCTGTAATGATTCGAAATTCAGCTTGTCTTTTGAGTAATTTATTCACATTTAAAACACAAAGCAGCTTTTGAAATGTCTAGCATTCATTGCACCCCACATGCGAGTTATCAATCTAGTTTTACGAGGATCATTGAGGGGTTATGCAAGAGACCCACAGCTGTATGTCAAATGGTCTCTAGTCCCTCATCTTGATAAAAATCATAGAAAAGGATAATTTGCTGATTTAAGACAAAACTCATTTCTGAATTAATATAATTGAGGCGACAGAATGGTAAATAAGCAAATAAGACTGCCTCTAGTATTCCTGAACTAATTGGGCCATTAATGCCTTTGGAGGGAAAAATTGAAGGCAACTGGTAACGTGGATGAAATAGCAAAAACATTTCAACCTCATTTGAGTGGCATTCACCTTGTTATCGCCTGGCAGAAATGTTGTAAATCAAGGAAGAAGAAACTCAGCAGTAATTAAGAAAAGAACCAACCTTAACTCAAACAAAGGATTCAAGATCCAGCTTCGTTGATTTTTATCCTGTGAATTAAAATAATGGGTGATTCTGCAGGTAAACTGAATAACCAACAGACAGGCAATAAAATTTAAAAGTTGCAGATAAAATTATAAGGGAAAAAACCACAAACACATTAGATTGAGGCACTAAGAATTATGTATGGGATTAAGTTTCAAACTGCACTCATGGTCAGAAGTGGCAGTTTTCACACTAACTCATAAATATTAACTCATATGTATTTATACATCTAAGATTAAAAAACATTGCTTAGGTTTATACATATGATTATGCATGTAGTAATTGTAACTGAAAATGAGCACAGAATACAAACATATGACTCCTAATGAATGATGGTGGTTAAGAATGTTCAGTTTAACATACACACATACACACTAACCCATACACACACTTATACACCCATGCAGAAGCTGATTAATGATTTAGAGCTTTCTAAATGAGCCAGAGTGCTTGTCTGCGCTCTGGTGGAGGGAAGGGCAATGCATATAGAGGTTCAAAGAGATGAAACGATCCCGTCATATAATCTAGTCCTATAGTTCCTGATGTGTTCATCAAAGACTGTTATTATCTGCAGTCCTTCTCCACCACCACCCCAGAACATTCTGTGAAACTTTAAAAGGCAAGCTGAACGATTTCCAATAAGGAAGGAAGGTTGAACACTGACATGTAATTCCATTTTCTCCTCCATGCCTCCAAATTGAATAAAGTTTTTTTCTTAAAGCATGCAAAGACAAAAAGAATGGAAGAAAGACAACAGCAACACAAATTTTAAAATGGATAAGTGGTAGAAAGAAGAAAGAATTGGAAAGAAAGCTGGGGCCAGTGGCACAGTGGTCAAGTTCACCTGCTCTGCTTCCGTGGCCAGGGTTTGCTGGTTCGGATCCCAGGTGCAGACCTATGCACTGCACATCAAGCCATGCTGTGGCAGGCGTCCCACATATAAATGGAGGAAGATGGGCATAGATGTTAGCTCAGGGCCCATCTTCCTCAGGAAAAAGAAGAGAAGCTAACATAAATGTTAGCTCAGGGCTGATCTTCCTCGGGGAAAATAAATAAATAAAGCGGAATTTTCAGCCAAGAAGCAACCCAATATGCAATATAGACTCTCCAAAAGTTCAGAATTTGTGATGGTAGCTGGGCTAAAAAAAAACCAGAAATAATTGGAATTTTTCCTAAGTATCCAACACCCCCAGAATCCCATCTATCTGGCAAAAGTGTTGAAATTTATTCAGAGTATAGGGCAAAGGGCAGGCTCTCGGGATTGAAGGGCCCAAGGCGAGTTGAGAGGCAGAGCACTATACTTAGATGGAGAAATAAGTAAATGTTTATACACCAAATGTTGACAGCCCCTGCCCTCTTTTCCACTTGAGATCCTAAAATGCAGGCAGCCAGATTTTTCTCCCTATGCAGGAGAGTGGTAGTACCTTCTTCCCTGAGGCATGACCAGGGACCAGCCCAACATCAGGGATGGCCCAATGAACAGCCCCATCAGGACTCCCTGATATGAAATGCACAATAAACAGGCCCAACCCACAGGCACACAGTCTCCAATCTTTTTCTTTAATGTCCCGCCATTAAATATGAAGAGACCATTGCACATCCCTAGACATCTGAGAAAAGCCTCTAACGTGGAAGAGGGAGCACAAAACCAATAAACATAAAACCAAGAAACATTCCTGTTTGGCGGAAATAGAGACTCTTCAGGGAGGTGAAAATTTCAAATAAAGAACTAATAGTAATATCTTCAAAGACATGGTAAGATATTGCATCCTTGAAAATAGAAAAAACATACCACACAAAGGAATAGAAGAAGAAAAGTCTTAGAAATGAAAAGCAGATGTAATAATGGAAATAAAACATTTGATAGAAAGGTATGAAGAAACAAATTGAGAAAATAAAAATGTAAAACAAAAGGGCAGAGGACTGGTACATAGGAGAGAAAATACGGGAAAATTAGAATACTGATCTAGAATGCTCCAACACTTAAATAAGAAGAGTTTGAAAAAAAATAGAGAAAATAAGGGGAATAAATCATTAAAACCATAGTTTAAAAAAATTTTCCAGAACTGAAAAACGTGAATCTCTAGATTGAAATGGCACTCTGAATACCTCATCTGGGTGGAAATAGTCACTCCTCTCTCAGGTTGAGGCACATTTTTGTCAAAGTTCAGCTACTTGGAGAAAAAGAGAAGATATATCGAATTTCCATAGAGAAAAGGTGAGAGAGAAAGACAGTGACAAAGAGAGAAACAGAGAGAGAGCGGAATTAAAAGGTTTAGGAATCAGTATCACTGAGAAGCATTTAAAAATAGTTAAATAAATGAGAAGGAATACCACCTTCAGGGATTGGAAGAGTCAATGTTGTTAAGATGGCATTTCTACTCCAGTCCCGTCTGCTGCCATACTGTCTCACCATGCACCAGCTGAGCTATATTTGTTTGCATTCCTAAACTATTCCAAGACTCACCCTGCCTCAGAGTGTCTGCACGTGCCATTCTTTCAGTCTGAATGCTCTTACAGTTTTTAGGTCAACTAATTCCTGCTCATCTGTCAAATATCAGTGATGACACTGATGTCATTTCCTCAGTGAATGATTACCTTATTACCTAAAATAACTTCATTCCTGTTGTATTATCTCATATTATCCCTATTTTTAATCATTGCATTTATATATGAATTGGCATTTTTGTCTGTATGATATTCATTTTATTCCCAAGATCATAAGCTACAGCATGCCTAGCAGTGTGGCTAGGACATGGTAGATAATCTATGGCTAGGACATAGTAGATAATCTATCAAATTATGAGTCATCCTGGGGCCGGCCTGGTGGCATAGTTGTTAAGTTTGCATGCTTTGCTTTGGCAGCCTGGGGTTCATGGGCTCAGATCCCAGGCGTGGACCTACACACTGTTCATTAAGGCATGTTATGGCGATGTCCCATATTCAAAATAAAGCAAGGTTGGCACAGATGTTAGCTCAGGAACAATCTTCCTCAAGCAAAAAGAGGAAGATTGTCAACAGATGTTAGCTCAGGGCCAATCTTCTTCACCAAAAATAATTTAAAAATTTATGACTCATCCTGTGCAGAAATTACCTGTTTTTGTAATTCTCTTTCCAATTAAGACATAAATTCCGTGAAGTATAGATTATGTCTGTTTGCTGTTGTAGTCTCAGTGCCTGGCATTTAGTTGTTGCTCACGAAATATTTGTTATATGAATTCACTTAAATATTTGATACAAACAACAGTCTGAGAGAAGTATCAAAATATACTTGAGTAACAACTTACAGTGAAATGATTTCCCATGAAAGTGCCATCAAAAAGGCATTGGGCATTGAGCGCAAGCTGCTTTGTAATAAAATTTGCGTAGCAAATAAGGGGAATCTATTATTTATTAATTCACTCATCACAAAGTATTTGTTGTAGACCTACCATGTGTCAGATCCAAGAGGGACAAACGAGTTCATGGAGGGGGAAGAGGTGAGGGATGTGGGCAAGCGCTATGGTCATCTCATGCAAACCACACCTCTCTGTCTACTGCTTTCACAGAATCATATCTGAATTTTCCTCATGCCCGGGAATTTTCTCACCAATCATCTTGGTTAACCTAGTCCCTTCTATCCTTCAAAGCCGTCCTGACAGTATAAATCTTCTCACGTCTCTCTTGAAGACAGAGGGCTTTGTTGCTCCTTCCTGCTTCCATTACTATTTTCACTGGGAACACTAGCACTTTTGCTTCTCCTCTCCACCACACCTACCTATTTTTCAAGGGCTTCTTCAAGTCCAAATTCCCTGTGTCTAAAGAACGTTCTGGAAACATATGTGAGCTTCAAAATTTGAAGTGATTTTTTTTCCAGGCTGAACTTTATCCTGAAGGCAATCATTTTAAGCAGGGGAGATACACAGAAGCAAGTTTGGTAACTTAAGGATCACTTCGGGAGTAAAATGCAAGTGGATCAAGTGGAGAACCACGCTCGAGCCTGAGAAGATCAGCTGGGATATCATTGCAATAATTCCGGAGCTGCTAAGGGTCTGAAGTGAAAAACTAATAAGGGAAGAGCAGAGAAACTAAGGGTGGTGGCTTGGAGGAAGCATGGAGAAAGGTGGCAGTGAAAATAGCTTCTCCCTGTCCGGAGCTGGTCCTCGAACTAAGGGCTATCTGCTCAGGTGGTGAACCCTTTGGACCTCTGCCCCTTCCCCTCTGCCTTATTCTTCCCTTTCTTTTTGGCTCCTCAGGAAAATTTCCAAAGATGCAAACATCGTGAAAGATTTATGGACATCTTTTTAAATAGGAAACAGGAAGCCAGAGAATTTAAGAAGCCCAAACTCTGTGCTTTCATTTCTGTCTTTTTGATGACTTACTCTCAGAAACTTAGGACAGCTCTTTTCAAATGGATTCGCAGCACAGCTGCTTAATTATCTTGTTATTTATGACCATTTTAACACTGATGGAGAGACCTTTCGGGACTCAGCTGAGGCCATCGGATCATTACCTTTGCTGACAAACTTCCTGACTTCGGTGATGCGTGTCTGCCCTCTATTTGTATATATTTCTAAAATGAGATTCTGCATGTCTAAATGAAGAGAATTTGGCCTTTCCTGTGTGAGGCTAAATTTTCTAGTGGCCCAAGGAAAAGGGCTGTTGACAGAATCAGTTTTGGTGTTTTTGTTGGCTTCGGCAGATTTTAGAAAAGCCATTCTTTCAGTCTTCACTGTATTTCCTCATTAGAATATATGTTTAGGAATCCATTCCTCCATTGCTATACCTGGAAATATTTCTTTCTGTTACAGAGACGGAAGGGGGCTGGTGAAGGGAGAGAACGTAGTGGGAATAAAATTTGGTGTGGGTCAGACATTGACTAAATACTGTGCACATGTTATTTCATTTAATTTTTGTAACAAACTGGCAAATTAAAAATTATTTTCTGCATTTCTATGGATGAACAAGCCAATGCTCAGAGGAGCCAGGCTACGTGCATGGTTAATAAATGTCAGAGCCAGGTTCAAATCATCGTTTTTCAAACTGCAAAGTTCTCTTTCCTAGTATGTAACTGCACCTGAGTCAACTGCCCGGTGAATGCCTCATTTTCAAAAGGTGTATTGTTGGGGAGAGAGCATAGAAATAATAGGAATATTAATTTTGCTGATCATATTTATATTGGCTTGTTTTTTAAAATTTGATTTGGGGCCCTTAAGAAAGGAATTATGTGATCCACAGGAATCATGTGGATTCAGTAAGAATGATTTAAGCAAAAAAGTAATCTTTTTCTTCATTTTTAATAGGAATGAAGGGCAAATCATGGTATTGCCATTAGCTACATGTATTCTTTCAAAAAATGCCAATTAAGATATTGAATTTAGCAAGATATCTGGTAAAAATCTGTGCAGATACTATTCAGGGTGATATTAGAATGGGAGTATAGATGAGTTGATAGCTAAATGTGAATTTAGACGAATTCATTACTTAAATAATGTTGATACATTAATATCAATGTAAAAGATGTCTTCAGTGACATATCTACTGTAGAATATGGATACCATCTGTAAATTTATGTTGTCATTTCCAGTTGACAAGGGATTTTCATATTTTTGTACATTATCTCTGCTTCAGAGAAGAAAGCTATGACTCACAGAGTTATACAATTTGCCCAAGGTCACAAGCTCAGAAATGATGGCATCAAACCTCAAACCTAGTTATCTTGATTCCAAGATCTATGTTCTTTCCACTCTACTTAGACTGCCTTTCTTTCTTTGGAAACATCGTATTAGTGATTTGTATGAAGTCATGGAAGTGTTGCTTATGGAATTTGTCCTTCACACAGAGCTGGAAGTTTCAACTAATGTGACTAATCACAGAATCAAAATTGGAAGGAAAAAAACCTTCCCGACTGAAAAGTTGAACTTAAACAAGAAAGCCGAAATTTAGTACAGCTAAATATAAACTCCAACAATTAGCTTCAAGTAATTGATTCAATGACCTTGGAAGTCCTGTTCAATTACAAGAAATTTTTGAGTGTACAAAATAATTAATGCTTTATTTTTATTTCCTTTCCTATTTTACAGAATTGAAATCTATATTTACCCTTGATGTCTACTGTGCTCATTTTACTGAATACTAATATAGGAAACCATGATTTAGAGACATACAGTATGATTATTAGTCAGCTTTGTTCTGCAAATTAGGTGATCGATTACAGCTACTTTAAAGAGAGTAATCTGAGAACTTGATGTAGGATGACTTAGGGTTGAATGATGCCTACTCTATACATGCCAATTGAATATGTCATTCTGTTAGGACTCACAAAACAATAATTCCTCTGTAATGAATTATAACAGCAATGAAAAAAATTGTACAGATATAAAAGCAGCCATACATTAAATAAGTCTAATCTTTCTACCAGAAAGGGCATGACTTAATCATATTTGAAAGATGTATTCATCGTTCATGAACATGCTGTCAAAATATAGGTTGGTCATATACTTCTGCACAAAATATAGGCATTTATAGAATATCAAAGGCTGATTTTTTTCTGTCATAATGATGAATACAACCTATTGCTGAATAAAGCCACAGATAATGGTGGCAGGTAAACCAAATGTGCTATTCCAACCCAGATGTGTACGAGTCTATCTGTCTTCCAAGACATCATCAAGATGGGACTGTTACTTGGGATGGCCCTGTGGCCTAGTCATTGAGTTTGACTGCTTTACTTTGGTGGCCCTGATTTGGTTCCCAGGCATGGACCTACACCACTAGTCAGTGGCCATGCTGTGGTGATGACCCACGTACAAAGTGGAAGAAGATTAGTGTGAATGGTAGCTCAAGACAAATCTTCCTCAAGCAATAAAAGAGAGGAAGATTGGCAGCAGATGTTAGCTCAGGGCAAATCTTCCTTGGCAAAAAAACAGAAAAAAAAAGGATGGGATAGTTACAGATCATTTAGCTTATTAGCTCATTTTCATGTTTTTCTTTTTTATAATGGAGGTGGCTTTATTATTTTTGTATGTTTATGTTTCATAAGCTATCTTACTTAGCAAAGCAAAGAGGATCAACATCTGAGATGTTGATCAATGTAAATAATGGAAATGTCAGTGAACAACTTGCTCATTATTTAATAAGCATTCTATAAGCACTTACTACTACTGAGTTACCAGGAAAGGTGAGACTATAGAAATGAAACAAACTCAGGGAAGTATTGTAGCTAAAAATACAAACTTCAAAGTAAAACAAAGCTGATTTCAGTTCTTGGCTCTTTGGTTTACCAGGTGAAATCTCAAGCAAGTTCTTTAATGTATCCAAACCTCATTTTTCGAATGTGTAAAGATGATTATCAATTAATCTCATATTTTTTTGTAGTAAATAGAGACAAGGAACATACAGAACCTAACACAAGGCATGGTACAAAGCAGACCCTCAATAACTTGATAAGTCAATGTTATTATCCCTCCCTCAGGGAGCTTACAATTTGTTTCCTCACACATTCAGAGTGATTTTTTGCTTTTGTTGGGTGGCTGGTTAGTGGATAATAAAAATATCCTTCATTAATTGATGTTATTTTTAAAAACAGTCACAGAAATTTGAACTCAATGTAAAAATTTAAATATGGTAAAAAAAATTAGCACTTTTTGGGTTATCATATTATGACACCAAACTGGAAATTAATTCTTTAAGGTTTGGGAATTGTTTTAAGTACAGCTGAAAATTGAGTAGGTCACAAGTTTAAAGCCATCAAGTGAGAAGTCGAGCAGAAAACACATGGATAAAAAAGGAAGAAAATTGCTTAATATTATCCAATATTCAATTTTATTAGATCAAAAGGACATTTTGTACAGTCGTTACACTTCAGTGGCAGAACTAAGCAAACATATCCAAATTATTTGTGGAAAATTCCCATCTGTGTTCTTACTGCAAACATCCAATCCAATTTGAAAACATTTTAGCACCAATCAACTATGTGAACCACAACTGTAGAGCATTACAGATCTAAACTTTTTCTTCTCAAAAAAGTGATAATTTGGTTGTTTAGTTTGTTGTTATATTTCATAGGCATTAAGTTATTTTTGTGTCTGTATAAGTATATGTTTCTTGGTAATATTTTGTTAACAACTTTATTGAGGTGTAATTAACATACAATTAACTGCACATTTTAAAATATACAATAAGCATATTTGTCACTCCCAAAAGTTTCCATTCCATGTGCCCTTAATTTCTTTATCTTGTCTTATTTCATTGGTTAGAACCTCTGCTATAATGTTGACTGGGTATGTTGACAGACATCCTTTACTTCTTTCTGATCTTAGCAAGAAAGCTTTCAGTCTTTCACCACCAAGTATGATGTTAGCTTTAACTTTCTTGTAGATCCCTTCTGTTTCTAGCTTAGTGAGAACATTTATCAGGAATGGATGCTGAATTTTGTCAGATGGTCTTATTGTGTCTGTGTAAATAATCACATTATTTTTATTTTTCAGTGTGTTAATATGTAGTATTAAATTGATTGATTTTTGTATGTTAAACCAATCTCAAATTACTATACTACCATAATAAACTCCAGCAGTGAAACAATTAGCTGTTTTTTGTTTAAAAAGTTTCAAATTAAAAATTCATTTTTTAAATAACCGTAAGTCTGCTTGAGTTATCTATTTCTTCCTGAATGAGTTGTGAAGGAATTTTTCCATTTCATCTGTGTTGTCAAAATTGCTAGAATAAAATTGTTTAGAATGCCCTTTTATGATCCTTTTAGTATCTGTAGATTCCATAATTATGTCACTTCTCTTATAACTCATATTGGTAATTTGTGCATTTTTTTCCTCTCTCTTTTTTTTGTTGTATTTTTTCATTTTATTTATTTATTTATTGTTTGAGGAAGATTAGCCCTGAGCTAACATCTGCTGCCAATCCTTCTTTTTTTTGCTGAGGAAGACTGGCCCCGAGCTAACATCTGTGCCCATCTTCCTCTGCTTTATATGTGGGATGCCTGCCACGGCCTGGCTTGACCAGCAGTATGTAGGTCTGCACCTGGGATCTGAACTGGTGAACCCTGGGCCGCTGAAGCGGAATATGCAAACTTAACCACTGCACCACAGGGGTGGCCCCCCTCTCCCTTTTTTTTAATTGATCAATCTGGCTAGAGATTTATTAATTTTATTGATCTCAAATAAGCAACTTTTGTTTCATTGATTTTCTCAGGTATTTTTCTGTGTTCTCTTTCATTGATTTCTACTTAGATCTTTATTCTTCTTTTTTCTTTTTTTTTTTTTTTGGCTTACTTTTAGTTTCATTTGTTCTTCTAATTTCTTAAGGTGAGTGCCAAGGCTTTTGATCTGTGACTTTTCCTCTTTTCTAATACAGGCATATAGTGCTCAAAATTTCTACTTAAGTAGTTCTCTATTGATATCCCACAAATGTTGATATGTTGTGTTTTTATTTTCACTTATTACAAAATATCTTCTAATTTCTATTTTGATTTCTTCTTTGATGCATTATTGTAAACGTGTTCTTTAGTTTCCAAATAATGAGGGATTTTACAGATATCTTTCTGGTATTGATTTCTAATTTAATTCCATTGTGGTCAAAAGTATACCTTGCATGACTTAAATTGTTTTAAATTAATTTATTGAGATTTGTTTTATGGCCTAGAATATGGTCTGTCTTAGTAAATGTTCCATGTGTACTTGAAAATAATGCAAATCCTGCTGCTGTTTGATGCACTGTTTAAAAATTTCAACAAGTTCATATTGGTTGACTCAGTTCAAGTCTTCTCTATCATTATTTTTCAGTAAACTTGTTCTATCAATTATTGAGAGAGGGGTATTAAAATTTTGACTATAGTTGTGAATTCATCTGTGTCATTTTTCAGTTGCATCTGTTTCTGCTTCATGTATTTTGAAGCCTTGTTCTTAAGTGCTTAGATGTTTAGGATTATTATGTCTACTTGATGAATTGACACTTTGATCGATGGTATTATTTTTTCTCAATTCTGGGTCTGTTTTTCATTATGCGTTGTTTTTGCTACTATTTTCCTACTATTTTGTACATCTGGTAACTTTTTTATTGGAATTTAGATAATGTAAATTTTACCTTTGTGGTGATTATCTATCTATCTATCTATCTATCTATCTATCTATCTATCTATCTTCAACTTTGTCTGGGGATACAGTTCAGTTACTTGGAAGTAGCTTAATCCTTACTGGTCCTATTTTATAATTTGTTAGGCAGGACTTCAGTTGTGCTTGGTCTAGAGCTAAATATACCCCACTACAGAGGCGAGAGCCTTGTGAATACTCTACTCAGTGCCTGTGAATGATGAGTTGTTCCACTTTGACTTATGGGAACAGGTACTATTCCATACCCTGTATGTTCACTGGGTACTACTCAATCCAGTACTTTCAGATGGTACATTCCACAACCTCTAGTAGTTCAGTAGATGCAGGCACTGATCAATAGCCTCCTAAATACTTAAAGGAGGCCTTCCGTAGATCTCTAGGGTTCTCTTCTCCAGTCCTTTGTCTGGTAAACTCTAGCAGAGCTTGCCTCCCCAGACTCCTTGTACAATAGCCTGGAAATTCTCCTAAGGCAGTAGGCTGGGGCAATTATAGGGTCCATCTTGCTTGTTTCTCCTCTCTCATGGATCATTATCCTTTATTGTTTGATATACAGTTTCTTGAAAACTATTTTTCATGTATTTTGTCCAGTTTTTGCTGTTTCAGGTTGGCAGGTAAATTTGATCTCTGTTGCAACATCTTCGTCAAAAGCCAGAGTCCAATACACTAATTTTTGAATCATTTACTAGATGAAAGTACTATTACATCCTAGAAGTAACTTCAGTTTAGAAAACCAAGTCTTGCTTTTCTTTCTCTTTTGGATTAATGGTTGAATGAGAAAGTAAATGTTACTATAAAGATTCTGTGTAAGATATAGAAGTAGAGTTGATTGAAATGAAATAAAGATAGCATATTTCTTTCCTAAATATTTTTGAGCTGCTTTATTCAGCATAACACATTCTTTCTCAAACATGGAATTATTTGGATAATCCAACATTTTACATGAATCATATATTGTATGTGGGAATGTGTATGCACACATTTGTATATCTGCCTTGTTTAATTCCTAAGGACGCTTTGGATTAATTCAAAAAGTTCATGGTCTATTTCAGTTTATCAGGAAACAGTTGTGAAACAAAACCACGACTTTTCAAGATGTGTTCAGAAAACTCACATTGGACAAAGATGAAGAAACAAGAAAATATTCTACTAATATGAGCCTCAAAATGTTTGAAGCATATTGCAGACTTTTCTCTGACATTTTTTAATGAGTTGTAGAAAATTGAAGTGAAGTAGACAGTGGTAGAAAAGGTTGGACTGGAGCAGGTTGTAAAGTGGCACCTGAAGTGTGCTGACTGAAAGATCCCAACAGACCTATAGGGAGAACTCAAAAAGCCTCGCCTGGGGTGTTGTCCTTGGTGCTGTCTCATTAGTCATTCATGCGTTTAGCAGGTAGAATTTGGTATCCTTTACGTGTGATTCATAGGAGACAAAAACATGAATAAAATGTCAGGGACTTATTGGAGGACTGAAAGACAATGTTAAACACCTTTATGAGGGATGCAAACCTGGTAGAAATCACCAATCTCCTGGGCAAAAATTCAGGATTTTGTAAGATACTAGATTGCTAAAGGAATGTACTGAAACAAGAAAAAAAAAGGTAATATTAAAATGAGATAAACATAAAGTCTTACACTGGCATTAAAACAAAAATCAAATATAAGTATATGGAATTAGGAGTGAGGATAGTGAGGTGGGACAGGGAAGCTGGGCTTTACCAGCATTTAGGTAAGAAAGGATATAAAAGATAAGATACATAGACTGACATTCAGAGGCCTTGGATTCAAGTCATTTTCTAGCTGTAAAATGTTCAAAACATTTAAAATATTAGTTTTTCCATTTTCCTTCATGTAAAACTTGGTATGTATTATTCCATTACCATTTCAAAAGCAATATTTTAATTCCTAGAGTTCAAAGCTTTCTGTGTTAAGCCTAAGTTTTAGGAAAAAAATGTAATTTTGTCTTTCATTGAAAGGGTTTCATAGTTTCTTTGTATCTCCTTATAAAGACTTTCAATGTAGAGAGCAAGTGTCAGTCATATTTATATTAATGACAATAGTTTATTGATGGAAAGAATTTAAGTCAAAAGAACTGGTTCAGAACCATCTTTTCCACTTACTGGGCAACCTAACAAATAATCTCCAGGTGTCAGTTGCCTTATCTCCACAATGAATGTATTAGAAAAGATCCTCTTCAGCTAGAGCATTGTATAATTCTAAGATTCTTATTCATATATAATTTAAAAGCTCCCACCCAATATGCTTTTGGTAATTGATGTATCACATGTAATTATCTCAAGTTTCTGGGGGCTCTTCAGAGCATCATCACTGAAAACGGCTTTTCCTGCTGAGCTACTGCAATATATATGGATACTGGGACAATTTCTCTTGGATATTTATGGAATTACTATTGAAATGTAGTGTTTCTTTTGGCAGAAAATGGTTAATATTGTATGTAGGTTATCATTATAATATTGCACCCTTCAGACTTATAAAACATGTAACTTCTGAAGCAAGGGAAATTAACTTCATCTTCCTCTTGTTACAACTTGAAGGCAGTAACATTCAAAATATCACCAAATTGGCCTAGAGTGTACGCATTTAATGTGAGTCTTATACAACTGACCCAGTTCTCCCTCTACACTCTGGAGGAAAAGACTTTCTTCAGGGAAAGTATCATGTCATTTCTGGCCATTCTCTCTGATAACATGTTGTAAATTTGCACCTCTGAGAGCTGAGTTTTTTGGCTTGTTGTACACCTGGAAGGGGACAGGCATTATCCTGGAAGGGTAGATTTGATTGCAGGGTGGAAAAATCACCATTTATTGTGTGCCTGTGGTATGCTGCATATAAGATAGCTTGTTAAATACACGTGACAGTACATATATTTCATATCATTACTTTCCCATCTTGTCAAACCTGTGTTTTGTCCTATAGGTATTAAATTACAGAGGCAAATCTCTCTAATTCTGAAAAATACATTCGACTTTCACTAATCAAGACAGAGTAGATCCATTCAGTCTGCAAAATTGCACCAGAGGTGATGTCAGACAAAAGAATTTTCTTCTCTACTTCTCAGAGAGGTCTCTAAGAATCCGTTCTTCCCTCTGTGTCTGGAAAGACCAAGAATGGGAAGTTTTCTACAAGTTCAGAATACTTGAGAATACTGTGTATTCTATAAAAGGTCTTTTTTGTCATAAAATATTCAAATCTGAGTTTATGATTCCTTATTCAGTGTATCAAAGTCCTTGTTTCTTTATATGTTAGATTTTATTTCAAACCTTTTATTCTTTTTTTAAATTTATTTTAATTTTTTTTGAGGAAGATTAGCCCTGAGCTAACTGCTGCCAATCTTCCTCTTTTTGCTGAGGAAGGCTGGCCCTGAGCTAACATCCGTGCCTATCTTCCTCTCTTTATATGTAGGATGCCTACCAGAGCATGGCTTGCCAAGCGGTGCCATGTCCGCACCCGGGATCTGAACTGGCAAACCCCGGGCCACCAAAGAGGAACGTTCACACTTAACCGCTGCGCCACCGGGCCAGCCTCGCCTTTTATTCTT
This sequence comes from Equus quagga, assembly GCF_021613505.1. Classification (NCBI taxonomy): domain Eukaryota; kingdom Metazoa; phylum Chordata; class Mammalia; order Perissodactyla; family Equidae; genus Equus; species Equus quagga. Next base: position 41,151,222 of record NC_060280.1, on the reverse strand, counting down.
TCTATCCCCTTTCACCAGTCATAGTCTATTAAAACATGCTCAGAATGTTTTTCAGAAAAGATCTTCCATTATTTGTCCTCAATGACATCAGCTCAGTCCACATCCTGCTGGAAAATTGTTTGAATAATTGAATTATTGTCCTTCTAATATCTCGTAGAGTCATAGTATCTTGAAAATGGAAATGAAAACAGAGGTATTTCTAGACCAATGGGTTTTTCAAGGCAAAGAGCCTACAATATTTGAGCTAAGATAATTCATGCCCAAATCTTATCTAATTTAATCTTCATAATCTTTCTCTAAGGTAGGTAGTCTTATTCCCATTTTACAGGTGTATGAACTCTGTTAACTTGTTACTAGCTGAGCCAGGTTTCCTGACTCAAGTTCTTTTTCTCTCAAATACTGAGATAATTTTGAGAAATCTTTGAGGGCAAGGAGACCATCTGCCAGTGTTGACTTTCTCCTTGGACATGGTTGGCAATAAAGAGATTAGGAAAAACTCATATACAATGATCCTGGGTGACGTTGAGCATCTCTGTACTTATGTTTATATTTTACAATGATTTTAATTGTGAGTATTCTGTCTGACAACATATAAAATTACTGACACAAATAAAAGCTCTCAAGAAAAGTGGTTTCTTTTCTTCCTATGCAGTCTCTTTGTTGGAGGAATGAGGAGGATTCATTTTGCCACTTGATGCTTTCTACAACATGCTTACTCTAACAGCACCGTAATTGATCTTCAGTATCTTCCCCTTTAATAATTTAATCTCTTGGTTCCAAGAGCCCTACTCTAACTTGCTTATCTTATTTATGGGCATTCATTCCCATCTTAGCTGTTTCTTCCTATAATGTTTGTAGAGCTACAGAGGATATTAGTATAGAACTGATGTTTAATAAAGACTCAGTCTCGTGTTTATTTTTGCTAATGCTGCCAGAGAGAGACTAACGCTCTTTTATTCCTCTTCATATTCCCAAATCCTACTCATCTTTCAAGAGTCCGCCCAGGTGCTTCCCATCAGAGCCTTTCTCAGCTACCCTAACCTCAAAGTTACTGGCTTCCCTGGATCCCTGTGAGATTACTACACACAGTACTCTGCCGTTAACTCAAACTTTCTGATCTAGACTTCAGTTTTATCCAACTATTTGCCTCTGAAATCTTGGTCATACTTGGGGCCTCATCGCAAAGATTGAGGGTCATCGTATCATAGGGCCAACCAAAACAGAAATCCCGTTGTATAAGCTCCTCCAGTGGTTTCTATCCTCAGTACCAAAGGTCTCTCTAGCCTTGATTTCTTGTAGGTAAAGGTCCCTGAGTAGGGCTTTCAGATAAAAGACAAGACACCCAGTTAAATTTGAATGTCAGATTAAAGAAACACATTTCTTTAGTATCAACTATGCCAAATATTGCATGGGAAATAGTTATGATAAAAAAAATTCAGTATTTTAATGAAATTCAAATTTAACTGATAATCCTATATTTTTATTTGCTAAATCTGGCAAACCTGTCCCTGAGGAGTCTGTCCAACTTTTTTGACATATTAACTGCATAAGCCCAGTCTCAATCAATCTTGATTTAGTGTCTTTATGTGATGTAGTACCTTACCTGTCTGTAATGCTACAATTTTTCCAAACACTTATCACCTTATTTATGCCTCAAATTTGCCCAAGTGTATGGTTACTCTATTATCTTTACCACTTATTAACTTGGTTGTTTAATATCTCTGGGTTTCAAGTTTCTAGGATATACCATAGAGTTAATCATACCTACTTTGATGAATGGCTACAAAGATTAAGATTAACTACATAAAGCAAATTTTCTGAGAGATAAAAGAAAACAAATAACCAAATGAACTTATATCATCGTCACACTCCTCTGCCATCACCCTGATTTGCATGCTTAAGATCAAGAGCCAACACATGGGGAAGCTTGGGGCTTAAACTTGAATTAGCTGGTTACAGTTATCGACTTTTTGTAGTATGCTCCATAGCGAGTAAGGAAGTCCAACGTGAAGCTTAGGAAAATACACTACGCATCACCATGTTTCCCTCACTTGAATATTCCCCTGTCTTCATGATGAGACTATTTTCCAAGTAATTCCTGGATTATAAGAAATACGTGAGACAATGTTCTTAATTTAAATAAGTTACTCTGTGTTTTTTCTCAGTGACTTGGGGATTTAAAAAAAAAGAAAATGTTTTTAAGGAGTCTTGGGTTAAACTAATTAACAGTCTCCACACAAGAACAGACATGCTATTCAAAGATAAAGGAAGTAGATTGTAAGTCTGTGTTCATTCTCCACCACGGATGCACAAGAATGTTAATTAGTAAAACTCTGATGCCAACAAATGCCAAAGAACTGTCTTTCATAAATCTTTGTGAAATGTAAAAAATAAAAGTGTGTCCCGGGAAGCAGAATGAATTCATGTTCAGGGATCATATTTCGAGGTACATGATTAGTATTCATGAACATGGAATGAGCAGAATTCAGAGATTTCTGCCAAGCCAGCAGTTCATCTAGGAAGACTGAGAAAATAGGAAGAGGAGCTGTTAAAATAGCTAATTTTGATTCTATTACTATTATTATTTTTCCTGAAAAAATATGTTAGATTCCAACATATCATGCTGACACCCTGGAGTGTCGTTTTCCAAGATCACTGTATTGAAATGTGTTTTGACAAATTGGTCACCTCTTAATAAAGTGTAGGGAAACTTACTTTTTCACCTCACCAGAGCTGTTTTTCACAATTCGATGCTACTTGACTGTAAAGATCCATGCCATTCTCTGCTTTTCTTTCCATTTTATAGTGGAGAAATTAAAATAATAATGCAAATACAGCATAGTTTTAGTATGTTTGTTGTTTATTTCTTTGTGTGCCTGCATATTCTTTCAAAAAGGCTGTTTGCATAGTAAATGCACACTTTGCATATTGCATCTAAAATTCTATGACTACAAAGTATGCAGATACAGTCGACAGCCAGATTTTCTTATATCTTGCTAATTTTGTGTGTGTGTGTGTGTGTGTGAGAGGAAGATAGGCCCTGAGCTAACATCTGTTGCCAGTCTTCCTCTTTTTGCTTGAGCAAGATTGTCCCTGAGCTAGCATCTGTGCCAATCTTCCTCTATTTTGTATGTGAGATGCTGCCAGAGCATAGCTTGATGAATGGTGTGTAGGTTCACACCAGGATCTGATGCCATAAAGCCCAGGCCACCAAAGTGGAGCATGCAAACTTAACCACTACACCACCAGGCCTGCCCCCTTGCTAATTTTTTATCGTGTTATAATTAGTTAGAAATTAGGAAATCATTTCATTCCAAAAGTTATTTTCAAGTAGAAAATTCAAATATGAGATATTAGATAGCAAGGCTTTAATATACAAGCCCAGTGCATCCCTTGTACACACCATGTAAAATATGTCTATACTACAAATAATTGCCAGTATATAGTATATATCATAAGCTACAATATGATTAAATGGTACACATTATACAGTGTTATTTGTACACATGTATATCATGGAATAAATAACTCAAGTCTAGAAATTCATAATTGAATAGTTTACCAAAATACATGCTATCAAAAGTCCCATGTGCCTATTTTTTGATTAAAATTATCATTATATCAATGATAAATACTGACAAATAAATGTTCTAAAGTGTTATAAAAACTGCATGGCAACTGAGAAATGACTTGTTAATTGAATACAACTCAATTTCTTAGCACAATGTATTCAAATAATATAAAAGATCTTATTTAAAATAAGTTGCATTTCCTAACTTTTGGATCTTTAAAAAATAATAGTTTATATGAAGAGAATTTTCCTGCTTGCTCTGTCATTGTTAAGGGAAACACTAAATACAATTTGCGTATCAGATCTTTTGGTGACAGACTTGCTTAATAGCCTGATGGCCAATAATTACTTGCAGTTTGTAGTTTCTCACAAAGATGACAGACCATCAATCACTCCTGACTCATGGGGCCCGGCAGTGAGTGTTTACCAGGGTAGTGCTGTTCTCCGGTCATAGGTATGATCAGTGGTAAATGTCACCTTGGCCCTTAGTAGAGCAGGGAGATGTTTCACCTAACCATAGTAGAACCACAGTAACATGATTATCTTCCCATGTACCACGTACCTGTGAAATATCAGTCCTCTTCTTGCTCTCCTACAACACTAGCTCAACCTTAATTGCCTCCCATTTGAGCAAAAGTCTCCTAAACAGTTTCTCCTCTTCCTGTCTCTTCAGATTTCAAAAAAGCATCCGCACTGTCAACAGGATAATCTTTCTAAAATAAAATACAGTGGCAAGATTTTATTGAGTGAATATTATGAGCTCAGAACAGTGTTGAATGCTTTAAAGTGATCACTTCTTTAATTATTACAGTAACTAACAAGGCAAATTATGAACTGGGTCTCAGAGTAAGTAACTTTCTTCCAGTGATACAGCTAATACATGGCAGAGCTGATATTTGAATTTAGATTTATCCTGTGCAAGGCCTTTCTCTTTCTGATAATGTCATTTCCCATTATCCGTAGTTTCCCATTGATGCAAGAGGATAGAGTTCAAACTCAGTTGCACACACTCAAAGCTATATGTGATGTGCCTCCATCCTACACACCTTTTCAAACTTTTCTCCCAGTCAATGAAAATATGTATGAACCCCATACATGTTTTGTACTCACCTCCTTGTCTTTATATATTTATTCTCTCTGCTTGCAATATCCTTCCTAATTCTCTGCTTACTCAAATACTATATTTTTTCAGGACTCAATTCGAATTTCACTCTTCCTACGATTCCTTCTCTGATCACCTTCTCCAAATTCTTATAGAACTTTCTTTGTACCTGACTTATAACATTATATTACTGTTATTATTATTCTTCATTGATATGTTTTATCCTTCCCACTAGATTCTAACTTACTTGAAGGGAGACTGTGTTTCAGCCTCATCTCTGAGTTTAAGAGTGCTATCTTGAATGGAATTGCAGACACAGTCTGCCTGAATAAATAAAGGTGTGAGTGAAGGGACACCATGCCTTTACCTAAGCAATATAATCATTCGATGACACGATTTTTTCTTTCAGAAAAGGTAGGATACAAATTCACCAATATTCAATTGAGAAGGAATTTTAAAAGTTCCCTTTTAAAAGATGCTTGAAGTTTTAAGACAGTTTTAAAAAGCTGTCAGAAATTCTCATAACCTCCGTTCCTTCATTTGTTCAACCGGCAATTTTTGAATGCTGACTATGTTCAGGAATTATGGTTGGCATTTCAGATATGAGATCAAAAGGCAATGCGTGTGCCATCGAAAGGCCTATGGTCTAGTGAGAAATCCGTGTCAACATGGGTTAGTGCAACATGTAAAATGCAGAAACAGCTCAGGGGGAGTAGAACTTTGATTTGCCTGAGCAAGTCGGGGAAGACTTTAGGAAGCACCATTTGAATAAAGTATTTAGGGAAGAGGATTGATGTCTTGAAGTTCTCTTTGAGAATTTAGGCAATACTTACAGTTCGGGATAAAGAAATGAAGAGGTGGAAAGGTAACAGTATTAGTCATTAATGACCCTGAAGACTGGTTAATTTATTAGGACCTTAACATTAAACCAATGTAAGTATGAGAAGTTGGAATAAGTTTCATAGGACATCAAAAAGGCAGCCTGAGACATTGTATTTCTGTGTAGAATCTCAAGATGAGGGTGTTGAAGGTAATAAAGGGCACCAGAGTTGATGGCCTACTCCATAATTAGGAATAAATGCAGCTCCATCTAAAGTGAATTGAGCAGTACTAGCTACAGAGCTGTGTCCTCTCCAGCATCAGTCGATTCCTGGAAGCTAGTTAGTATTCACAGTGGAGATCAACTGAAATGTAGAGTGTGTTTTGCTTATTACTTTCTTGGCTCCAGAACTTGATTAGCTAGAGGCAGAGACCAAAAGAATTAGAACTCATGTGTTAATAATTAAATTGACCATTAAAATTAATGATTAATAGAATAATTAAAATTAATGGTTAGATGAATGTTGAAACATCCAATGCATTTCCTCCAGAGGATTTAGAATAATACAGAGCACACCATTTCTGTTTAATAAATTCTTGTTGAATGAATGATTGAGAATTCTGGAAGTTCTAGGACTTCAAACTTATGTTTGAAAGAAACTTATGGATAATCTTAGAAATACAGATGTTTATGCTGCCTCCTCCTCAGACCTATTGAATCAGAATCTCTGTGGATGGACCTGGGTTTGTGTAGGATAATAGACTTCCCCAGGTGATGTCAATGTGCATTCGCGGTTAAGAACCACAGTTAAGGTTTATTCTTTACCTTGCACAGATGAGGATGTTGAGGTCCAGAGAGATTCAGTACATTGTTCAAGGCCATACAGCAAGTGAATAGAAGAGCTGAGATTTGAATTGTTATTTTTCTTTCCAGCGCAGTACTTGACAGCTGCCTCTGAAGGGCTTGACCTCTAGAGACATGCGGAAGAACTAGCAAGTCAAAGCTAGTTGCAGAAATAGAAACCTTGATCAGAAATTTAAAAGGGCAGTGTCAACGAAGGAGGAAAGCAAAGAGAAGAGACTGCCCAAAAGGTCGAACAACCCTCAACTAGAACAAAGGAAGTCAGAGAAGTATATTTTTTAATGAGATTGATGGATTCCCTCATTGAACAAATACTATTGAGCATTTATTATATACTAATTACTAAGAACAGGAGAAAGGAGAAGACAAATAAGGAAGCCTAGACTTTACTCTCTGGGGTTTCAGAATTTTCTAAAGTATTTTTGACTTAAAGAGTGAAGATTCATAGTGAGATCAATAATGTTCTATTTGCCTTGAAGTGTCTCTTCTACGTTAGTAAAGCTATGCAGATGTTTAACTTGCCCTATTTTTCTGGAAACCAATACTGAGTGTACTAAGAAGTGATATTTTCTGTTTTCTATAGTTATACAGAGAAATGGCAGCACTCATGAGCTGATCCATGTGAAAGATTTTGAGATATAGCATAACCTCAGGTTCCAGCTCCTTAACAAGCCACCTCCTAATGGATTGCAACGATCCCCATTAGGATCCAATGCATGCATTTATGGGGAAGGCACTGAACAGAAATCCCTGAATGGACTACAGTTGAGCTTTTGGCATCAACTTCTATTAGGAATTATTATTATTATTTTTTTTTTGTGAGCTGAGCTAGACTTCATAGATTCTTAAAGCTTTGACCAAATGCAGAAGAAATGTTATTCTTGGTTCCTTTTCTCTATATTCTTACTTTTAAATCTTGATCCATGAGCTCTTATCACTCTCATTGCAAGAGTCTAAAAAACAAACAAACGAAAAAAAACACCAACCCATAAAATGAAAGAAATACACAGGAGAAAGGAGAGAATTTGTCTCCGTGAAGCTTAGAAGAGCTATCCTAAAGCATCTCTCCTTCTCTCCTTTCCCCACACTGTCCCTTCTTGGCCACCAAAGGAAGAAGTTTCCCACAGGTTGGAAATATTCCCAGCCTTTATTGCATCGCCCATTTAGGAGCAAGCAGGAAAAGGTTTAACCTCTGCTCAGCATCCCAAATTCTCTGACCACTGGCAGCATGGCCTATATGAGATTTCTCTTCATACAGGTTTTAAAATTGACTGAGACTGTATCTCTACTAAATGGCAGGACCAGAATTTCGATCCAAACCTAGGAATGTCTGCCTCCAAAGCCAGTGTGCCTTCTATTTCACTATACTCACTATCTCCGTGAAAAAAATCTAATTTTCCTATCATATGCCTTTCAAGCCTATGCCTCACTTTCCCCCCATTGTCTTCTTGCTATGCTCCTTTGACGCTTAAGAAAGAACTAACGAGGCTTTAGAGATCAACACACAGAATTTAGGTTTGTTGGTATACTTAGAGAATCAGATCTTCCTAAATTTTCTTCAAAGAGGACTTGGGTGGATGATTATTTGTAAGTGATTTCTTTTCTTCAAAGAATGACATTGGTCTGTACAGTTACAGCAGGATGCTGGCCCTCTTGAATTTAACACTTGCGATGTCTCGTATGCAAAAGGAAAACCAGCAGCCTGTGCCACGTAGTAGTTTATTGCTTTATTGAAACACAATAAGAATTTCCAAACTGGGGACATATAGGGGCAAGTCTTTTGGCCAATTTCCAAGTATCTGCGTGGCAACATCTTTTTTTTTAATCCTCCACTTGCAATTGTTTATGCATTTTAGGAGGGAAATTTGGAATTTAAAGTCTTTCCAAGTTTATGGAATCCCCAAATCTGTGGGTATGTCACTCAAATGTCAGAGGTCTACTGATGTGCCTCTGAACTGTCATTCTCTCAGGACTGTATAGCCATTGACTTTGGATTTCTCAGCAGAGCACACTTGAGATATATGTCATATACCAGTACAAATAGCGCTATATATTGTATTTTATTATAATGGGCATTCTATTTGGATGGGCTTCCCGTGAAAAAGCCAGACCATGCTTAAAAGCCCTCTGCTTGCACACACCTCTCTTCCATTTATGTAACAGTTTGCTATTAATAAAATTGATTTTACTTTCAACTGTATCACATTTGATCCTTATGGCCACACTGGGAGGTGGAATTGCAGGTATTATTTCCTCTAGTTTATGAATGAGAAATATGCTGCTCAGGGCACTTAATGGTCTTGCCTAAAGACTTGCATTTAGGAACTGATACAGATGGGACTTAAATGCACATCTCTTAACTATCTGACCCAACTCTCTCCATCATATCCTGATATCCTTTGGCTAAGCCATCACGAGTTATAACAGAAAAAAAATCATTCATTCATTCATTTATGAAATATTTATTGAGTGCCTGCTATATTCTGGGCAATGTAATTGGCACTAAAGATTCGAGGTGAGTAAGATAGGATTCTTGTCCTCTAGGAACAGATAATTTGCTATGAGAGATAAATAATTTGATACTGTTTTGCAAATAATCTAACAGAGGGTTTAAAAAAGAGTGCTATATAATGACAATGTTACATAACTCTGCCTGGGCTGATCAGAAAAGGATTTGATATGGTGTAATCTCCTTTTGTCGAGAGAATTACATAGCCCACAGAAACAGTGGTGTTTAGGTTTAGAAGTCCTAGATAAGAAATGCACTGGTTGGGAATCGGAAGATTTGATTCTAAAGAACGAATTTACAGTGACTTTGACAACTTTTTCCCATTTGGGGCCTCAATTTCTTCATCTGTGAAATGCAAGGATTGAGCTAAAGGATAGGTAAATTCCTTTTCAGCGCTGAAATTTTATTTATTTTTCACACAGATGTGCATAAACTCCTTGCAGGACTGTTTGCAGAAATTGCTTCTTGGTTTTTTTCAAGTTAGGAACTCGTTCATGATGTCAGTTTCTTTTCACCGGGAGGGTGGTTCTAATTTCCATTGTCTGTTGGTCCACAGAGTCTGTTGCTCACCAGGAAGTCTGGGACCAAAGCCCAGACTCTTTCAGTTGGGGTTATTGATATGTGCTTCACTGCATTATCCACTATTTGGTTTGAGCTGAATACTTACAAAACTACTCATGCCATTCACATTTCTGTAGGTGAAGGATAAGAAAATGTGGAGGGAGAGATCTTTTGACCTCTATTATCCTAGAACTGCTGTGACCACAGGTATATAAGAAAGCCAGTGCTGCTCCAGAGAAACCCAAGGCAGGTGGCCATATATGCATATATGTCCATATGCAAACTTAGGCTGAAATCGTATCTGCTTTCCATTAAAGGTGCTGAGTATGGTATTTAAAATTTGGAATATCTTTGTGGTATGCACTTCTACTTCTTTGTATTATTTATTTCATTGTCTATTTATCCATATTATCCATAACCTCACTGCCCTCAAAATAAATAGGACTACTAATCTGGTGCATATCCTTCAAAACTTTTCTATGTACATACTTATGTATATCATGTATATAATACTATATGTAATTCTCTTGAAAGATACCTTCACATAGACTTTTGAGTTATAGGAAAATGAGATAACACTACTTATACTGCTTTGTAGTCCTGAACTTAATTATTGCTGATAAATTTCCATGTTAAATGGTTAGTTTGAAATGTTCCTTTTTAATCTTCACAAGTATTTAGAAAATAAATAATGAAAATTTAGGTTGAATCAAATTTTACTATTGTAAACGAAAATTCTCATGAAAAGACATGAACATTTTTCTTTAAGACCAGTTTCTAAAAGCTAACTTCCTGATTTAAAGGCCAGGTACTTCATAGATGCATATGTCCAGTTAGTTCTCAAAAATGTAGTTAAGAGTCTCTGTTTTTCACGTCTTTGTCAACATTGGATACTAAAGAGTGATTAATTTTAGGAAAAAAAGCCTTCTTCTGCTTTTTTTTTTAACCTTATATTTTTCTCACTTAATATACATGCAGAGCTATCGTAGACAAGTGGCAAGGCTGCATGTTTGACTCCTCCTGGGTTTTCTCTAGTTTTTCATATGCAATAGGTTCTACTATTGTGCTTTTCCATGCTTTTCTAAGATTAATAAACAGCACAGAAATACAACTTTGACTCAAAAGCCAGCATTTTAAATCCCAACTCTCTCCCAAACGTTCCTATCTATAAAACAATAATTATGACCATAATAATAACTTTTTACAACACCGTGTGCTTGTCCAAAACATCCATATTTATTTTCTCAGTTATTTTCCATAGCGTTGTTGTTAAATCTGTAGAAAAGACATGACATTTAAAGATAAAAAGGTCGCTTTTGTTAAACAGAGAATTATGAATTTAATGATGTGAGATCAAGACTGTTGTTCTCTTATCTGCCCAGAAAACAACCCCACAATGACCAGCTTTCCATTTAAGATTTTTCTTTAAAATGAGCTGCCTTTTAAAATTTCCTTGACTTACTGTAAGTTCCCATTTATTCATTCCACAGAACTATTTTCTATGTAATATACTAAACTTAGGGTCAAGAAGTCCTAACACCAAATAGAGTGTACATAACAAATGTCCAATGAAAGCTTTTGGAATGAGCGGATGAAAGATAATAAGACATAGTACCTGTCCCCAAGGGATTTTCAGAAAAATGTAGAGGACCGGAGAAAAGAAGTTAAGTAAATGATGCTGTCATATTCAATGATAAGATTGAATGCAGAGTTGAATGCCACCTAACACTGATTTAGGTGGGAGGAAAGCATTTAGTGTTAGAAAAAATTTCCATCAAGAGTTGATACTTGACCTGAGACTTCAAGCCTGAACTTTGTTGTTTGCTAAGTGAAAGAGGAAAGAGAAGAGGAGAGAGGAAATGGGATTCCAGTCAGTGAAGGAAGAACACAGGATAAAAAAAGCATTATAGAATTGAAAGAAGAAAAACAACAGCACTGTATTTTATCATACACCACAATATGTTAAAGATTATTATTTCCTATGTTTATGTCATATCTCTCCAATTAAATTTAAAGAGAGGTGGGGCCATGGAGGGAGGGGAAAAGGAGAGAGAGAGAGAGGGAGAAATGGAGAAGGAGAGAGCTCCTTAATGCTCGTGTTTAACAACGGCAATTCATGAAACTGGTTAAGTTCATACAGTAAACTATATTTTCAAAATCAAGACAGGAATATGGGTGTCCTGACACCCATCTCAATGGTCTTACACCACAATAGGCTGTTATATTGCAACAGGTAGGGAATTCCAGAAAATTTAAAACCTAGTTTAAAGCAAAAGGAAGAGGCTATTATCAATGTTGTGAAACTAGTGTTGCTGGACTTCATAAACTTTAGTTTCAAGGCTCACAGTGTTTTTTGTATGGTCTCAAGCAAAGCATAGAAGAATCTGACGGTAAGACCCTCCGGGCTATCACTTAGATCACTTAACACGTACTAATCATATTTGGCATTTCTCAGGTACGAGTTCTTTGATTTGCATTTGTTAAAAAAAAAATGACTTGATAGTGAACACCTCCATCTTCTCATGCTGAACACCTAAATTTTCCAGAGATGGTGCTCACACCTGCACAGTCACTGAAATTAATATGGCATTCATTAATTCAATAGCAAACATTTCTTGGTTGCCTACTGTGTACCAAAAAATAACCAGGTTATAAGAGTGCACTAAAAGTATGCTCCTTGCATAATATATATGTGTGTATCTTCCTCCCGCTGACGGTGTCAGGAAAACAGATGCAGGTGCCTGTTTATTGTGCACCTTCCCTAGAGAGAAATATTACTTTGTGGCTCTCACAGAAGGTAACCCATGGCAAAGGAGAAACCCGTATGACCCTAACTAAGATCTCAAAAATATTGTCATCCACTTACCAAGTTCAAATTGTTTTTTTAGGCTATGAATCAGGCATATATAATGCAGGACTCATGGCAGATATGATTGATCCTTCTTTTGTGACCTCTTGTGCAAAATGGAAATCAGTCATGAAAATATCCTGGCACTTAGAAAATAATTGGATTCCTTACTCTTCGTTACCTGACTTTTTATCGTCATGAATTTCTACAGAAGTAACAACATTGAATTGAAGCTTTGATCCAATTCTCTATCACTAGTATGAAACAACTTAAATTCACTAAGTAATGTGGTGAGTGTCATGTATGTCTTTTAAATTATGTCTTCCATAAAATTCAGAAGAAAATGTTACTTTTTATAAAAATTGAATTCCATTATTCAACATATATTTATTAAGCATCTTTTGTTCCAAAGAACGTGCTAGGACCCAGAAGTATGGTCTTAAAAAAGGTGGTAACTGCACTAAAAAAACCTTAGAGATTGATGGTTATTTTAAACGACTGATTCCTAAGAACTAAAATATATAGTAGGAAACCAAAATGCTGGAAACAATTCAAATACTGACCTTGCTTTGCTTTCATTAGCTAACCACATGACTGATTCCCTGAACCACATTTTGTTCATGGATCTTGTCTTTCCCACCACTTATTTTTAATTATGCTGGAAATGCAAGCAGTCCTGAAGATCAGTAATAGTGTTTCGGCTAGCAGTAATAGTACACTAGGCAATTTAATTATATCCTTGAGATGATTTTCTGGACCAATTAGTTGAACCCATTTTCTCTGAGTAATTCATTGTTGTCCATTTCAAATTACTAATACATTTCATTAAATAAGTAACAATCCAGAAGATTGGCTAATTGTTTTTGTTTTTTACCAAGAAAGCTTCTGAAATGTCTCTCTAGGGCCCTTTATGCAGGAGGGACATGTGTAAATATGAAATATTTTGTTTTCTTAGGATAAAGGGACCAGCTATGGTAAGCACATCGGCAATACAGCAAAATGGACTGAGTTCCAAGTCCCAGTTCATTAACCTATTAGAGACATGTTTGGGGGCAACTTACATAACCTCTTTAAGCCTTCATTTACTCATCTGTAAGATGAGGAGTAATAATAATATCTAATTCATAAGGCTGCTGTAAAGATAGAATAATGTCCAGGCTAAGAACCTATCACAGAGCCTTGTACAAAATGTGTTCAATATTATAGTTACTTTTTATAATATTGTTATGAGTAATTAGTTATTCTAATGACTTCACAGATGTCTTCAAGCAGTAATGCCATGAAAAATAATTTTTTATTTGCCTTCCCCTTATATAATCCATCCTAATAGACTGTCTATGTTCATGATCAACTTATTCTCCCTTCTATTCCAGTTGCTTGGTCCAGTTCAGGCCTTTCCTCTGTGGTGTCCCTGTGGGAATCACAACACTGCTGCTTGAACTTCAGTAGCCACTAGTGCGTGGTATGGAGGGCATTGGGCTGTAAATCAAATTGGGTCAGAATCTGTCACCAACTCTCCGTCATTGGCCAAGCCACTTCCTCCTGTCTGGGATGCTACTTTCTGCTGTGATATAAAGGCCCTTTTGGCTCCAATATGCCATAATCTCTCTTGTGAAATTCTCCAGATAGGAGTCCCAATGCCTCTCAACATTCTCATATTCCTGTAATGGGGACCTTACCATCTTTCTACATGTTCTTGCTGATTGTTAAAATACTCTTGCTTATTCTAATCTGAAATTTTTGTATATTCTACTCATTGCAGTTTGGTCTTTGATAATTTTTTTTGGTCCTTAGAGTCACACAGCCAAAATTTTTTCTCATGCAATGTACCTTGGAGGATGGTAATCATGCCCTATCAGAGTTCTCTAGGCTTTATACGCACAGTTGTCTTAGCTATTTCTCCTACTAACTGGGCTCCAGCCTCATAGAGAATAGGAACATTTTATATAGCCCATCCAGGAGGCAGATCAGTTAGGATGTGAATGTACTTTTTGGCCTAATTCTTTATCCAAGTTAACAAGGCAGGCACAATGACCTACAGTGACAGGATGTGACCCCTCACCCTAATCCTCTCTCTAATAGAATCTTCATCCTCTTCATTATTGAGGCTTGAATCTCTTGAATATCCAATGTACATGTTTTGTTTTCAAGTTCTTTTATCTCCATGATGCTTCTCACATCCATTCCCCCTGTTCACCTAACTTCATCTTCTTAACATCTCAATTGCAATAGATTCTTCACTGATCACTTGGTTTGTAGTATCTTCACCTTGATTCATCTTCTAAAGGTCTAGTAGAATATTCCTGGTAAAATATCATTCATTCAAAAGTCTTTGATCTGACCCCAACCTAATTCTCCAGACTCACTACACTATCCCAGATCTGCCCACGAATTTTAAGCCGTGGTCAAAGATTGTGACTTGATAAGGACAAAAAGTACCCACAGAAAAGTTTTACAGAGGGGAGTAAAATAGTATGTTATTAGAAAGGTTGTTTTAATTTCAATGCAAAGAATGACTTGAATATGTGTAAGACTAGAGGCAGATAGACCATTTTGGAGGTTGTTGCATTAACCCAGGTGAGAGATGCTAGTACCCTGAAGGAGGATAGCACAGATGGGAATACATAAAAATGGGCATGTTCCAGACGTGTTGAGGATTCCAAGCCTGATATTAATTATGCCTTCTCTGTCCTTTCCCAACCTGTCCCTGGTGCCTTCAGTTCCTTCCTTTTTACCTCACTGCCTGGGTGTGTCCCTATTCCAGTGTCCACAAAGATGCTTTGCCCTCCCTGTAGGTTTGTCCTGGCTCTAATTCTAAAAAACTAGACAACAACTGTATAAGAAAATAGAAGGAGATTCTAGGCCTTACTGAGATACACATTCTAATTTTTATCTCCATATCATGATTACCACTTTGTAATTTTTAAGGAATTTTTAAATATATGGGCACATATTCTTAAGTCTATGAAAATTCTTAATTCTATGAGACTAAGGAATGGCATGATTCCCTAGAAGATCACTGAGAAACTGTTTTTCAAGGATGGTGGTATTTTATGATCAAAACCATGTTTTATACTTTTCTTACCTATTTCAAAGCACTGAGTATATCAAGTAGGACAAGCAAAAGTACTGACTAAATATTGATTGAGTTGTTGATAGAAATTCCTGTCTTTAAAAGTTGGAGCTTTCTCAGTCTGATATCTAGAAATTCCCCTTATTTTCAGCATCACTGTCATCTGTTCAGCACCAGAAATTATAGAAGTCCTGTCATAAACGTGTTTTGCTTTTTTGAATGCAGTATGTTAATGGCAACTCATAAGATGAATAGCTTCCTTGGCCATCACATTTGTTTAATTCTTTCCTATTTCAATATTTGTCATAGATTTTGTTAATTCTGACCCATAGATAGTCCAAATTAGAATAATGGAACAAATACCTCAAGTACCCCATGACTGATTTTGTCTAGGTAAGATTCATACATGCAGACTCATATAAGTACGAGATGGATTATTCCTACAGTAAAAATATCTGAGATTTTTCTAGGCCCCACTAAGTATACAGTGCTATTGGTTTGATTGTAGGATTCAACTCTCTAATGCCACTACAAGAACTAAAATAAAAATCAGATTATTGGTAATAAAATTGGGTGCTGACATGAAGCAGCCTAAATGTTGACAGTCTTATTCCTGGGATTCTATATTCTGTCCAGCTTTCTCTCAGCTTTCTTTTATTTCCAAATGGTCCTTCTGCCTAGCTTAAGACGTGAACCTAGGAAGCGTACTGATCAATGCCTTAAAATCCATTTTACCCTACTTTCAGCTAAGCTAAAGATGGATGTTATAAATAATTGGATAGGAAATAAGTGACATAAAATCCTAGAGAAAAACAGATGAGTTTATAGAGCACAGAGTAAACACTGATGAAAGGAAAGATGCAAATCTCTGGCTGGAGGTTAAACATGAGTTAGCATCAATTGCATTTCTGACTATGCTGGGAATTGTAAGCTTTTAAAATATTGATACAATGCCTTAAAATAATTTAAAACTCCTTTATTTAATGCCCCTATATACTTCAGTGTATATTGTAATATTGACCATTTAATAGGTATTGATATTTTATAATCCTGACACATTTAATAGTAAAAAGCAACTGTCCAGGTTATCTATGGAATGTGCATTTATTGAGCTCCCACTCTTTGATAGGAGATTTGCATCTGTCACCTATCTAATCAAGGGATCTTGGAGATTGGTGATGGTATCAGCTCAACATTGATGGCAGCAGCTTGTCATTTCCTGAAGGCTCCAGGCTTTATGTTGGAAATCGAGAATACAGAGAAAATAAGACAAAATTTTCTTCTTGAGCATCTTAGTACATTTCCACATATTTATGTTTTCAACCCACACTTCTCTCCTAAGATCTTCATCCACACATTCAGCTGCTTATATGACATTTCCAGTGAATTTTTGATAGGTACCTCAAACTCAGCTAGAATGAAACTAACTCATTATCTTACCATCTGAAGCTCTCCTGCCCTCTTCTTCAGATGTTTCAGTCTTGAAAAATGAGAGTCATTGTAGAATCTTCTTTTAAAACCTTAACTCTCAAGTCTAATTGACGCCTAAATACTTTCCTGTACATTCGTTCCTCTGCACTCACACTGCCCCTGCTTTCAGACCTTCATCTCTTGTTATTGCCATTGTTTGCTGTTTGGTCTTTCTGCATCCCCTCTACCACCCTTGCAATTCATCTTCCTCATTGCTGCCAGAGTGATCTTTCGAAAATTGAATTCTTCTGTTTCCGTTGCCTACAAGATAAAGTTCAAATTATCTATCATTTCATTTAAAGCCCTTTATTGTCTCACCCTTGCCGTCCTCTCTAAACCTCTCTTTTGCTGTGTTCATTCTTGCCTCTAAATGCTTCAGCTTCATCTTTCCAAAGTGCATCATGTCATTTCCAGCCTCCAGATTAATACCTCTGTTGCCTAAGATGCTCCACTGCTTGTTTTTATTCCTCATTTTGGCTTCATGCTTTTTCTCTCTCTTCCATCCTAGGCATCCTGTCCTCTCATAGAGTCTGTCTATGTGTCTTAAACACCTAACCCCATAGATTTGTTCTAAAAATGACTTATTACATTTTCTCTCCCAACGATATTTTTGTATTTTAAAAGAGAAAAATTTCCTGCTTCATCTAAGTTATAAATCACATATGGTAAGATGTTTCATGGAGCAAATATTTTTGGTCAAGGTGGCTGTTACAGAATAATAATATGTAAAGTGATTTCATGTGTAGCTTTTTAAAATTTATTTGCTTATTCAACAAAGATGAGTGCAACAGAATCTAAGTACTCATAGAATTCAAAGTTTGATGGGAAAAACAGTTACATAAATTGATAAGTATAGCAAGTGTGATGTTATGTGTTTGCAAATAACACAGATCACATATTATGAATGAATTAATGGGTAGATAGATGGGAAGATGAATTTAGTGCCAAAACAGCATAGAAAGTCTGAAATAACACCTAGAAGTTTCCTGGCACCTAACAGATTGTCGATAAATAACTGTTGAATGAATTCATTATAGACATTATTTAGTGATTTTAATAGAGTCAAGGAAGACTTGCCTGATATATGGCACTTACTAAATCTTGAAGGATTTGTAAGTTTTGGGTAGAAATACAAGGAAAGGAAATACATTGTAGGCAGAGGAATGGTATGAGCCATGACATGAGGCAACAAAAAGAGTGTTGTATATTTGGGAAGCAGCAAGCACTTTGATATTGCTACAGGATAGAATTTACTACAGGGAGAAGTGGAAAAAAGAATCTCTGGAACTGGTGAACTTTTTAGTTTAATAGCTATTCTGTAGACTATGGAATGCCAGTAGTGTGTGGTTTGAAGAGTTAAAATTTTCCCTTGTGTTTTTACTATTGTACTAGAAGGTGGTGGTGAAGAGGCTTTTGTCATTCCAAAAGATAAGACTCATGACAGGATATTAGATATGTTTACAAATTCCCTTGTATACTTTTTAAAAATCTTTAAGCAAGTGGCTAAATATAGTGAACTTGAGCAATAAATGTTGTTTCAATTTATGACACAAAAGGAAAAGCATTATATATGGCAGATATCTTAACTGACAGGCTTGACTTTAGTAACTCATTCTCAAATTTTCGCTCAAGATTTTTTTTGTTCTTCTGTGCTACTCGAATTGAGCTTGGCCTCCCAATCTTGACAGTTTATCTCACTACCCACAATTTCCTTCTTATTAAGGATACTATCCTTCTCCCCTTCCTGGGTTGCCATTCATCTGTCAATCATAGATTAGATTATTATAGCTGGAAGGAATTATTTATCTCATGTTCCTCATTATCCAAATGTTGTAACTGAGGACTAGAGAGGGAAACTAACTTTTCTAAATTCACTCATGGACCTTATTTGGAACATGGTTCTAATTCTTGGTCTAGTGATCTTTTCTCTAATATTATTGATCCAAGAAGATGCTGGCTTTTCTTCCAGGCTTACTCACTCACCTTATCAATACAATCCCCAACAGGACAATAAGATGGATGCCCACAAAAATACCAATGGTTTATGGCAGAGGTGGCATAGAAGCTCCATCTAAATATCAATTTTGGACACTTTCATCCTTCTCTTAGGCCTTTACAAATTTTATTGCTTCTGAAAAGTTATATAGAACTCCTTATATCTCCACTTGATTTATTTTGCAATATAGTTTTCCATATACAATGTAGCAGCCCCTTTTCCAGTTTCCCTAGCAACTGATAGAATTTGAAAACAACACAGTTGCTTTAAACAGAACTGGAAATTAACAAGAACATTTTTCAATCTGCTCCTATCATAGTCACATTTTTAGAGATCTCACATAATTTTAACATATTTTTAGTAGTTTACCCTTGCTACTTTTACCGCCAAGTCTGACCATGTCTGTCTTTGTTCTCAATTCAACAAAATGTTGCATGAAATATAGATCTTGTGAAACACAATATAAAACCATAATTCCAATATTTTTGCTAAATGGAATTATTGGATAAAAATATGACTTAATTATTCATAAAAGTCCTTTCCACCACCCCAACTTTTTCATGTACTTTACCCCTTCACACAGCCCCTGGCCTCTCCCCGCTCTATTATTACTGTTTTCTGTAAAATGACTCTTAGGATGCTCCAATTTAAAATTCTTCATGTTTCCTAATGCGTACAATTTTACTCATATGTTTGATCAGCCTTGTTTCTTCTAAAAGCTTGTCATCAGGCTTATTATGTCATATCCAAAGGGCACATCGTTTGTTTTACAAAACAAAGAAAAATCTTTTTAAAAAGTTATTCTGAAGCCAACCATTTACATATAATGGCCTATTCTGATCTCAAGAGTAAAAAAGGAGTAAGGAGATATTTCTTCCAAACCT
Source organism: Equus quagga (assembly GCF_021613505.1). Classification (NCBI taxonomy): domain Eukaryota; kingdom Metazoa; phylum Chordata; class Mammalia; order Perissodactyla; family Equidae; genus Equus; species Equus quagga. Next base: position 41,131,527 of record NC_060280.1, on the reverse strand, counting down.
AGTGTTCAACACCCTTAGCCTTACTATTCTGGTAAGGCAGCAGGATACAAAGAGAATAGTCTTTTATAGCAACATTTAGAAAGCACCCACTTTTCCATAGAAATGAATAAAGTAAAATATCTCCCCTTGAGAAATTCATAGCTTAATGGTGAAGACAGACATAGAGCGAACCTATATATCTACCTACCTACTTGACATCTCCACTTGAATATCATACAGCCCTTTCAAACTTAAAATGTCAGAAAAGAAACTAGATTTCTATCCCTTTCTCCCTGATCAGGTCAGATTCCCCATCTCAGTAAGTGATATTATTTCATTACCAAAACCAGAAAACAGAAAGTTCTGCCTTTTATTCACCTCCCAAGTTCAGTTCAATCCATCAGCAACAACTGTTAATCTATCTTTAAAGTAGATCTTAAATATATTTACTTCTCATCATTGTTTCTGTTATCTGTCTAACCCACACCAGTGAATGGCACCTGGACTGTTACAGGAGCCTTCTGACTATTCTCCTAGCTCCATCCTTGCAGCAGTCCCATGCACTCACCGCACAGAATCCAGAAGACTCTTTTTAAAATCAACAAGAGATCATGCCATTTCCCTAATCAAAACCATCTGACACTTTGCAGAAACTCTTCAAATAAACCCCAATGATTTATCATGTCTCCTAAGCCCTGCGTCGTGTAGCCTCGACCAGCAGCCTTACTCATGCCGCTGTCCGCCACACCCTCTCGTTTTCTGCTGCCCTGACATTTGAAAAAATTTTTCAACTCTTTCCTGCATTGGGCATTTTTACATTACTTGCCTCATCCCCTGCTTTGAACACTCCAATCCCTGCTCACCAGCTCTGTAAATTAGTGTTCCCTCTTAGACATCGGGTCTCAGCTAAAATATCATCTCCTCCAAGAGGCCTTTCCAGACTGCCCTAATTAAAACACACACACCATACTTTTAAGTAAAAATCTCTGTTTATTTTCTTATTGTATTAATTACAATATGTAGTTAATATGTATCGTTAGTGTCTTCCATCTGAAGGTCATCTCCAGTGGTCATCTGAAAGATTGTAGGGGCTTACTATGCATTTTCAATACATAAATACAAGATTTTAGTTTTAATTCATCCTACAAACATTTGTAGAGTAACTCCCATGTGCCAGGAACTCTCCTTGGCCCAGGGAATACAGCAATGACCAAATCAAACAAAACTTCTTGACTCCATGGAGCTTAACATTCTATTTTATGGTAAATGGAATTATTGGATACAAATATGATTTACTTATCTAGAAATGTCCTTTCCACCACTCCAAATAATGGTGGGGAGGGGAGATAGATAATAAACACAAAAAAGAAAGTATTTAACATAAGAAAAATAAAGCCAGAAAGCATTTAGAGAGTATATGTGAAGGTGTTGTTTTTAAATAAGATAATCAGGAATGATTTTACTAAGAAGGTGATATTTGAGGAGACTTGAAGGAGGGGAGGGAGGGAGTCGTGCTGATCCCTGTGGGAAGAGCTGTCCAGGCTGAGGGCACAACAAGAACAAAGGCCCAGAAGTAGAAGATGCTCCATATGTTTCAGGAGCAGCAAAAGCCACAGGTGGCTGATATGGCATGAATGATCAGAAGAGTTGAAAGAGATGAGTATTGAAAGCCAAAGAGAGTGGACTGCATAATATGAGAATTATGACCACTTTGGCTTTTACTTTTAATAAGATGGGATGCCATTGGAGGTTTCTGTGGTGGTATCTAATTATACCAAATTATGGCAGTGCAATGCATTAAGCATTCTGTGAGCTCAAAGATATCACCTCAAATCCTTTCTGGGTGGTACAGGGAAGGCAGAGTCAGCAAAGATTTCTTGGAAGAAAGGATAGCTTAGATGACTTTCCTTTACCTATTAAACTCCTACTCATCATTCAGAATACATCCTAAGTGTCACCTCCATCATGCCATCACTACATCTTATGCATCCTTCTCTTTCATTCTGCTGTATGTTTATAATCTGTTTCTCTCTTAGGCTATGAGCTTCTTGGGGCCAGGCACCATGTCATATTCATGTCTGTGTATTCAATACCTCACACAGTGTATGGCAAATACTTGATGTCTCTTGCACAAATGGGCATACGAGCAGTGATTAGAAATTGTATGCTTCCTATTGGTGCTTCTGAAATAGATTTTTAAACTAAACGATTGGGAATCTCATCTAATGTGTCAGTAGATGATTAGATGGCAGTGCATTATCTTTGGCATCTGAGAAGAGCGTGAGAGTGCTGCCAGTAAAAACAAGACATTAGCTTGTTTTCTTTCTAGTAGTTACTTTTCACCCTGCCTACAGCTAAATGTTTCATGGTCACTATCACTGTTGCTAGCCTTGTCAAAAATGACAAAATAGATACTCTTCTTGTAAGTTTCTTTAATGCTAAAATTTTCAATAAAAATTTGAGACTTGATTTCCTCAATCATAACAAGCCTTTCCTAAACTCTTATTATTTGCACATATCTTTAGTAAAAGTGACTAATTGGGCCAAGCAACTAAGTGCTTTGAGTACATAATGTCGTGTGTATAAGGATTATATGTAATTTACCAAAATGTGTTTTTAATGACATAACTGCACACATAATATTCTTAGACATGATTGTTCAGCTACCTTAAGTGCCTAATTCTTTTGCTTAAACTGTGGAGGTTTTGGAGTCACAAGGAGTAGGACAGCACAAATTCTCATTCCATCCGTGTCAATCCATTGTTTTAAAAAACTTTAGTCCATTTCCTCTTGCTCTATTCATCTCCACGTTGAGCTTCAGCATCAGCTAACCTTTCTTCTTTAGAATGTGGAAAAGCATTTAGAGAGGAAGGTTTGCTCTCTACATTTAGAAATTGAGTGAAGCAATTACCAAGATAGAAAGAAGAAAATTCTGGCGAAGTATATAATTTGTTCACAAAACTATTTATTTGAAGGTCGTTAATTATAGGGGAACATAATTGCAATTTTAATGTTACTAAGTAACCAAATGCTTACCGCGAAACCATTTCAGTTGAGAGACAAAGCTAAGCCCCATTCCACCTCCACTGACAATCCTCTGCAGGATACATTTGGAATCTTTTAAGAGCTCTGTTTAATGCTAGTAATCAAAATGTTCTGCTTTTTTAGTGTGTTAGTTACCATAATGTGATAAAGTGAACATAGAATTTTACATCTTAAGATCTCTTGAGAATGGTTTCAAAATGTTCGCTTACATGAGGTCTTCTCTTGTGAATTATGTGTCATAGAGAGAGCTATAAAAATATTTCAAGATAAATTTACCAGAAGGGATTATATGATGGAGATAACAGTTAAATATTTGCAACATGTGACCAGAGATTAACATTCGCAAAGATGGACAGCCTTTTATCTGCTAATCGGGTTTATGGACTTGCCTTGTATTTTGGATAATTCTGCGAGGAGAAATGAAATTCTGCATTTATGGAATCATTAAAAAAGAACTTTCATTTCCTAATGCCTCAGTTGTCTTCACTTATACGATGAATACCATCTACCCATGACAACACAGTTTTTATTTGACAGAATGGGGGGATATAATGTAGTGCTAAAGAGCACGGGCTCAAGTCTGACTACCTTTGTTCTACCCAGTCAAGCTCTATTGCTTACAGTACCATGACATTGGGTTATTCACTTAGTCTCTCTGAACTTCATTTTCCTCCTCTGTATTTTGTAGTGGGTAATATCTACCACACAAAATGCCTGCCCTAGTTAAAGGTGATTCGCACTCAAAGCACAAGTGCAATATCTGGCACTAAGTGAAGGTGGGCTCGGTAGGAAGAGAGCAGTGATCAATTAGTCCTCCAGTAGGCATGAGAATGGAGGGTAGAAGCATGCTTCTGCAGGGGGTTCTGAACTAGCAGACTTTTACCCTAAGTGATTGGGCGTCCTATCTAATAGGTCAGTGTATGATTAAGTGATATGTCTTATCTTTGACACCTAAGCAGAGCATGAGGTTGCTGTGAACATAAATAAGATATCTGCTTGCTTTCTTTCCAGTAGTTGCTTTCTGCCCTGCCTGCTGCTGTAAGATTTCCTAGAGGGAAGAAGATGGAAGGTGAATTATTTATTGTGCTGGTAAATGTATAACAACTGGATCTCTTGGAGAAAACGGAGAGTGGGGAGGTGACATAGTGGGAGCTTGATTTGTAGCATTATGAGAAGTTGGGAAGAAATGTGCCTAATGGGCTCCTGTAAGCAGGTGTAAGGCTAGCACCAGCACTCCACTGATTATGGGGAATTACTTTTTCCCCTGTGTATAAAAGGACTCACTGCTTGCAGATTTATAGGATCAAAAGATGGAATGAAAACTAACCACTAGTGTTTCCTATGTGTCAGTGTGTAAGGTGCTTGGCAAGCACTAACCCATATAATCCTCCTAAAACCCTGTAAAATAGGTGTTTTATTCATTTTAGAGATAAGAGAACTAAGGTTAAGATATTTTCTAAGTACAAACAAAAAAATAAGAAATAGAAGCACTCCTTCGATTCTGTTGTAATATGTTGTCTGCTGCCTCAGTCACAAGGATATTCTAGCATCCAAGATGAATATGGTAGAGTTGTCCTCATTATCAGAGAGAGGAAAAGAAAAAAGCATTCGAGTTAGAAATCAGACTTCTGGAAAGTCGTGGTTATTGTGTAATACACCTAACTGTGGGGTATACATGCTGCTCGAAATACTGCCTCTGCTTCATCGTTTTCCATTGTCTGCTTTTAGTCTAATTTCTGCTCAGATGCATCTACCTACCTGCATTCCTTTTTTTTCTTATTGAAGTAGTGTTCTAGAGCCTGCAGAATTTTAAATAGTTAACTTGTATTGACAAATAGAAAACATCTGGGGTGATAAACTATTGTTCTACAATGGAAACTCAGTCATAATATATATGGGCAATGAGGAAGAGACCCAATATTTAATGCCGAATGGTTTACAGGATTCTGAAGACTCAGGAATGACTCTAATGAGCAAATCATTTGAACATAAGTTCATCACATTGAGTTTAATTTGAAGATATCTCCAAATTCCTATATGGTGATGGTTAAACCTCACCAAATGTAACAGCATCCATATCTCTAACTATGTGCAAAGATGCCTTCACTCCATTTTGAAAGTGCAGAAACAAACAATATTTAGAAACTATGAATTTGGGTAAGAGTTAGCTTAGTAATTTAAAGTCCAGTCTTTGGAGTGAGGCAGACTTTAGTTTCAGTGCTAGCTTTGCCACAGTCTAAGACAATGACCCTGGGCAAATGGCTTAATCTCCAAACCTGAGTTGCCATCTGTAAAATGGAAACACTATTAATTTTTAGCCAATAAGTTTTTTTTGAAGATAAAACCCAATAATGTCAATAAAGGGCTTAGCACTGCCTGGCCTACTTAGGGGGTTGTCCATGAGTGGGTGCTGCCATTATCACTATTGATGTTTCCTCTGAAACCTGCTGGAACCAAAATTTCTCAGTCTTGGACCATTTGAATTGACATTTGAATTATTTGGGCATTATGCTAGTAAAGACAATTTTTCCCCAATAATGTGGTAAAACCTAACATTTTCCAATATCCAGAACATAAAAAGGTACAGCTTCATTTATTATAGAGATAATCTTAAATGAGCCAATACATGTAAAATAACAGGGAAGTTTCTGGCAAAAAATACATAATTAGTAACAGTTAGCCATCACTATGACTGCTACAAGAATAATTGATGTTTTCTTATTAGAAATTCAGTTTTTTCTCAAGTAGTTGCTGGAAAAAAGTAAGACCTAATACACATTTTCATAAATATCATGTGATACAAGGAGAAAAATCTGTAAAAACATAAATAAATAAAAATTATAATTTTGTGAATCACATTATTGCACATCAATGCAAAATGTTGATCCAAGAAGGACAGCGTATGAGGGAGGCCTGGAAATCACATGGATAAATCCAGTACTGTGTTAATGTGATTCTCAGGCTCCTGCTGTCATGCAGCCACATTGTTGGCAGCCAGGAGTGTCCCTAATTCCTCTGCTCAGCATGGGATCTCAGCTTTGTTGGCTCGTCAGTTTCAACAGGTGTCACTGAGCTAAGAGGCGATTAGACCCAGGATGCTAGTTCCCCTGTGGTGGCAGAACTTCATGCCTGCGATGCTGTACGGTCAGCACCTTTTAGGTCCCCCTCTTTGTTCACACTTAGCAGGAGCCCAGGGACCCTTCTGAAAGTCACTGAGCAGCAGAACAAGCTCACTATTTGCCTGACAAATGGGCTTGGTTGGAAGCAACCAGGGGACCATCTGTGAGAATCAAATGTAGTTATGACGGCTGAATCACAGCCAGGGAAATTCAACCTGCTTGAAAAGTCCAAGCAAAGGGCTGGACCACACCTTTGCTTCACTTGCCTGTACATCCGACACAATATGTGCTCAGAAGTGTGCATAGAGTGGTTTGAGTTCTGCATATATCTGTGAACAAATGAAAAGTGCATGCCTACACAATAAGGACTCGTAAATATCTTGTGAGGTCCATCTCTATTTGCGTAGTGTTTTCAGTTCTCTGCTCTGACGCTCAGAGCGCGTTCTGGTACTCTTTGGAGGCTGACATGAACAACGCTGATAATCAGAGAGACGTATCTTAAAGATGTTGAATTTTCTCTTCCCCTTCCTGCTTCCTTTCTTAGCCAACTCTACCCCCACGTGCTCTTCAAAATAAGCCTTGCGCAAAAGGTTCTATCAAAAGAAATTATAGAACACAGCAGCTTAGTTGCTTCTCTACTCCCTCATTTATTTGTTTTTCCAGCCCTGAATGCCATATGTACAGCAGCTCAGAAAGACTGGGATCAGCCTGAGGTGATTTTCATGAAGTTTTAAGATTTCCTAATGAAAAAAACTCCATGTTTTAATGACTACAGAAATGAAATGTGTGACTAGATCAAAGGATGATGGAAACGTGTCTGACTCTTGAGAGCTGCTCACATTGGTAATAGGAGTTTATTTCTGAGAGGTTGTGTTGATCAGTTTCTCTATGTAGCTAAGAACTCATCTGAGATCTATCTATATATCCCTAAATATAAAGATATTCATAAAATGCAAACTAATATTTGGTAACATTCACGGATATTATGTATGTACCCTCAAACATATTACCTGAATTAACTCTCTTCACGCTTAACCTCTATGAGATTCAGTGGTATTATTATCCCCATTGTCGAGATGAGCAAACTGACTCACGAAGAAGTTAAGATACTTTCCCAATATGATACCACTGGAAAGCAGCTTGGTCGACCTTGTGTAGATAGGCTAAAACAACTAGTCTAAAACCCTGACTAGTCTAAACTATGCTCACAACCATTTGTAGTGACAGTCAAAAAAAAAAAAATTTGGTACTTTTACGAGTATTTTGGAAATTTTCAAATATGACCCAATGGAAGTAATTGAGGAAATACTTGATTAGAAAAAGCAGCCGGGTAGAGTGGAGAAGCAGCTGAGCATAATATTTAAGAGCATTCCAGCAGGGAAGACAAGTATTAAAATATAACTGCACAGTTAATTGTTATCATTATAAGTGCTACAAGGAAAATTACACAGGATGCCCTAAGAGCATACTAAAAGAAGACCGACTTTATCTCCTTTATTTCTACAGGAAAGGATTCTGCAGAAGAACTGATACCTAAAGAATGAGTTCGACTATGCTATAGAAAGGAGGTGTGGGGAGACCATTCCAGTCATAGAGAGCAGGATCTCATTTTCCAGGAAATGAAAAAAGCAGGAGTGGCTAGAACATGGGGAGCAAGAATAAGCCATAGCACTAGCTCAGGAAGAGGTGATGAGGGTCATGAGTAGGGTGGCTGTCATGCTAAAGAAGAGGGAGAGGATGCAGAAGACATCATAGGGTTGGCATTAACGGACCTTAGTAACAATACTGATGTGTTAGGTGAAAAAGGTTGATTTGAAGCAAATGAACTGTGGATTTTGCTTTTTGGTGACTAAGAACCCAAATAAGGAAAGTTTTTAGCTGTAATACAGAAGTTAGGAGGAGGAGCAATTTCAAGAGTGATGGACCTCTTCCAGAGCTCTGTGCGTGGGTGGGCATGATTGTGGGTGTGTGAGGATATTAATTTCTTTAATTCTGAAATTAGAAATCTCTGATGTCATTTCCTCTCTCTCCTGAAAAAGCACAGAATAGAATCCTTTTATTGAAATCTTCTGATAATTGGGGGTTTTCTAAATAGCAGGAAAATTGAACACCAATCCAAACTCAAAACACTGTTCTCCTTTTTCCTTAGCCTCTGTCACAGTGTGATTCTTTATACCCAGTAAAACCCGAAAAATTTAAGACACTAGAAAAGAAAATATGGTACGCTTCTTTTCTTTAGAGCAAATGCCCCATGTCTACATTCAGCCAGATGACGAATTGAAGGGATCTCAACTGCCTGCTGCTCCTTAGTAGCTGTGAAAGGCTGAATTATCATTACAGTGTTCCTATTTACAGCTCCAGCAGCTTAGCTAGACACTTCGTGTATTCAGGAGGCAGCTGAGAACAGTGGCTAGAGCACAGGCTTTAGACGGAACATCCCATTTCGCATCCCATGTCTACCACTTTCTGACTAGTGTGGTTACTTAAGCAAATTGCCCTCTGAGCATCAGATTCTTCATCTATAAAGGATTTGGGTGAGAATTAAACTCAATTAATTATGCAAGTTATTTGTTATATAAAGTGTAACCTGGATCTAGATAGAATAAGCACTCAATAAATGATAGCTCGTTTTAACCCTGAAAAGCAGCAGACCAAGATCTTGCTTTCGTAGAGAGCAGTGAAGTTGTTATGTAAAATATATTTAGGCTTCATGAAACCAAAGTGAAAATATCCTATGTGATACATAATTTGAAGCAATTCTTCTCCCCATCTTAACAAAGAAAGACTTTTGTTTAAAAATACCCAGACTGACTAAGAACAGGACCTTGAATTGGTCAAGTAAGTTCTCTGGGCCATAGTCTCTTCCTTTATGCAAAAAGCAACCAGACTAGGCCAGTGTTGTCCAATAGAAAAATAACGTGAGAGAAATATAATGTGAGCCACAGGTATGATTTTAAACCTTCTGACAGCAACGTTATAAAAGTGAAAAGGAGCAGATGAAAGTTTTAATATTTTATTTAATCTAATATATCTAAAATATTACCATTTCAACATGTAACTAACATGTAACCATACTGGACAGGCTTGGGCTAGATGATCTCAAAAAATCTTTCCATGTCTAACATTCTATGATATTTACTACATATTAATCCATTTGTTTTTCTGTTTTTATTGAATGCTATTTTTCATGAGTGCATGGCTTTACTGTCTAGTGAGGGATGAATTTCTGATCTAACTGAGTTAAAAATGAGAAAAAGACATTCAAATTGCTTAGCAACTGCTGAGTGGCAATATGGTCATATCTGTCCAGGAATCCATTCTGAGGCTAAGTGACAAATTTCCCTCTGTTATTCTTTTCGGAACTGAATACATTATCAAATGATTATATTTAAATTAACACTCTGCCAAATTCTACTAATGCATGTGTTGTAAATGATTTAAATCATTAGATACCCCAGAGTTCTAACCCTTGTCAATTTCTGTCAAGAACACATTCTTTGCTGGAAGCATATTCCTGTTACTCCTTTCATGTGATAAAATTCTGTTCAGTTTTAGTGACACACACTATCAATCACCAAGTAATAAAACAAATATATAACAAAGCCAACACAATTTCTGACTCCCACCATATTAAAACAGAAGCTATTTGGATGTTTAATCAAGTAATTAAGGGCAAGGAATTTTTCAATAGATTTCTTTGTGAATACACTGTTTTTATAAATTTTCGATTTACAGGAAAATTAAGCAAATAGTACAGACTTCCCTATTACTTCCCCAAAACAGATACATAGTTTTCCCTATTGTCAACATCTTTAATAACGCATTAATTGTACATTAATATGGTACATTTGTTAAAATTAATGAAAAATATTGATACATCATTATTAAGTAAAGTCCATAGTTTGTTAAGATTTCTTTAGTTTTTATCTAATGTCCTTTTCCTGTCCAGATCCCATCCAGGGTATGACAGTACCTTTAGTCATCATGTCTTCTCAGGCTCCTCATGGCTGTGATAACTTCTCATACCTTCCTTGATTTTGATGACCTTGAGAGTTTTGATGAATCAGGTATTTTGTAGAATGTTCCCAAGTTGAGATTTGTCTGATATTTTTCTCATGGCTAACTGGGGTTATAGATTTTTGGAAGGTAGATCACAGAGCTGAAGTGCCATTTTAATCACATCGTATCGAGGGTGCATCCTATCAACATGATTTATGGCAGTTGATGCTGACCTTGAGCACCTGGCTGAAGGAGTTTTGTCAGGTTTCCCACTGTAGAGTTACTCTCCCCTCCTGCTTCCATATTTACTTTTTGGAAGGAAGTCACTCTATAAACTCTCACTTTAAGAGTGTAGAGTTTTGTTCCACTTCTTTAACTTGGAATACTTACTCGACTTATTTGGACTGCTTCTGCAAGGGAGATTTGTCTATTCTCCCCCATTCCTTTATTTAATTATTTACTTCTATCATTATGGACTTGTGGGTATTTATTTTATGCTTTAGGTTATAAGCCCATAATACTGTATTTTGTTGCTCTAATTGTCCAGCTTTCTCCACTGGGAGTTCTTTCAGTTGGCTCTTGTGCCGCTTTGTCATACCCCTATCAGTGTTCTTTATGGTTGTTTTGTGAAAGCTTCCTTACTTTATGGAGGTACTACAAGATGCTCCAGGCTCATCTTGTATATTTTCTGCACCTAGAATCAGCCATGTCTCCAAGCACCACCGGTTACTTTTATTGAAGAATGATAATAGAATCAAGATCTGTGTGCTAGGTGTGCTCATTACTACTGGGCTCTTTCAACTGCCTGAGCAAAGAACTCTATGAGTGTATACTAACCCATGTGTGTATATCTATAAATATTTCTATATGTAACCATCTGTCTGTAGCAAGTTGAACATGAGTTATTGATGTCTCTGATTCTAATCTATTACCACATGGATCATTCAAGCCTCCTCACCTTGCTGATCTGTAAAATCCCACCCCAACAATGAGAAATTTGGCTCCCACCATCTGCTATCCATTTACTTAATTTTCACTTGAGGAATGCTTATATGTCACTATCCTCATAGTTAAGCCAGATCCCCATGGGAAACAACGGTATTGATTACAGCACAGTACTCATGTGCAATTCCTTTTGCCTTATAGATTCCATTTATTTCCAAAGACACTTAGGCCAGCACTTCCTTCAGTGGTTTTCTCCATTTTTTAATAAAGTTAGGTACTCTTGCTACAGTCTGTATTCTTTTATGGCATCCCCCAAATCCTAAATGATTTTTAAAAAATTTTTATACATTAAGATTCACTCTTTGTGTTATATAAATTTCCTTGGGTTTTGGCAAATGCATCATAGCATGTGTCTACCAATATAGTATCATACGGAATTGTTTCAGTGCGCTAAAAATCCCTTATGCTTCATATATTCATTCCTCCTCCCTTCCCAAACCCCCAGCAACCATTATACTTTTGGGTGTCTTGGTAAATTTGCCTTTTCCATAATATGATGTAATTGTAATCACACAATATTTAGCTTTTCAGACTGGCTTTGCTCACTTAACAATATTCATTTAATGTTCTTCCATGTCTTTTCATGGCTTGATAGCTCATTTATTTTTATCATTGAATAATATTCTCTTGTATGGATGTACCACAGTTTGTTTATCCATTCTCCTATTTCAGAATATCATTGTGGCTTCCCATTTTTGACAATCATGAGCAAAGTTGCTATAAACATTTGGGTACAGGTTTTTATGTGGGTATAAGTTCTCAACTCAATCAGGAACATACTGAGGAGCGCTACTGGAGGATTACATGCTAGCTGTCTAAGAAAATGCCGAACGTCTTCCAAGGTATACTATTTTACATTCCCACCAAAAGTGAACGTGACTTCCTGCTGCTCTCCATCCTCACCAACAGCTAGTATTGTCAGGTTTTTTGGGGGGATTTTAGTCATTCTAATAGGGCATGTAGTGGTTTCTCATTGTAATCTACAATTCCCTGATGACAAATGATGTTGAATATCTTTTCATATGCTTGTGCCATCTGTATATCTTCTTTGCTGAGGTGTCCAGATCTTTTGCCCAATTTTTAATCAGATGTTTTGTTTTCTTATTGTTGAGCTCTAAAGGTTCTTTGTATATTTTGGATACAAATCCTTTGTTAGATATGTGTTTTTTAAATATTTTCTCACAGTACGTGGTTTGTCTCTTAATTCTCTTAAAAGTGTTGTTCACACAACAGAACTTTTGATTTTAATAAAGTGCAATTTATCCTTTTTTTCTTGACAGATTGTGTTTTTGGTGTTGTAACTAGAAGCTCAGTGCCAAATCCAAAATCATTTAGATTTTCTGCTACATTATCTTCTAAAAGTTTTAAAGTTTTGTATTTTACATCTATGTTTATATTCACTTTAATTTTAGTGAGAGATATTAAAGTCTATGTCTACATTCATTTTTTAATGAATATTCAATTATTACAGCACCATTTGTTGAGAAGACTATCTTCTCTTCACTGTATTGCCTTTGCTCTTTATCAAAGATGAGTTGACTATATGTGTGTGGGTCTGTTTCTGGCTCTCTATTCTGTTTCAGTGATCTATGTGTCTATACTTTCACCAATACTATACTGTTTTTCTTACTGTGGCTTTATAGAAAGTCTTGAAGATGGATAATGTCTGTCTTCCAACTTTCTTCTTCTTCTTCACTATTGTGTTTGCTATTCTGGGTCTTTTACCTGGCTATACAAACTTTACAATTAGTTTGTTGATATTCACAAATATCTTGCACACAGAGGCTGAAAGTGAAGGGATAGAAAAAAGATATTCTATGTAAATGGTAACCATAAGTGAGCAGGAATGTCTATACTTATCTCAGATAAAATAGACTGTAAGTCAAAAACTGTTTCAAGAGACAGTGAAGGTTATTATATAACGAGAAAAGAGTCACTTCATTGGGAAGACATAACAATGATAAATATGTATGCAACCAACATCAGAGCACCTAAATATATAAAGCAGACACTGACAGATCTAAAGGGAGAAATAAACAGCAAGACAAAAATAGTAGGAGACTTCAACACCCCACTTTCAACAATGGATGGAACATCCAGGCAGAAAACCGATAAGGAAGCAGCAGACTTGAACAACACTGTAGACCAAATAGATCTAACAGACATAGACAGAGTATTCCATCCAACAGCAGTCCAATATGCATTCTCCTCAAGGGCATATGGAACATTCTTCAAGATAGAGCGCATATTGGGTTTCAAAACAAGTCTTAACCAATTTAAGAAGATTGGAATCATACCAAGTATTTTGATTGGAATTGAGTTGAATATGCATATCAGTTTAGGAGGAACTGACATCTCAATAACATTGACTCTTGCAATTGATGAACATGGAACATCTCTCCACTATTCTAGATCTTACTTGATGTCTTTCATCATAATTTTATGGATTTGCACATGTGGATCCCACACATATTTTGTTAGAATTATTTCCCAAGCACTTAATTCTTTCTTATGCTAGTGTAAATGGTGTTGTAATTTTAGTTTAAAAATTCCAGGTGTTCGTTGCTGGTAAAAATGAAAACAATTCACTTCAGTATATCAACCATATATCTTGTGAGTTTGCTCTACTTGTGTATTAATTCCAAGAGGTGTTTTTAAATCAATTCTTTGGGATTTTTCTGCATAAACAATCATATCACCTGTGAGCAAAGACAGTTTTCTTTCTTTCTTCCATATATGTATATCTTTTATTTACTTTCTTGTCCTACTGCACCTGCCAGAACCTCCAGTATGAGGTTAAACAGGAGTGATGAGAGGAGGGCATCCCTACCTAGTTCTTAATCTAAGGAGGAAAGTACCCAGTTTCTTATCTGTAAGTAAGATATTAGCTACAGGTCTTTTGTAGGTCTTCTTTATCAAGATGAGGAAGTTCCCCTCTAGTTTTTTGAGAGTTTTTTTTTTCTTTTTTGTCATGAATGGGTTTGGATTTTTTCAAATGCTTTTTCTGCATCAATCGATATGATGATATGATTTTTCTTCCTTAGCCTGTTGATGTGATGGATTACAGCACTTGATTTTCAAATGGTGAACCAACCTTGCATACATGGAAATCATCTGTCTGAGGAATTTCTTTTTTTGTAAGTTTATTAATTCAATTCAATTCCTTAGTAATTCCTTCAATAATCAATTCAATTTCCTTAGTAGTCATAAACCTATTCACATTATTTACTTCTCCTTGTGTGAATTTTGGATGTTTGTTTCTTTCAAGGAATTGGTCCAATTCACCTAAGTTATCAGATCTGTGGGTGTAGAGTTGTTCATAATATCCGTTTATTATCTTTTAATATCCATGGCATCAGTAATTATTATCCCTCTTTCATTTCTGATATTAGTAAGTGTGTCTTCTCTGTTCTTGGTTAGCTTGACTAGAGGTTTAAAATTTTTAATAATCTTTTCTAAGAACCAGATTTTAATTTATTCTCTCTATTGAGTTCCTGTTTTCAATTTCATTAATGTGTGCTGAAATTGTATTACTTCTTTTCTTCTGCTTTTTTTCGATGTATGTTGCTCTTCTTTCTCCAGTTCTAAGGTGAAAGCTTAGATTATTGACTTTAGGTATTTCTTCCTTTCTAGTATGTGCATTCAATGCTATAAATTTCCCTCTAAGTACTGCTTTTTCTGCATCCTGCAAATTTTGGTTAAGTTTCATTTAATTCAAAATATATTTGTAATGTCTCTAAGACTTCCTCTTGTACATATGTGTGGAAAACATTTGACACTGTACTCTAGCATGTATCTACACTCTTGGAAAGAGTTTTGAAGTCTTAACTTCTCGCTCTCAGGAAATGGGAAGTTGGGTTGTCAGTCTATGGTTTCAATGAGAAACAGAAAGTGAATACAAATGGGATTTTCTCATGAAAAATATTAAAGGGAGTGTCTTGCTTATGGAATCACAATGTTATACTGATGGTACATTTGCTATGCAAAACACTTTCGTCTCTAAATTTAAAAAAATGTATATAACATCTTAAAAATATTCTACTTAAATTGGTTAATCTCTGTACCTAAAAATTCCAGGAAAAATATAAGGTCTAAAGTGTATGATTAATAGAGTTTGCATTTTTATGGCTATATTTCTTGACTTCTTTATCATTTTTAAATTTTTATATTGACAACAGCAACCATAATTATCCTTCATTCTCAAATGCTTACGTGCTATATATGTTTTTTCTGCTTGCAATTGTCTTTGATGTGTAAATATATAGAAAATGGTCATTCCAGCCATATTAATAGATACTCTTTTTGGTTAAAAATAGATCAGGAATTCTGAAAATTTATTTTCACCTTCAAACCAATTAGTTTTTGAAGAACACATGTAAAAGTCAGTCAGCTTATATATTGGAAAAGAATATAGGTTTAAACTTTTTTTTGTGTCTCCAAATGCAATTGGTACAAACTGAACCCCATTTCTGCCTCAAGAAAATAAATTCTTCACCGTAGTCACCATCATCATCACAGTTAGCATTTACTGACCATTTACTGTGTGCTGCTATCTCATTTAACTCCCATAACAATCCAATGAGATGGGTATTAATGTTCTTGCCCTTTCACAGATGTGTAAATTGAGGCTTAGTGAGGTTAAATAGCTTATCTAAGTTCATGCAACTAGCAAGTGAAGGAGTGAAGATCTGAATCTAGGCCATCTGATTCATCGTATAATGGAGTATTTGATTAAAAGTCAGAGAAGCCAATAAAATACTATGAAATCAAAATAAGATATCCTTTTCAACATAAGAAGTGCAACAAAAAATTCATACCGTTTTCTCATTTGGGGAGCTTAATGATAGAAGTTCTGTTTTGAAAAGTGCTTAACAGTGGAAATAAACATTGTATCATCACGAGTAGTTTGGAAATAATCCTGCCTATCAGCTGAGGATTCATAATTGGCAAGCAGTGTAAGATAAATTTGCATCAATTTGTGAGGCTATATTTTGAAGGACTCTGAAGTCCAAATAGAGCTTAATCTTGATGTTGTAGAAAAGAGAAAACCTTTGAAAGTTATTGAGGAAGATGGTATAGCATTCTGAAAGCACTGGTTCCCTGAGACAAGCTAAGAACCAATATCAGAAATAGCAAAGAAAGGAGAGTTTGTTTGTATGTGATATCTTAGGATTCATTCAGCAAACATTTATGACAGATACTATGCTAGAAGCACACTGCACAAAACCTTAGACACTACCTGTGGTGTTAAGCAGCTTATTGCCCAATAGTAGGAAAAAAGGCAAATTAAAGGGGAAATAATTGCCTTATGAGGTTGTAAAAGTTATTATGGAAGTCTACGCATGTTTCAGAAGAAGCACAAAAGAAGATATGATCAACCCAAATAGGGAGGTGGGAGTGAAAATAATGAGGCTGGCTACCCCCAAAGAGGTGACACCTGAGTTAAGGTGTTAGTTGGGACATGCTAAAGAGGTCAAGGAGGAATGGAGGAAATCCAAGGACCATCAAACTCACAGCCAAGGCTGGAACCAAGGGGAACCATAATGGTTAACATTTATTGAGTGCTTACTATACACCAGGAACTCAGCAAAAGCAAAAGGTTATTTCTTCTAATTCTCAAACAACTCTGTGAGACCAGTAGTCTTATTATGTTCACTTTACAAATGAAGGAACTGAGACACAGAGAGGCTAAATAATTTGCCCAAAGTCATACAGGTAGTAAATGGAGAAACCAAAACTTGTTTAACCTAAGCTATCTAATGCCAGAGACTGACCATTGGATTATGCTGTCTCCACAGAAAATCGGGACCTAGGGTTAATTGAAATGCTGGAACCAAGGAAGCAATCTAGAATAAATACTCCTCCAGGAGTGTATGTCAAAGTAGAAAGTCAAACCACAAAGGTCAATTAGAACTTAGGAGAATTAATTCAGAAAAAAAGAGAATAAGGCAAGGTGGGTGATCAGAGGTCGGTCAGGAAGTACAGGCAGGAAGCTCTTTTCTCTCCCAGACATAAATAATCACAGAAGCTCCCCAGCTGAGTGTCCCTGTCTGGCTAACCCTGGCTACATTAGTGAGAGTTTCTCATTTTACCATACAGAGACATCCTGACTACATTTCACAATAAAAACTGGTCTTACCAACTTTTGAATATCAAATAAATATTAAATAATATCAATAAATGATTCTTAATAATTTACCAGTTGCGATTATGATATTGTGGAACATATATATATATATATATATATATATATTTTAAATATCTATGAGAAAGAATTGCTAATGTGTTTACAGGTGAAATGCCTTGATGCCAAGGATTTGCTTTAAAATGCTCCAGCGAGAGAGAGAGAAAAAGACAGAGAGAGAGAGATGGTTTAGGTGAGACAAAATGACTGGCAAAATTTTGAAGAGTAATGAAGCCAGGTGATGGATAAAAGGAGTTCATTATATTATCCTATCTCTGTTTGTATATGTTTGAAACTGTCTATAGTAAAAAGTTAAAAAGAACAGTAGTTTCGTTTGTGCTTATTGGTGATGGAGTTGGGTAACTTTACCTCCAATAGTAGCTGTCTGCTCAACAGTTTTCAATTCAGCAAGATCACTTGAAGTCTTATTTAACATATATTAAAGCTCACTAATCACATTAAATATTGTAACTAAGAATAGCCATTTTTGATCAAGACTAGAAAATAAAATACAGTTACTTTTATGATATTTGAATAACTCTGAAGCCAAATTATGTAGAATTTTTGTATGTAAGATTGAAGAGGAAAAGGAAATTTTTGAAAAATATTATTTCCTTCAAATATTCTTCTTCTGTTCCTAGTGGGAAACCAAAATAAGGAGAATATAATCTTTCAAATCCTTTAATTCAAGGAAGTTTCTTTTCAAACTTGTCTCACAAAATGAGTCGGATTTTATTCTGAATTTAACTCTATTCTAAATTTTATTAATCTTTGCCCTTGGACTCCTGATTGGCATCATTAAGTACTTGTCTACTTAATAGTTTTCCATTTTGGTCTCATTAGCGGGGA
The DNA here is from genome assembly GCF_021613505.1 of Equus quagga. Classification (NCBI taxonomy): domain Eukaryota; kingdom Metazoa; phylum Chordata; class Mammalia; order Perissodactyla; family Equidae; genus Equus; species Equus quagga. The sequence goes on along the minus strand of NC_060280.1, from coordinate 41,113,347 downwards.
AAGATCTATCTGCTGCTTTTTCATTTTGAAGTGTTTTCTTCATTTTTGTTGTCTGCCCCAGGGACCAGGGCTCACTGTCACTAGCTTTTCCTCCACACAGGGTTCTGCATTGTGGAGTACCTGCAAAGGAGAGAAGCAGTGGAGAGAAATGTGATGTAATTATGAGAGAGATGAGGAAGTGAGATAAATAAAGGGTAAAAATTCTTACTAGACAGAATCATTTGGGAGATCTAGTCAATTGAAGTCAGTGGGCTCCAGTTCCCATCTATCCTACAAAAAAAGATAGATTGGGGTGTTCATGGACAAAGATGGGCCCCAGGTCAACTGAATAGTATCGAACTCTTGTGGTTTAGCCATGGACCACTTCCTCTGAGCCTTGTAAGAGTGCCTCCCTCTTGAACGCCTCAGGCAGTTCTCAGCCCGGGCAAAAACTAAATAAGTAAAAAAGCCAGGGTTGGGGGTGCATGCTGAAGACCCTCTCCTCAGATCCTGCCCATAGCAGCTCTTTGTCTCCGATATCACTATTGACATGTGCTGTGTCAGCAGCATGTGAGGTACCATCCTTGGTGTTGGGGAGAATATAGAGAGATATCCAAGCTTGCCAGCTTCTTGGACATATAAGACTAGCACAGAAAGAACCTTGGAAATTCGAAATACAGGATATGTAACAAGGTCAAGGTCCAGATGAACTATTTAGACTGAGAATGCTATGAGAACTCAGTGGAGAGTTCCAGATGTCAAGAGATCCAAGTAGTAGATAAGGAAAAACGGGGGTCTGGGGTACATAGACCTGGGTATAAAATCTGATGTTGCCACTTCTTGACCATGTTACCTGTGGAAGTCACTTAACCACTTTGTGATACATTAATTTTTTTTATCTACACAGTCTAATAATAACTATATTATCAGGTATAATAAAAGTAAATGGTCTAGTATAGAGGCAAGCATATAGTTGGTCTTTAGTCAATGGGCCCAGCATTACTAATCAGTGTACTCTAGTGGACTTTCTTATTTCCAAACCTGTATATAGACATCTGACTATTCTGGGATAGGTAGAACTTCCCCTGTCCTAAAACCCAATGGTTGTCAAATGCTTCCAGTTTTGAAATGTTTCCTGGATATTATTTTTGAGATTCTAGAAAGTGCCTCTGGTAGAATTGTTATGGGTTGATTCCTGAGGTCAAAAATAAACTCCTGAGGGGCCAGCCCCTTGGCCAAGTGGTTAAAGTCATGCGCTCACTTCGGCAGCCTGTGGTTCATGGGTTCCCATCCCGGGTGTGGACCTGCTGCACTCATCAGTCATGCTGTGGAAACATCCCACATGCAAAGTGGAGGACGATAGCATGGATATTAGCTCAGGGCTAATCTTCCTCAAGGAAAAAAAGAGGGGGATTGGCAATGGATGTTAGCTCAGGGCAAATCTTCCTCAGAAAAAAAATAAAATAAAATCTCCTGAGAATGGAGTCAAGTCCCAGTGCTTCCACAGGTTCACCAAATGGGCCAGCCATGATTCCTGCCCAGAAAGACAGCATGGAGACATATGACAAGCTCTACCTCTTCTCTGAAGCCTTAGCCTCCTCTTGTATGACCTGGGCCAGTGACACCTGCCTTTCAAGGCTTATATGGGAATTGAATGAATGGAGTCTGTGAAAGGTATAGAAATGTACACTTTTCAATGATAGGTGCTTAATAATTGTTAATACCTTCCCTTCTCTTCCATTTCCTACTCCTGGACTTCAGTTGCTGAAACTGTAAGATGAAGGGGATGGATTTTGTAACTTTTAAGGTCTCTGCAAACCTATAACTCAATGGTTTCTGTGTATCTACTTATAGCAAAGGTGACCTTGTCATAAATAATGGTTTGCTGCACAGAATGTCTGGCTGCTAATGTCTCCCTGTCTGTTTGTAATGCATTGCTATTAAGCCTCAGTATCATTTTTTCTTGCCCTGCCTTTTTTTCCTCTGGCCTTTCATTAATATTATTCACTTGGAGATATTTAATGTAAATCAAATTGCTCTCAGTTGGCTTTCTACTAGGTGGTGGTGCAAATTTATTTATCTAACTGTGGTCCTAAATTTATAAATTCAGACCTTAGCAAACGGGAGGAGCATGTTTAGTCTCCGTTTGTAATTATGATATAGAAGATAATTTTACTAGCATGTTCTTATACTGGTGTTCATTTGCCAAACCTGCAGACAGCTGCCTTGTTCACCAACCTTCAGTATCATTTCAGTCTTTTCTTGAAAAAGCTTTGAATTTTGCATTTGATATTTGCCTAACCAGTCAATATAAGCTTCATTACCATTGGCGATTAACTACAGTTCCTTCCAGAAAGTATAGCCAAATCCGTGTGTGTAGTCAATCGTCTAGAACTAATCAGAAGTATCTGCTGCTTCTGGGGCTACAATCTGCCATTTTTGGTTAATGATTAATTGCGGAAAGTTGTTAATAGGTTTCTGATAAGATGCAATGTGATTTGATTTGCCTCAGATCTCTTCCAGACAGGCTGTTTAGTTCACTGATAATGGGATCCTGGCAAAATGGCCCAAGGCCTATCCTGAGGCTTTGTGATCAAATCCCTTTCACTGTCACTGAATCCTGCAAGCCCACTCAGACTGTGGGAGCACACAAAATAAAAGAGACAATGTCCCTGAAGAGATCACCCTTGAGGGTCATTTTGGGAATAGCCTAGGCTCTGTCATTTGCAATCATACCGAGCATATCCAGCAGTGCAGAGACAAAGTGTCTGGCATGAGATGTAAAGTGGGGATGTCCCATATGTTTGGAAACCGAGGTGGGGATAAAGACCCAACATATTCAGGTTATCAAAGTATTGTCTACCTACCACTCTTCCTTCCCCCCTCAGAATCTTGTGCCACTTTTTACCAAACATAATTGTGAGACCTGTTGTATACTCGGATTCTGTGCCAAATAGTGCAGCTTGGGTGATTATTTTGTGTTGGGATTTTCCTCCGAGCTTTGCACATTTCCTTATCCATCGGAGATCTATGGGGAAGGTGAGATGCTTCCGCATCCTTTTCCCTGGAAACTTTGTGTCTGATGTCACAGCTCATACAGATACGGAGTCTATATAAAAGTAGAGCTTAATGGGTGACAATTTCATTGGAAGGAAAGCCTAGGAGACTTTTTTGAAGGAATGTTTGCATAGCAAGCTTCTTATTTTTATATTTGTCTTTTCAAGAGTTGAAAGTAGGATATCTAAAAGATATCTGCACTGCCATATTTATTGAAGCATTATTCATAATAGTCACAAGATAGAAATAACCTAAGTGTCTGTTGGTGGATGAATGGATAAAGAGGATGTAGTATATAAACAATGGAATATTACTCAGCCAGGAGAAAGAAGGAAATCCTGCCATTTGTGACAACACGGATGGACCTGGAGGGCATTGTGCTAAGTGAGATAAGTCAGACAAAGAAAGACAAAATCTGTATGATCTCACTTATATATGGAATTTAAAAAAGCTGAAATTGTAGATATAGTAGAATGGTGGTTACCAGGGGCTGGAGTGTGAGGACATTGGGGATATGCTGGTCAAAGGGTACAAACTTGCAGTTAGAAGATGGATAAATTGTGGAGATCTACTGCACAGCATGGTGATCATAGTTAACAATACTGTATCATACACTTCAAATTTGCTAAGAAACTAGACCTTAAATGTTCTCACCAAGAAAAAGAAATCATAATTATGTGACACAATGGAAGCATTAGCTAACACTATGGTGGTAATCATATTGCAGTATATAAATGTATCAAATCAACCTATTGTACACCTTAAACTTACAGAGTGTTACATGTCAATTATATCTCAATTTAAAAATAATGAGAGGGGCTGGCCCAGTGGCGCAGTGGTTAAGTTCGCATGTTCTGCTTCTCAGCGGCCCGGGGTTCACTGGTTCGGATCCCAGGTGCAGACATAGCACTGCTTGGCATGCCATGCTGTGGTAGGCATCCCACGTATAAAGTAGAGGAAGATGGACAGGGCCAGGCTTCCTCAGCAAAAAGAGGAGGACTGGCAGTAGTTAGCTCAGGGCTAATCTTCCTCAAAAAAAATAAATAAATAAAAATAATGAGAAAAAAAAATTGATAGAATTTGTGGAAGGGCTAAGGCCTCCCTGGTGCTAGTCCTTAATGCTCCTTCTGCATGAAGGGGAGCTGACTGGAACTTCCTCCTCATCTTTCTTCTGCTTCATCTATTCTGACTAGGGGGAGGATATTTTGATGACAGAGCTTCTAAATCTCTGTAGAATCAGTTCTCAAATTTCAGTATGCATCAGAAGTCTCTCTTGGACTTGTTAAAAATTCATCCTCATACCCCCAGATTCTCAGTTAAAAGCTTGAGGTAAGGACAAGAATATGCCTTTTCTGAAAACTCCTGAGAAGATGCTAGGATAGGTATTCCAGAAGGATCACACTCTAAGAGTTTCTCTATATGACATTATTACTCCCCCACCTCCTGACCTCTCCAGAGAAAGGAGTTGATAGATGTATGGGGAGTCACTAAGAGAGAATATGAGACTCCCCATTTCAAAGTATGAGCTGTCCCTTGATTAGCTGGCAAATTAGAGGAGTTGGTATTAAGAGAAAATACTAGATGAGAAGTTAGGAACCTTGATTACAGACTTGATTTTACTTCCTAGGCTTGTCTTCTCTAGCCATTAAATTTTCTAGCTCCTTTAGTTTCCTCTTATGGGAAATAAGGATTTTAATAATATTGTTTCTGCTTGTCTGATAAAATTGTTGTGAGGATCAAAGGAGATAATGGTTATGAAAGTGCTGTATAAAGTATTATGCAAATGTAAATAATTATTATTCTACCTTGTCTAGAATGAGAAATGATCAGAGATTGAACTCCATGACTGCCTAGATCTTCCACAGCTCTAATCCCTATTATTAGGGAAGAGGTTACACAAATGTCATTCAATGCCACACTTTACAGCTGTTTAAGAGTCTATAAATATATCTAGCACAGCCTAACGTTCCTTCCACTTCACCATAGCTGAACACACTAATCAGAGACGGTAGTGGGGGTGGATTTGATGATGTTCTTTTCCTGGGGCAGTCATCTTGCTTGCTGGGCCACTTACTTTCTTTTTAATGTGTTTGCATTTATAACAGATATGTGCTTCTCTTGCTGCTTGTCTCAGTTTCTCTGCCTCAATTATCCTCACAGCTGGATCTGTTTTCTCCATGAAACCTTCTCTTTACCCTCCTACCCAGACACATCACCATAGGTTTGAGTCACTGTTCCCTCCCATCTACACTCTGTATTCATTCTTGGAGCACTGCCTCACTAGAACCTAAATTCTTCAAGGCTGTAGACCATGTCTTGATCATAGTCTATTCCCTACACATATGCATGGCTCATTGTAGGCACGTGATAGACACTGAGTGCTTGAATGTAGGGATAAACGAAGGAGAAAGCCCCATTTTTAGGTTCAACTATGTCCAGTTTTTGAGATCGTTCTCAAAAATAATAAGAATGTCAGCAGTCTCAGCCCCACCAAAAGTTTAGTGTGAAGTCTAATCGCGCTCGGCCAAACCCTGGCTGTGAAATCACTGTGCTGCTACACCCATGGGAAGCAGGTGCCTTGAAGCTTGTGTGGTTTCCAAGTTGCAGCATTCATTTTTCCTTTCCTGTGCTGGCCCGATTGTGGAACTGAAATTTTGCTTCCGTTCTCTACTCTGCAGTCTGCCTGAGTACCTGCCTGGCATTCCAGACCATTGATCTCACCTAGTTCTCACTAATCCTATTTCTAGACTTGGATATTAATTCTTTTCATCATAAAGATCATTTAATTACCTACCACTAAACTCCTCTTAAGCAGTGGCTGCTGCCTAGTTTCCCAGCTCTTGGTCTGCCTTCTAGATTTGACTAATTAATTGCCACAGGTGTAGCCATTCTCCCATCTTGCATCCAGAGTATATTTCCTCATCAGTTACATCAGTGAGCATGGTTAAGACAGTGCAGCAGGAAGATACTACCAATAGACCATGTTTGGTACATGATGAACTTATATCTTTGATTGCTCCACTATAGTTGTTCGGATCTGGCTGTGCAGTCAGATTATCATCTTCCAACCTGCCAAGTCCCTCACCCCTGTGAGCAAACTCTGCCTCCTGGTCCCATGATGCTGCAATCCTAGCATGTGTTGTGCACTTTCTGATCTTGGCTACAGATGGGTGAATGACAAGAGAGGGAAAAAGACTCCTGATTCTCACCCAGCCTAATTAGATGAATTGTATTATTTGGGTTAGAGGCGTGGACTCTGGAATCAGAGTTCCTAATCCTAACTGGGGTTCTAATCCTAACTCTATCACTTACTGGTGGAATGTCTTGGGCAAATTCTCTAAGTTTCCTGTGTCTCAGTTTCCTCATCTTTAAAATGAGTGCTACACTACCTACTTCATAGGGTTACTGTGAAGATTAATGAGTTGAACCACGTAGAACATCCAGAACAGTACCCAGCTGAATCCTAACCACATATTCTCTAAAAATATATGTGCTTCTCCAAGATATACTTAATACTATTTAAAATATTAATTGAACAAATATACATGAGTCAATAATTATAGAAGTAAATAATTGAATATAAGTAAATGAGGGAGGGAGTGGAAAGCTATTCCTCATGGTAGAATTCAATTAGTGAGTGTAAAAAGAGTGAGGAAAATAGAAAAAAAAATCATCGTTTGGTAAACATCACAGTAATAATTGTTTCAGGCAAGTATCATCAGCAGATAATAAAATTAGTGTGTTAAAGTAATGGGAAATAGGATATTTTCATATTCTGAAAGTCTCTGTCTACAATGCACTTAGCTATTAGAAAGGGAAAAACAGTAACCTGATATTGGAGAGGCCTGACAAAAATCATCTTAACCAAGTGATCAAAATGAGCATCAATAGTAATGAGACAGATCAATATCATGTGCCTCCTGATATGATTCCCTGAAAGGGCTCAAAATAACTTCTGTGGTATTCTTACCAAAAATGCATATTCTAAATTTAATCAGGAAGAAACACAGACAAACCCAAACTGAACAATATTCTACAAAACAATGCCAGTATCCTTCAGAAGTGGGAAAGGCATCAAAAACAAAAGACTGAAGATCTGTCCTAAATTAACGGAAAGTTAAGGTGATGTGACAACTAAATGCTGTATATCATCCTAGATTGGATCTTTGTCTAGAGGAAGGATTTTAGTGGGGAAATTGACAAACTTTAAAAAATTCAGTAGGGGAGTTGTCAGTTTAGAATTGAGGTCAATTCCCTGGTCTTGAAAATTGTACTTGGTTATGTAATATATTGGCATTTGGAGAATCTGGGTGAAGACTACATGAGAATTATTTGTACTATTAGTGAGATTTTTCTAAGTTTGATCCCATTTCCCATGTGCCAAGAAGAGTCTAGTTCTACTTCTATGATGGTTACACAAAGCAAACATAGGGGCCTGTACTCTAGGAGCTTATAGTCTAGTAAAGGATATACAGTGACAGTGTAAAAACTGCTAAATACTTCAAAATATTTAACTTTAATTCTATGTAGATGTTGAAAATAGAGAAATCCCTTCTAATCGGAAGTATAAAAAATACTTCATGAACAAGGAAGCATATTAGCACCTAAATGACTTCTGGAATCGGAACATGTAACGATAAGGGGAGAAGGGAAGTCTAGGTGTAAGAATGGCATTACCAAAGGGCCAAGAGTGGGTAATTTCAGTGAGACAGTCATTCTGGAGCATGGGGTATTTGTAGATTAGTTGGGGGTATTTGTAGATTAGTTGGACATTGGTATTGAGATTTCAAAGAAAAGGGTCTTGAATGCAATGATAAAATATCCTAATTTCATGCAGTAGTCAATAAAGTGCCATAGAAGGATTTTTGGACAAGATAGTGTCAGGATCAGTAAGCAGAGAGGTATGAGGGTGACTGTGTTAGATGAGGTGAAAGTGAGGATCAGGGCAGGAACTGTTGGCTACTTTCTGTTATCTAAACACTCAGCATTCAGAGAAGGAAAAGTAGGCTGCAGGTATGAGCATTGCATTCGCAATTAGGAAATAGTTGTTCATTTTTAAATGGACCAATTAAGAATTTCGAACTCACCTTGAGATCTTCAGGTGAGATCTTCACATTCGCAGAGGCAGATGGTCCAACTGATAAGAGTCCTCTCATGAACAGCTATATCACTGATGCATTTGCCACCCTGCTGTTCCAAACAATAGATGGGGCAGTTTTAAAGAAAGGCTTGGAAATGGATGAATATGTTATTATAATGCAAATTTAGGAAAGACAGCACATCGAATGCAGTTCAGGAACCTGACGACACCAGTTTACTGAGGTTCTGACCGTTAATTTCTCTATAACATTTCTTAATACCCATTTATTGCATGAATGTTGAGACATAATACTTAGGTTGCCAGCTTTGCATTATGTAATAAATCTTTTTATACTCTATTCTATCATGTTTTATATTTAGAAGAGGTTTTATAATTATGCTAAAGTACAAATAATAAAATGACAACACTATAAAAATACAGAAATATGAGTTCAAACATTTCAAAAACACCCTGTGATTTCAAATGTTAGGAATAGCTCACAATGTTTTGCTTCAAAACTACTCTCTGAATAACTGAATTTTTAAAAATCTATTTTCACTAGATAAAACTTTCCAACTGTCTTCATTCTAGTTTATTTGTTTTCATATGCATGTTTCAAAAATATTGTAATTAGGAATTCTATATCCCATTTTCTACCACATTAACATTTTTAACATTTTTCTGTGTTGTGTAATTTTCTTATATATTGGTTTCAGTGACGGGAAAATATTGCATCATGTGACTAGACATATTCACCTTTATTATTCTACTATCACTGGAGATTTAGGTTATTTTTACTAATTGCTACAAACAATGCTAGAACAAATATCCTTGTGCATGTAAATAAATTTTCTAAATTAAAAAACAATTAAGTGTTATTTGGAAGCATCCACTTGTAAAGTGGTGTGTGTTTTAGTTCCTAAAAGATAAGTTGCTTTATTTAACTGGTCAAAAAATATGTGGCATTTTTACAATTGGATTTTCATTATTAGTAACTAACATTGTTCATTTTGGTTCAAACTATTACAGTAATGACTACATTTACTCTGAATTCCAGGGAGTGAAGGGAAGTCTTTCAAAGATACATGGCAAATTCATACAAAAGATAGGACAGTAAACTAAGGTTCCTACTTTTCGTATATCCTTTCTTTCAAAACATTTAAGTGCCTATCATGAGCCAAACTCACCGCTGAAGTCTCTTGGGGACTAAGATGAGTAAGACAAGAAAGTCACAGTCTGTAGGAGAAAATGGACAAGAACATTCATTTTTATGGTGGTGTGTGCCTGTAGGAGGACAAACCCAGGTATCATTTGATAATAATTATTAATATCAACTTGTTCAGTATTAGATTCTTGATGTGTGATTTTAATCCCCATAATAATCATATGAGATATAAGTTAGAATTATCCCCATTTAACAGATAAGGAAACCGGCAAGTAAATTGCCAAGGGGCTTATCAATAGTCAAGATTCAAACCTAAGTTTATGACTCCAAATTTCTTCTTATTATTGAAAAACCAGTATTATTGATTAGATTATTATAACTCCCCGAATAAGCTTTGAAATATAGTTTTCTAGTTCCCTCCACCCTCTCCAGGAAAGTACTAAATCCATTACATTTCCCCTGTGCAATTTTTTTTTAATTTCAGCATGTTCTTGTTTGCTAAGCCTCATATTGTCTTGTTGATGTGTCAACCATATTAATTCCATGGCACACAGAGAAAAATGAGCCAACCAGCATACCTTGAATAGGATAACCACTTTCACTTCTGAAAGTGCTCTTAATAAGTACGCCAGGACAACAGGCTTAAATCCAGTCATCCTGCGCAAGCCAAGATTGTGGAGACACTAATTATGCAACACCATTGAAAAATTCTGGTCTGTATTGTTATTGGTATAAAGAAAACACAAAAATTTCCAATGAAAATACTCCTGGCTAAAAAGCAAACGCTAGAAATTCACTGTGAATTAAAACCAGTGTCTCCGGGGGTGGCTCATTTGTAAATATAGTTAATTTAGGTGAAAGGTTCATGGACATGGTAACTAACCATGCAATTTGGGGATTATGTAATTGCTGCTCCCATTTATAAAGTTCCCAAATATAACTTGACAACATTTGAAAAAATATTTTCAAGCTGAATTTCATTTAGTCTTCTAAAAATCTGTTAAAAAGAAACATGTATCTTGTAGTATAGCTAAATGTGAAAGAAGGTTAGAGAATAAAATCATGACAAGATACCCTCCCTTTTATTTTCCATAGATTTGGAAAAAGAACATTCACAAAACGTTCAGTACAAGTGTCTCATGTAGCTACCCTGCTGTTTATCCCTCAGTACTGGCTTAGCAGTATGGAGGATAGATCACTACATGTGGAGTTAGAAAACAATAGTCTTTTTTTCCATTTATAGACATTATAAATTCTTTTTTGTGTGTGAGGCTCAGTTTTTTTATTTGTTAAGAAAGAACAACTATGAACGAACGAACTTAATACATAAAAGATGTTTAATATATGTTACATGCCCCTAAATTTCATTAATTTTCATCAACATAAGTGTATGTTGAATACCTCCAAGATCTTAGGCACTGAGGCTCCCAGAGAAAGACACAACTCCTGACTTCAACTTTGTTCTGGAGGCTGGACGTGCAGGTCTAATTAACTCTTGACTCTGCCTGCGAAAAGTTGAGACCTAACAGTGAGCCATAATGGCGTGGTAGGGCTTGAAGCCATCAACAGTGAAATCTGTGTCTGGACATAAGAAAGACCACTTTGAGAGAATTTACCATTCTCTTTGCAGACATAAAATATCTTTTCACAACTTGAACTTCAAGTTGTGGGTTCATATCTAGGCACAATATCTAGGATTCAAATTCTCTCTCTTCCTCCTTAAGAAAAGTGACTTTCTCTTTTTAAAATCCTGAATTCCACAATCAGTTTATTTAGTTAGCTTAGTGGTCCAGAATTTAGTTTAATCAAAGCATTTATTTCCTAGATGAAGAGACAGATTTGGAGGCTAAGCAACAAGGCTACACAGACACAACGTGGGAGCATTGGGACAAGGGCCAGAGGTTTTCCAGGACTCTAGCTACTGTGCTACCTCATTCTTGGTGCTCTATTGATGATAAATAATTTGCTGGTGAAATGGCTACTGATACCCTGAAAGGAGCACTCTAATTTTGTCACAGTGTGTTATGTTGTTGCCATGCATGGGGATTGAAGGACAGAGAATCAGCAAGTTAGACAGTTTCCCCGTCCATTCTCATCCTGCAGAGAAACATGCCTGAGTGAGTCAGCTGAAGGCAACATGGAAAATGCCAGCTAAGCAGGACCCTGCCCTCTTCACACTCACATATTTGTAAGAAATTTGGAAAGGAAAGCAAGGAACATCAACTTCACTATGTAATAACAGAGGTTTCTTGGTTGAGCCAATGGCCTTGTTAGAAAGGGAGCCTCCGGGGCTCAGCTGCAGGAATCAGCCTGTTCTGTCTTTGAGCTGACTCAGACCTGTACACCCAGCATGTTGAAAAGAGACACTGAGACAGAGATAGAGAGAAAATAAGTCTGTAGGGCCAGCAGAACTTAACTTTCTTCACCTGTGTAAGGTTGGGTAGGTGTAAAATCAGTTTGCACATGAAAACACAAAGACCCTGGAAAATTTAGTCTATGAGTCAAAAAAATAAAGTAAATTTTACATTATTACTTGAGATGAGTGGATTTCAGGAATTTTCTTTTTTTAATTCATTGTTTGTTTTCCTGTGTACTTGAGGTGGGCCTCATTTCTTGTAGAATGTTAGAATTGGAAGGATCTTTAGAAATCATAGTGTCCAATCCCTTGGATTGAGGCTAAGAGAGGTGAACAAGTTTTTGGAAGGACATGAATAGAGTGAACACTATTGTCTAAATCAGGATAATTTTGAGAGTGCCTGAGAGCATTATTATTCTGGGAGAATGGGCATAAAGGGGAATATCACAGGAAAACTGGGCCATAAAGATAATGAATAATCTATCTTTTGAATTTGGTTATCAAACAGTTTTACAGGGGCCAGCCCAGTGGCCCAGCGGTTAAGTTCGCACGTTCTGCTTCTCGGCGGGCCAGGGTTCACCGGTTCGGATCCCGGGTGCGGACATGGCACCCCTTGGCAAGCCATGCTGTGGTAGGCATCCCACATATAAAGTAGAGGAAGATGGGCATGGATGTTAGCTCAGGGCCAGTCTTCCTCAGCAAAAAGAGGAGGATTGGCAGCAGTTAGCTCAGGGCTAATCTTCCTCAAAAAAAAAAAACAAAACAAAAAACAGTTTTACGAATACACCCCCTTCATGACTGTAAGGGAGAGCATGTGGCTGGATGTGCATGTTTTATCTCAGCAGCATAGATAATGGTATTGCCCCAGTGGATGTCACCTGAACAGTCTGGCATTTTGACATTATGACTTTGCTGACTTGAGAGTAGGGTGAAGAGGCGAGGAATTGTTTTCCAGTTACAAACCAGTGGAAAGGCAGAAGCACACGTAGGCTGCTGTCCATGCAAGTGTGAAGCTGCAATTCAATGTTCTCATGTACGTATGGGGCTGCCTACATGCTCAGGGTATTGAGCGGGTCAGCAGCAGACACATTTCAGACCCAGGTTACCTGTAAAAGGGAAGGAGGCCCCAACCTACTTCCACATTCTCCTTGGCTCAGGGTCTGGGAGACTAAATTTACCCCTAGGCAGGCTATAATTACAGACTGCCGTGTGGAAATAAAGCTGGCAGAGATGCATAGACACAGGTAAGAAATGACATGGAACAAAATAAAACTTTTACTAGTGTGAAACCAAACAACAAAGTAATGGGCAGGGAAAAATGTGTCTCCTGAGAACTCGTTTTGTTTCATTTTCCGGCAAAATGGAATGCTGGCGAAACTACATTTTTAGACTAAGTTTCCTGAGCACAGAGTGCCAGGGAAGCTGAGAGATTTCATTTAGCTGAAGCTGTTAAAGTAACAGTAATCTTTGGGCAAATGAGGAAAAAGCCCATGAGACAAGGGTGAGAATGTGGTGAATATCAACAATTTAAAAAAAAAAACTAAATTTAATGTATTTCCTAGATCTATATAATGAGGTGATTTCATTTAGGGTGAATAACTCAAGTGTTGTAAAAGCAGTGATAGCTTAAAATCGGTTTGTTTTGAATGTGCACATCAAATGTAGAATCCCAATACTATGAGACCAGTTGATGAGGAGCTTATAGAATTCATTTATTTGACTATATTATTATCTAATTAAATATTCACTTAGTGAACCTGGAATCTGTCTATGATGTCTCTCCCTGGTCACTCAGCACAGCTATCTGGTTACCAAACACTGTTGATTCCAACTCCGGAATCCATTTGCAATTTTCCATACACATCGTCAGTAACAGACTTGAAAAATGCGTAATTGGCTGCCTTTATTTAGCACCTGCTGTACCAGGTATTGTGTTTTGTAGAAAAATAGTACACAGAACTTTTCTTTTAAGTTACTAGCATACGGACGGTAAAAAAAAAAATGACCCAAATATTCTCAAATTAAAAACAGGGTCAACATGTTGAGGAAGTGCCACTCCTGGAGCCTTTTATTTCCCAAAGGAAATTGGGAAATAGAAGACTGTTTGGGTCAACTTACGCTGTGACATAGTGTTTCTTGAATGTCAGTCAGGATTATTTCATAATTTTTCATATCCATGTACTACCTATACTATTAGTTTCTTTGTTGTTTGTGAATAAAGTCACCTTTATATTGAGATAAGTTTATTTTAGATGGAAAATTTGCTTTACTTCTGTAAATGGAAAAACAGAGTAATTTTAATAAATATGAGTTACCCATAAGAATACATGACTATTGAAATAAAAATATTCATCAGTAAGTAGCCAAAATCATCTTGTATATTGCCAGCGGTCCTCACACCACACTTTGGAAAACAGTGCTCGCCCACATCTTAGAGATGCAGAGCAAGCAGGCATCCAGAGACTCGGCTGGTTGAGAAGGGGCAAGAAACCTCTAATGTAAGGGTGGGATTGGTCATAGGCATTCCTTTTTCACCACTTTCTTTCCCTACTGCATTTTTTTCTTAAGGAAGCCAATTGCCTTTTCTAAAGCTTATTAGGTCCCTTGAGCTCCCCTAGAACCATAAACATTTGCAAGAATAAAATCTACTCAGGTTCCTGAGACATTTCTCTGCTATTATATAACGCAAACAAGCAGAGGAAACATCTGCAGTCCTGTGGGGTCAACTCCCAGAAATCTGAATATCTAACCACAAAAGCTTTGCTATTTCCAGCTTTTCAATTTTCACTTGTTAATGTGTCTAAAACCACCATAGCATGCATGGCAGCTTGCAATTTCTGAAATGAGGAAACCTCGTAGTCAGAAATTTGCTGGGTTCTCAAGGTATGCCATATCAAGACAACCCCAGCCCCGAAGATGCTTAAATTGCAAAAAGAGAGGATTCAGAGTCAGAAAATCTGGGTTCCAGTTCTCACAATGCATTGTCTAAGGAAAGTATTTGATTTCACTGAAACTCAAATATATACATATATATATATACAAACAAATATATATATGTGTGTGTGTGTGTATATATGATGGGAAAAATTATTTCTCATCTCGGAGTGTAAATTTTTGTCAGGCTTTCCAGAACCTTCATGAACAGATGGGAGAATTATATATATGTCTTAATTATTCAATGACAGACTTTAATTTACAGCTATTATATTTAAGATACTATTCTAGATGCTGGGGATACATAGTTAAGCAGAATGTGGTTCCTACTTTCAAAGAGCTTACAGTATAATGAGGAAACAACGTATAAACTCCCAGAGAAATGATGCACTATAGTGCAAAGTATTGCTTGATCCTCTAGAAACTAAAAATGTTTCATCTGCCATTATATTTGTTATGGCTAAATAGTTATATTGGGCCATTCCTATGAAATCTACTTGAGAGGATCAATAAATTTTCCTAAAATAAAAATTTTAAGGAAATTCATAAAAAAAAGAGAAAATGCACTGAAGTCATCATAGCTTTGGAAGGATCCTTTGACAATCATCCTAACTTAAGGCATCTACTGATGCCACCCAGTCCTAGAAAACTATGGCCAGGACACGCCTTCCAGGGTTTCCGGGACAGACTGAGTTCTATCTGCTTAGACCCAGAGATACAGTCAGAGACTGTCAAGAGGATCGGATAAGACTTATTCTGAGACCAAAAATGTTTTGCGCATGAGAATTACTTTTGGCCCTTAATCTGAGATCCCTTCATCTTCTTTCTCCACGTATTCTCTCCTAGGTCATCACATACAAGGGAGAAGTGACATGTGTCGAGGCTAGATAAGCAGGCAGGAATGAAGTCATGAAGAACCTTGCATGTATCGCTAAGCATGTATGGCAAAGGGCTTTATCAACTTTCTTGAGCCATTGAAAAAATGGCAATTTTTCTGGATAATGTAACTTTCTGTTTTCAGTAGTGCATTGGGAAAGATTTTCTTTTTAATTCACAATAATTACTATCTAAAAGTATAATATTTTTAAGTTTGTTATCCATCCATTTACTCAATAAGTATTTATTGATTTCCAGCGATGCCCAATCACTATTATAGGTTCTGAGGAAAAAGCAGTGACTAAAATACATGCAATCCTACCCTCCTGAAACATACAGCCTTAGAGAAGGAAATAAATATCAAATAGATAACTATGAAATAACAATTATGGGAGATACTATGAAGAGGAAGTATGGGGTATTGAGAAGCCAGAAACTTGAGACCCAATGTGAGCAGAGCACCAGGGAAGGTCTCCTGAGAAATGGTCAGTATAGAGGAGACCTGAAAAATGCATGTGATTTCAGTAGTGAAGATGGAGTGGGAGAGAAGGAACCTTTCCACTCAGAGGGATGGTATGTGCTTAGCTTCTGTTGTGGATTAGTAACTCAATATTCTCATGGAACTGGGAGGCAGCCAGTAGAGATGGGTAGAACTGAGCAGTCAAACAAGTGGTCAGAGATGGCTCAGGAGAAATAGGTAGTTACCAGCACACACAAGGCCTCATAGATTATGCTAAGAATTTGAACTGTCTCTTAAGAGGGTTTGGGTTATGATTTGCATTTTTAAAGGGTTGCTCTGGCTACCAAGTGGACAGAGTTAGAATAGGTGCTGGAAGAGAAGACGTGAATTAGAGTAGAGAGCTCTGATGTTGGCCAAGATGGCGTCGTGATTGCAGTGATTCAGGGTATTGGAGACACTAAACACAGCTTCATTCTGCAGCTTAAAACCTTGAAGATATGGGCAAAGAACGCTCTAGCTTGGACAGTTGTTTCTTATCTCTTTACTTGATTTTTCAGATATTTCCCACATCAATGGTGAAAATTATTCGATTAGAGAGACAAGCAAGAAAAAGTAAGGAGCAACAGGGACTCTCATTCGTTGACGATGGGAATGCAAAATGTACAGCCACTTTGGGAGATAGTCTGGCAATTTTTACGGTACAAAACATACTCTTACCATACAAACCAGCAATCATTCTCCTTGGTATTTATTCAAATGCATTGACAACATATGTCCACACAAAAACCTATACACAAATATTTACAGCAGCTTTATTCATAATTGCTGAAACTTGGAAGCAATGAAGATATCCTTCAGTGAGTGAATGGATAAACAAACCGGGCTACATCCAGACAATGGAATATTATTCACTGACGATAAGAAATGAACTAGCAAGCCGTGAAAAGACATGGAGGAACCTTGAAAGCATATTGCTAAGTGAAAGAAGCCAATCTGAGAAGGCTACATACTGTATAATTCTAACTATATGATATTCTACAAAATACAAAACTATGGAAACAGTGGTTGCCAGGAGTTTCAGGGGGTCGGGTGGATGGGTAGAGCACAGGGGATGTTCAGGGCAGTGAAACTATTCTGGACCCTACTATAACAATGGATATATGTCATTACACATTTGTCCAAACCCATAGAATGTACAATACAAAGAGTAAAGTCTAGTGTAAACTATGGACTTTAGTCAATAATAATGTATCAATATTAGTTCATGAATTTTAACAAATGTCCTACACTAATGCAGTATGTTAACAATAAGGGAAACGGGGTGGGGGGTGAGGGAGTATATGGGAACTCTGTAACTTCTGATAAATTTTTCTGTAAACCTAAAACCGCTCTAAAAAATAAAGTCTATTAATTTTAAAAAAACATAAATCATGACACAGCCATTAATTGCTAGAAAACTCAAACTAAACAGACAATTTTGTCATTCAGCAAACAGTGGGGTATCTCTGGCTTTTTGCCCAGGGGTCTCCCTTGTCTTAGCGCAGAGAGATTTATCATGCCTGTCCCTTCTGGAGAAGAGTGAGAGATTTAGGAAGCCAAAGCAGCTGCCAAGGATAGAGTAGTGTCAAAAAGCTCAGCAGATTCCCCAAGAAGCTACAAATGGTTGGAGGTAGATGTTACACCAGGTCATCAGGGCATCTCTGAGGTGACACCAACTCAAAGTATCATAATTTTACTGGAGCAGTTTATTAATATAATTCAGCTATTCCATCCCCCCCCCAATATGCCAAAACCAGAGAAAAGTACAAATTTAATTCAAAACATGGTTGCAGGCTAAATGTGCAGGTGTTAATTGTTAGTGTTTCTCAGCCGTGCCATGTAATCTTGACTAAATGTGGACCAAGAGAATATTCAGCCATTTGAAGTTTTCTTCTCATTGCTTTGCTAATTAATTTAGAAATGTGAATTGACCCAATACCCAGTGACAGGCCATGTGTTTAGCTTGTGATAATTAGATATCACTAGTCATTCAGTCACACCTTACATCCCCAGTCTGTTTTTCTGGGAAGAAATTAGGAAGCAATGAGGTGTGTCTTCATAAAAGTGAACAGTCTTTCAAATTTGCATCAGTTTTGTGGAGAACAAAAGCTGTCTTTTCCTTTGTCAATTTCTTTCACATATTTGATGATCTTGGTACAATAGGACATTCTCATCTATATTAACCTCAGAAGCATAAAAATTTCATTACCGGGAGAGACTTCATAGATAGATGCTTTGCACTCACTTCCAACAAACTGTCAATGGCTGGATGTCAGTCACAAACTGTCAGTTACCTAGATGGCACAAGACCAAGTTGTGGATGTGCCTTTGTAACAGTATGATTCTGGAGAGGTTTATTCTTGTTTGGAATAATTGCTGATATTTATCTTAAACTAATAAGTATGCATGATTAATGCCACTTATAATGAATGATAACGCTACAAACAGTAATTTTAGACTGTGTTTTTGTGGTTGCTAATATGCGTTAAATATGTGTGTCTGAATTAGAAAGAGAGGTCTCATTTTTGAACAGTTCCTTGTTCTATATTCCTCAGTTAATAAAGTTAAGAAAAATATGGGGGGAAGAGCCAAGATGGCGCCGTGAGTAGTCCTCTTTGTCTCTCGCCCTTCGAGTCTACAATTATTTGGACACTTATCGCTTGACAAAGGATATCCAGACAGCATCTCAGGACGTCTGAGACACCCACGCGACTATACATCGGAAGGCGGATGGACTTTCCTCCGGGAGGATGTGGAAATAGGTGAGGGCTCTCCGACCCCGACGGGCAGCCTGGTACCCGCAAGCGGCTTTCTTCCAACGGACGCCCCCAGAGGATCCACGCACGTCTAGGGCAGGAGCGAGAACACAACAGAGGAGCGACGGTGGAAACAGGTGACCAGAACCCTACCTAAACCCCCTGCAATTACTCCTAAACGCAGAGGGAAACTTTGGAGTTGCACACCTGAGCCCGCGGGGAGAGTCTCTCCCCGCCATTGGCGGGGGGATCCAGCCTGGTGCTCGGGGCGCCCGGAGGGTCCCAGAGAGAGACACGGAGGGCACGGAGATCTCCCAGCTGCCGTTGCCCGCCCCGTGGGACTAGGGATTGCCGGAGATCTCGGAGAGGACCGGGCTGGGGGAACTTTCAAAAGGCCGGTCCTGCGACCCGGAGGGGAAACGCCGGAGCTCCGCCCAGGCAGCAGACAAAACTCTCTGCCTGCCGTTAGCAGAGGGGCCACGCCCAGCATTCACAGCTCCGGCAGAGGCCGGGAGAGAAGCCCTGAGGGCGGGGCGACCCCCAG